>NW_026712328.1:4744981-5104370 GCF_030504385.1 Musca domestica | reverse complement strand
TAAATGTGATATATTAACATTTTAATTTTGACTTCTGAATGTACAATCGTAATGTTTTATTTTGTATGTTTTTTTTTTTCTATTTTGACTTACTTTTTTCGAATGTACATTTGTAGTGTTTTTTATAATATTTTTTTTTTTTCTTTTTGATTCCAATATTAATACCAATTTATTTAATTTGACTCGATTTCTTTAGAACTGAATAGAAGCCGGGTTACATTGAAGTGCAGTACCAAATTATGTGGTGGCTAAACGAAATAGATGTTATCGAAATAATTTAACGCGGTCACACCAGAGTATTGCTAAAAATCTTGAAAAAAGAGATCTCATTGCAAAAATGTCTCAAATCGGGGAAAAAATACGCAAGGTATAACTAAAGAACGACTTGACAATTCATACAATTTTGGAATGGTATCCAATAAAAATATTAATAAAAAAATCTTTTTGGTGTGATTTTTTTCAATTTGACATACTATATTGAAGTGAACATTTTTATTGCCTTGAAATCTGAATGAATAATATTTAAAATAAAATGAGTGACCTACGTGGACCTACTCTTTCATATGACAATAATCCGCCCAATGAGAACTCAAAATGCAATTCACTGGAACTGCAGTCAGTGAAATACCGAATATAAAGAGTGCAAAATGATAGAGCGAATTGGGACATTTAGGAAAAAAGAAAGAATTCTTCCTAACTTTCAAGATGTCTTAAATCGCTTTTGCAGGTCATGATATATGACCCCCGGATAAGGGTACAACCCTATTTCAAGTATTGTTTACATTTTAACCACATTTTTCTCATACTCATTTTACCAAAAGTCGGTCATTTGATAAGAAACCATCCTCGCAAAATATGATCATGTCTTCGACATTGGTCTTCGACATTGGTCTTCGACATTTTTTTTTCATTTTTGGCCTTTATTTGGAATCGTTGTTTCTAAGGGTGTAAAAACCTCTTCTCATAATATTTTCAATTTTCTGAGTAGAGTCCATCTTGGTCTTGACCACATTCATCTATTGATTTGGCTAAAAAATGTATTTAGGCAACTCTGGGGTAGAGAATCGTCCCTCATATAATTGTCCACATAGGCATTTATTCGAGTATAGTTCCCACATTAGTGTACCCACAAATCCACTTTCCTAACCAATGTTGGTCAGAAAAGAAAATTTTATATACTATTGAATTTGAAACTCCCAAGAGAATATTGGTTGGGAACGTAGATGTGGGATTTACATCTACATGCCATAAACTCCGAAATATCAAATTGTGGCAGAAACATGAAAAAATCACGAATATTAATTTTTTGATCGTTATTGAATTATACTATGATGAAAAAATATAAACTTTATGGGTTCTCTAACTCACAATTTAAATGGCAAAAATAAATTAATATTTCACGTGTGTAAAAAAGCAATTATCTTTGACTATTTTGAAATCATTCCGCCCTCAATTATGAGGTGGACAAAACTAAATACCACGCAGCACGGTATTCTTAACATTGGAAATTCAATACCAAAAATTTAGCTGAGTTTTCACATGGGGCTATTATAGAAGTTCTATATCATACAGGTTTTTAACACTCAATTATAGCCTTAGGCTGAAAAGAAGATCAGGCTATTCAAAATATATAAAACCGACGGTAGATTATTATCTATTATAATTTTTCCCATGAATGTTTATTTCTATTTAGAAATTACTATGGAGTTATTTTACTTATAACAAAACTTTATGCCGCTTACATAATTCTATAATGCTTAAAATAATATGCATTAAAGACTAAAAGTAGGGGTCGGCAACGCGGACCGGGCCAGCTAGTATATATATATATATATACTAGCTGTTTTATTATTTAAGCATTATAGAATTATGTAAGCGGCATAAAGTTTTGTTATAAGTAAAATAACTCCATAGTAATTTCTAAATAGAAATAAACATTCATGGGAAAAATTATAATAGATAATAATCTACCGTCGGTTTATATATTTTGAATAGCCTGATCTTCTTTTCAGCCTAAGGCTATAATTGAGTGTTAAAAACCTGTATGATATAGAACTTCTATAATAGCCCCATGTGAAAACTCAGCTAAATTTTTGGTATTGAATTTCCAATGTTAAGAATACCGTGCTGCGTGGTATTTAGTTTTGTCCACCTCATAATTGAGGGCGGAATGATTTCAAAATAGTCAAAGATAATTGCTTTTTTACACACGTGAAATATTAATTTATTTTTGCCATTTAAATTGTGAGTTAGAGAACCCATAAAGTTTATATTTTTTCATCATAGTATAATTCAATAACGATCAAAAAATTAATATTCGTGATTTTTTCATGTTTCTGCCACAATTTGATATTTCGGAGTTTATGGCATGTAGATGTAAATCCCACATCTACGTTCCCAACCAATATTCTCTTGGGAGTTTCAAATTCAATAGTATATAAAATTTTCTTTTCTGACCAACATTGGTTAGGAAAGTGGATTTGTGGGTACACTAATGTGGGAACTATACTCGAATAAATGCCTATGTGGACAATTATATGAGGGACGATTCTCTACCCCAGAGTTGCCTAAATACATTTTTTAGCCAAATCAATAGATGAATGTGGTCAAGACCAAGATGGACTCTACTCAGAAATTGAAAATATTATGAGAAGAGGTTTTTTACACCCTTAGAAACAACGATTCCAAATAAAGGCCAAAAATGAAAAAAATGTCGAAGACCATGTCGAAGACCAATGTCGAAGACCAATGTCGAAGACATGATCATATTTTGCGAGGATGGTTTCTTATCAAATGACCGACTTTTGGTAAAATGAGTATGAGAAAAATGTGGTTAAAATGTAAACAATACTTGAAATAGGGTTGTACCCTTATCCGGGGGTCATATATCATGACCTGCAAAAGCGATTTAAGACATCTTGAAAGTTTAGGAAGAATTCTTTCTTTTTTCCTAAATGTCCAATTCGCTCTATCATTTTGCACTCTTTATATTCGGTATTTCACTGACTGCAGTTCCAGTGAATTGCATTTTGAGTTCTCATTGGGCGGATTATTGTCATATGAAAGAAGTAGGTCCACGTAGGTCACTCATTTTATTTTAAATATTATTCATTCAGATTTCAAGGCAATAAAAATGTTCACTTCAATATAGTATGTCAAATTGAAAAAAATCACACCAAAAAGATTTTTTTATTAATATTTTTATTGGATACCATTCCAAAATTGTATGAATTGTCAAGTCGTTCTTTAGTTATACCTTGCGTATTTTTTCCCCGATTTGAGAATTTTTGCAATGAGATCTCTTTTTTCAAGATTTTTAGCAATACTCTGGTGTGACCGCGTTAAATTATTTCGATAACATCTATTTCGTTTAGCCACCACATAATTTGGTACTGCACTTCAATGTAACCCGGCTTCTATTTCAGTTCTAAAGAAATCGAGTCAATTAAATAAATTGGTATTAATATTGGAATCAAAAAGAAAAAAAAAATATTATAAAAAACACTACAAATGTACATTCGAAAAAAGTAAGTCAAAATAGAAAAAAAAAAACATACAAAATAAAACATTACGATTGTACATTTCAGAAGTCAAATTAAAATGTTAATATATCACATTTTTACGCGTTTTTTTGAATATTATCCTTTTCGGAAAAGAGACAATTTCGAATTTGTATGAATCGTTAAAATCAGATCAGAGGTTATTGAGTTATAAGCGTAGTAACTAACACAACTTACATTTATATATATAGATATATAGATATGTATATATATATTGGGCTATTATAGATGTTCTGTATCTTAAAGGTATTTAACACAAAAATTAATTTCTATTTAGTCATGGAGTCATTACTTTATATATATATATATATATATATATATATATATATATATATATATATATATATATATATATATATATATATATATATATATATATATATATATATATATATATATATATATATATATAAATCAATTGTTGTACGTTGGTAACGAAATCAGTGGGAACGGGTGCACCGATTTGAATAATTTTTGTGTACAAACATTCGTCATACCCCGAGTTAGGTTTTTAAAGAAAACAAGTTAAAAAGCAGTAAGTTCGGCCGGGCCGAACTTTTAATACCCTCCACCATTTGCAACGAATTTGGAAATTTTCAAAAAATAAATCCTTAAAAAATTCTGTTAAAATTTTAAAAATACCGAATATAGCCGTTATTTTGGGGTCTATACGACGTGGACATACATAGGCATTGTTTGTCATAAGCCATTACCATATTCAAATTCGAAACTTGAAATAAACGGTGAATAATGTAGCTAAAATCATCAAAATACCGAATATAGGGAGGTACCGTTATATGGGGGCTATACGAAGACCTGGACCCGCACAGACAATTTTCTGTCACAGACTGTAGTTCCCATAACGAACTTCTAATACCAATTTTAAAACAATTCCGGTGAATAGTGTCGCTAAAATCATCAAAATACCGAATATAGGGAGGTACCGTTATATGGGGGCTATATGAAGACGTGGACCTGCACAGACAATTTTCTGTCTTAGGGTGTAGTATCCATTTTGAACTTCAAATACCAAATTTGAAACAATTCTGGCAAATAATGTCGCTAAATTCATCAAAATACCGAATATCGGGAGGTACCGTTATATGGGGGCTATACGAAGACGTGGACCTGCACGGATAATTTTCCGTCTTAGGGTGTAGTATCCATTTTGAACTTCTAATACCAAAGTTGAAACAATTCCCGTGAATAATGTCGCTAAAATCATCAAAATACCGAATATAGGGAGGTACCGTTATATGGGGGCTATATGAAAACGTGGACCTACATGGCCCATTTACGAACTTAACCTGCCTACTGGAAAAATAAACATGTGTGCAAAATTTTAGCCACCTATCTCAATTCATTCGAAAGATAGCGTGATTACAACAGACAGACAGACAGACGGACAGACGGACAGACAGACAGACAGACAGACGGACAGACAGACAGACAGACAGACAGACAGACGGACATCGCTAAATCGACTTAGAATTTTACGCTGATCAAGAATATATATACTTTGTTGGGTCTGATATGAGTATTTCAAGGAGTTACAAACGGAATGACAAAGTTAATATACCCTCCATAGTATGGTGGAGGGTATAAAAATATTGACCACGTTACTTTTACGCCCACTATTTCGATTTATCTAAAATCCTTATATTTGCCAAATTAATGAATATATATATATATATATATATATATATATATATAATATATATATATATAATATATATATATATATATATATATATATATATATATATATATATATATATATATATGTAGGATATCAACCGTGGTCGACCAATACTGACGTTCACCTAATAAGACATGAGAGAGATAGGATACATGGACGAAACGACGGACATGAAACAAGTCGAAGTAGAAACAGACTGGACAGACGGAACAGTCAGTTAGACAGTAGATGGCAAAGAAACAAGAAGTCGATCGGACGCGAAGTTGTGTAAAGTATGTAAATAAAATAGTCTAAGTTTAATATAAGAAATGTACAAACAATGAATTAAATTAACTGAATAAATGTACAAATCAAAGCAAAGTGTTCTCCTACATTATTTGGCAACTCGTCGGTAAATAAACTCTACATTTTGAGGAATCGACAGTGAAATCACTCTTCATATGGCAGCTCGTCCGGGATGTTCACTCTACATATGGGGGCTCGACCGAAATTCTTAGACAGTGAGCATGAAAGTGTTGTTAGTTGATTGTACGGCGAGAAGACGGTGTGTTGGAGATGAACGAGAAAGTGTCCGATCATTCGTAATTTTATTTTGCATCAACAAATAAAATTGGAAGCGAAGGGAGAAAGAAAAATATGCATCGCAAAAACCACCCTTATTGAAAAAGCAAAAAACATTTGTGAGTATGGACGGTTGGAAATGAGACCAACATCCATAGAGAAACTGTGTTGATATTGTGGAGCAAAACAATGGATTTTGTTGTTGCTCAATAAATAAACAGTGTTGTCGTGGAGAGAAACAGATTTGTTGTCTCTTAAAATAAACAGTGTTGTCGTGGAGAGAAACAGATTTGTTGTCTCTTAAAATAAACAGTATTGTCGTGGAGAGAAATGAATTTGTTGTCTCTTAAAATAAACAGTGTTGTCGTGGAGAGAAACAGATTGGTTGTCTCTTAAAATAAACAGTGTTGTCGTGGAGAGAAACAGCTCGGTTGTCTCTTAAAATAGACAGTGTTATCGTGGAGAGAAACAAATTGAAAACAAACTAGTTGTCTCTTAAAATAAGAAACTGTGTCGTGGCGAGAAACAGACCCGAGAACTTGTTGTCTCTTGATATAAACTGTGTGTTATTGTGGAACGAAACAAAGTCGTTGCAATACAAAAACAGATATATTGCCGCTTTAACGTATATTTCTAACGAAAAAAAAAGAAGAATAAAAAGACAGGCACAAGCAAGCCTGCGAGTGGAAACAAAGAAAAGAAGGGCACAGAAGAAAACGTTGTGCTGTTATTGTTGTGCTGTGTGGTGTGGCGAGTTGCTAGGGGAATCTTGTGTGCAACAACAGAAACAGAACCAATCGTGAATGCTTTTGTTGTTACATGTTGTACGGTGTTGCGAGTTGATAAAGGAATTTGGAGCGCAGCTGCGGAGGTAGTTAGAAAACGAAGGCGTTGTTGTTACATGTTGCGGTGTATGGTTTGGCGAGCTGCTGATCTTGCAGAAGACAAAATTGAATTCGCACAGTGGGTGAGAGGTCAACGAATCGAGTGTATGAAATTGTCAGTTATGTCTAAAATTAATATTATTTGAAATTGGAGTTAACATTATTTGATAATTTAAATTTTGAAGCTTGAAATTAAATTTTAATTGAGTAGTTAAATTTAACGTAGCTTTTCCTTGATGTAAATTTCATTTGATTGTTTGTAACGTAGTTTTTCCGTGATTCAATAATTGCAACTGATTTGTGATAGACCATATTTAATACCACTATTATTAATTTATAATTATTATTCAACATTTTTGTAATATTTCTGTTGACTTTTTGGGCAAAATGGATAAGCAGACTATTTTGGAACTGAATGTTGCAGGACTTAGAGCAGAGTTGACTAAGTTAGGGTTAAATACTCAGGGGATAAAAGCGAACTTGAGGGAAAGGCTTTTAGAGTATTACGGACTTGAGTCTTCGGACAATACGGTTGACACGGATGATTGTGTTAGTGCAGTCGGTTCTGACATGGGTGATGCTGCCGAAGCCAGAGCAATCGTGAATAGAGAAGCCTGTATACGCTTAAAGATGTTGATAGTTTGTCACCGTTTAGTGGAACGGATTCACCTGACGTTAATCAGTGGATTACCGAGTTCGAGGAGATGACCGAAATTGTAGAGTGGAGCCCACTACAGATGTTTGTATATGCAAGACAGTTGCTAGTTGGAGTCGCAAGAATGTTTATAAAAAGCCAAAGTGGCATCAGAGATTGGCAGATGCTGAAGCGACGTTTGCAGGATGAATTTAATGTGTGACTTTCATCGGCAGAAGTTCATCGAAAGTTACGCAACAGAAAGTTGAGCAAAGGAGAGACAATGTTGGAGTACTTGTACAGTATAATGGAGCTGGGCAAAGGAATAGAATTAGATGAGAAGAGCACTATTGAATATTTCATTGAAGGGATTCCAGACTCCAAGTTTAACAAATCAGTTTTGTACCAGGCAAATAACATTAATGAATTAAAGCGACAGATTCAAGTTTATGAGAAAGTAAGGCCCAATCCCCGGTCATCATACAAGGGAAAAGAGCCTTTTACTGCAGAAAGGAAACATGAATCGGCGAAGTATGTAAAGTCTGAAGCCAATAAAGACAATAAGCGCTGCTACAAGTGTGGTGATTCTTCGCATCTTGCTAGAGATTGTCCCGAGAAGCAGGTAAAGTGTGTCAAGTGTCAGAGACTAGGGCATCGTTCGTTTGAGTGCAAGGCAAAAAAGCAGGAAACACAGGCTTTAAAGACAGAACATGGTCAGGCTAATATGATTCGCAAAGGCCCAGGTCTAATTTTTAAAGATGTTACTATTATGGGCAAAACTTTAAATGCATTGATCGATACCGGATGTGACGTGTGTGTCATTAGAAATGACCGGTTATTAATTTTGGGCGATGTCGAGTTCATTCCAGAGAAAGTGAAGCTGCATGGTATAGGTGGCAGTGTGATAGTGACATTAGGTCGTTTCGATGCTGAAGTTGGAATTGATGGTACGAAATTCAAAGTGACTTTCTATGTTGTTAAGGAGAGAGACACTATTCACTCCCTAATGATTGGGAACAGTGTGATGAGAGAAGCCGAGGTTACTATAAGAAACGGAGAAGCAGTTTTTCGAAAACCTTCGAATACGAATATTTTAATGCGAGAATTTGAGAGCATTTGTTTAAATGCAGAACAGTTTGTCCCAGAGGTTGAAGCTAAACTTGAGCATCTAGAAGGAGCAACAGCTGAGAAAGTTGCCGAAATAATTGTAGACTACAAGCCACGAAATGATTTTAAGAGCCCAGTTCAGATGAAAATCGTGTTAAAGGACGACATACCAGTTTACCAGCGACCAAGACGTTTACCATTGTCCGATCAGCTTATAGTTGACAACCAGGTGTCGGAATGGTTGAAGCAAGGAATAATCCAGCACAGTACATCGGAGTATGCCTCACCGATAGTTTTAGCTGCAAAGAAAGATGGATCGAAAAGATTATGCTGTGATTATCGCAAACTAAACCAGAAGATTGTGCGAGACAATTTCCCAATGCCGTTGATAGAAGAAATATTGGACAAGTTGCAAAAGGCAAGGGTATATTCAACGCTAGATTTGACGAACGGATTTTTCCACGTGCCGCTTGAAGAGTCGTCGAGAAAGTATACTTCATTTGTAACGAGCGATGGGCAGTTTGAGTTTTTATTTGTGCCGCTTGGTATTAGTAATTCCTCAGCAGTCTTTACACGTTTTATAGCCGCAGTATTGATGGATTTCATACGTGATGGTACGGTTATAGTGTACATGGACGATATCATATTTCCCTCCATGGATTTGATAGAAGGAGTAAGAAAGTTAAGAATTGTGTTAGAAAGAGCAGAGAGGTGTGGCCTAGGAATAAAATGGAATAAGTGCCAGATTTTGCAGGAGGAAGTAAATTTCCTTGGTTACGTGGTGAAGAATGGTTCAATAAAACCATCCACTGAGAAGGTTAAAGCTGTATACAACTTCCCAATATCTACCGATAGGAAGATGGTACAAAGATTTTTGGGCTTAACTTCATATTTTAGGAAGTTTATTGAAAATTATGCAGTTATTGCGAGGCCGTTAACAAATCTTTTGAGGAAGAATGTTCCATTCGTTATTGGTGATGAGGTGTTATTATCATGCCGGCAGTTGAAAGAGGCTTTAGCTAGTGCACCTGTATTAAAATTATATGATCCTGATGCTATAACGGAGGTGCATGCAGATGCCTGCAAATACGGGTATGGAGCAATCCTTTTGCAGAAAAGTGTGGATGATCAGCAGATGCATCCAGTTCAATTCATGAGCCGCAGAACTAAGCAATACGAAGAGAAATACCACTCATACGAGCTGGAAGTGTTGGCTATAATAGAAGCTCTAAAGAAATGGCGAGTTTATCTACTGGGTATTCCGTTTAAGATAGTAACGGACTGTAGTGCGTTTAAGATGACGATGGCCAAGGCTGATGCGAGATAATTATGCTTGCACACAAACAGGGTCACTACGAAGTTGCCAGGACCCAAGAAATTGTCGAGAAGCAATACTACATACCGCAGATTGTAAAGAAATAGATCGAAGTTGCATGGAGTGCATTATCACTGACGCTAAGGCTGGCAGAAAAGAGGGTTTTCTAAATCCTATTGATAAGGAGGATGTCCCTTTGAAGACTTACCATGTTGACCACGTTGGACCGATGGAAGTGACGAAGAAGGTGTATAACCATATCTTTGTAGTCGTAGATGGTCTCACCAAATTCGTGTGGCTCTATCCCACGAAAACAACAGATGCGAAATCAGTGATTGACTGTTTGGAACGACAGTCTGCCGTTTTTGGGAATCCCAAACGAATTATAACGGATAGAGGCGCGGCGTTCACTTCGAGTGCATTTGAAAGCTATTGTAAGGAAGAGAATATTCAACACTTGTTGATAGCCACTGGTGTCCCTCGAGGAAATGGTCAAGTGGAGCGGATGCATAAGATTGTGATACCAATGTTAACCAAGTTGTGTATGGAGGATCCGAAGAGTTGGTGTAAGCATGTCCGGCGAGTACAAATTATTAAAAATTCGACAAAATCGAGAAGTACGCAATACTCTCCCTTTAAATTACTGACTGGAGTAGAGATGAGGTCACCGTATTATCCCGATATGAGAAACATAATTGAGGCTGAAGAGATAGAAAGTTGGCTTAATGATCAAGATGAAATGCGTGCCGAGGCAAGAGCTAATATAGCTAAAATACAAGAGGAGAATTGTAAGACTTTTAATGAAGGCAGAAAGGTTGAGGAGATCTACGAGTTGAACGAGTTAGTCGCCATCAAGCGAACTCAGTTTGGGACAGGCCTTAAGTTAAGAGGAAAGTTCCTCGGGCCATACAAAGTTGTAAAGAAGCTACCTCATGGAAGATATGAAGTGCAGAAAGTGGGAGACCACGAAGGTCCCATAAGGACAACCACGGTTGCAGAATTTAGAAATGGCGATCCGAGCCGTATCGCCGTCAGGAGGGCCGATTGTAGGATATCAACCGTGGTCGACCAATACTGACGTTCACCTAATAAAACATGAGAGAGATAGGATACATGGACGAAACGAGGGACATGAAACAAGTCGAAGTAGAAACAGACTGGACAGACGGAACAGTCAGTTAGAGAGTAGACGGCAAAGAAACAAGAAGTCGATCGGACGCGAAGTTGTGTAAAGTATGTAAATAAAATAGTCTAAGTTTAATATAAGAAATGTACAATCAATGAATTAAATTAACTGAATAAATGTACAAATCAAAGCAAAGTGTTCTCCTACATTATTTGGCAACTCGTCGGTAAATAAACTCTACATTTTGAGGAATCGACAGTGAAATCACTCTTCATATGGCAGCTCGTCCGGGATGTTCACTCTACATATATATATATATATATATATATATATAGATATCGATTTGAGAATTATTACACGAGATACTCTGGGCTTTCCTTCCAACCGTAAGTATTTATTTAGGGGCTGAGGAACGCGCCTACTTTTAAATCTGTCTCTCTATATGTAAAAGAAAGTTATATTAGTTACTACGCTTATAACATAAAGACCGCCGGTCTGATTTTAACGATTCAGACAAATTCGGAATTGCTTCTTGGCAGAAAAGCATAAAATCGAAAAAAATCGCGTAAAAATGTGAAATTTTGAACATTTTTACAGACAGATAATTATCCACATGTGCATTTATTTAAGTATAGTCCCCACATTAGTATACCCCCAAGTCCACTTTCCCAACCAATGTGTGGTCGCAAAAGAAAATTTGGTATTCTATTGAATTTGTAACCCCCAAGAGAATATTGGTTGTGAACGTAGATTTGGGATGTACGTCTATATGAAATAAACTCCGAAATGTCAATCTAGAACGTATTCAGTCGGAAATTGTGGCAGAAACATGAAAAAAATATGAAATTAGGAAGTAACACGAGACCGAACATTTCTTTAATCGTCATTGAATTACACTACGATGAAAAATGTGGACTTTATTGGATCTCCATCGCACAATTTAAATGACAACAAATTTATGCCCAAAAGAGTTTTTTTTGGCTATTCTGACAACATTCTACCTTCAAGTATGAGGTGAACAAAACTAAATACCAAGCAGTACGGGATTTTAAACGTTGGAAATACAAATTCGAAATTATAGATCATAGAATGAAAATGTTAAGCTTTTTACAACAATAAAAATTGAGCTGAATTTTCACATTGGGCTATTATAGATGTTCTTTATCTTAAAGGTATTTAACACAAAAATTAATTTCTATTTAGTCATGGAGCCATTACTTATAATAAAAATTGTGCCGCTTACATAAGTCAGATCTGCGATTTATTATGCATTTATATATATATATATATATATATATATATATATATATATATATATATATATATATATATATATATATATATATATATAGATATATGTATATGTATGGGTTTCTACCTCAGGGTTTTCTACCCAATGTAGCCTCAAGACTAAGATGGACCCTTTTCCGAAAAATAAATAAAACATATATTATGAGAAGAGGTTTTCTTCCCCCTTCGAAACAAGGATGTCAAATAAGGGCCAAAAAAGTGGAAAAAGTGGCCAAGATCCCGAAAATACCTTAAATCATATGATGGTGATACTAAAACGTGATCATTTCGTACGAATTAGTACGAAAAATATGGTTAAAATGTAGAATACACTTGAAATCGGGTTGTTCCGTTATCGGGGGTTATGACCCATATCATGACCTGCCAAAGCGATTAAAGGTATCTTGAATGTTTGGAAAAAATTTCTGGAAGGAATTCGCTCTACTATTTTGCGTTCTTTATAGTCGGTATTTCACGGATTGCAGTCCCAATGTATTTTGCATGTTGAGTTCTCATTGGACGAATTATTGTCATATGAAAGAAACAGGTCCACTTTTTGAAGTGAACCCCATAACGCTTTTTCTGTCATTTTTGTTTGTCCAGGAGTTGAAAGCTAGATGCCAATTTTAGATCGCCATTTAACATCGTATTACACACTCATTTCATGTTTAATATTATTCATTCAGAATTGAAAACAATAAGAAAAGTACACTTCAATAGAGAAAAAAGAAAGGATTGAAAAATTATATTGAAATCGGTTCAGATTTTGATATAGCTCCCATATATATTTTCGCCGATTTCAAGCATTTGATGCACCAATCACGCTATGTATCCCCAATTTCAATAAAATTTGAAACGTGTAAAAAATTGATTTCCCAAATTATATTGAAATTGGTTCAGATTTGGATATAGCTCCCATATACATTTTCGGCCGATTTCATGTATTTGGTGGACCAAACACGATATGTACTTCCAATTGTAATGAAATTTAAAATAAGTAACGGAATTGGGAGCAAAAATTAATTTGTAAAATTGTATTGAAATCGGTTCAGATTTGGATATAGCTCCCATATATATTTTCGACTGATTCCATGTATTTGATGCACCAATCACGCTATGTATCCCCAATTTCAATAAAATTTGAAACGTGTAAAAAATTGATTTCCCAAATTATATTGAAATCGGTTCAGATTTGGATATAGCTCTCATATATATTTACGACCGATTTCATGTATTTTATGCACCATACACGATATGTATGTTCGATTCCAAAGAAATTTGGAATAAGTAACGGGATTTTGATTAGAAAATAAATTAGTCAAATTATATTAAAATCGGTTCAGATTTGGATATAGCTCCCATATATATTTTCCGCCGATTTCACATATTTGATGCACAAAACACGATACCTATTTCCGATTCCAATGAAATTCGGCATGAGTGGCTAAATTTGGTACAAAAATAAATTTGACAAATTATATTCAAATACGCTCAGATTTGATTATAGCTCCCATATATATACTCAGCCGATTTCACATATTTGATGCACCCAAAGCGAGAGAGACAAAATCTGGCACCAGCAAAAATTGCCAAATTATATTGAAATCAGTTGAGGTTTGGATATAGCTAACATATATATTTCGGCCGATTTCATACATATTATGCACCAAACACGATATATATGACCGATTCCAATAAAATTCAGAATGTGTGGCGGAATTTGGTTATAATAATAAATGTGATAAATTAATTGGAAATTAGTTAAGATTTGAATATAGCTCCCATATATATTCTCGGCCGATTTCACATATTTGACGCACCAATTTCAATGAAATATGAAAGGTGTGGCGGAGTTTGGTGTAAAAGTAATTTTTTTAAAATTATATTTAAATCGGATCAGATTGGGATATGATTTTAATAAGAACCATTGACCCACAACGCCTTAGGCTAACACTAAAAAACAACACAACAATTTATTTGAAATACGCTTATTACGGCGAAGTATGTTGCTATCTCGAATTCACTAATTGCAATAGAAATGCCACTCTACTTAAAAAAATTGCAGTTTCCTGCACGCTTGGTATTTGCTATGAAATAAATAAATCCAAAGGACAAACCCTTCGTGTATGCATGTCATGTTACTGCTTTTGTAATGGTTTTGGAAAAAGTGGTCAAGATCTAGAAAATGCCTTATGTACATACTTTTAAGTGCGATTGAGGCGCAGGGAAAATGTTGCAATAAAAAATAAATGTTCTAAAATTAAATATTTCCCAGCCACCATAAAATATCACATGTGAAGAATTCGGTGATCTCGTGCGCTGACGCATACGATAATGTGAGAGATAATAAAGGTTATGACCCACACGCACATATATCGATGCGCTCAGTAGATGTACAAGACCACTTGAATGAGATGTCAAGCAGCCCTGCAATGTTCTCCATTCAATATTAGAATAGATAAGAACAATTGTGTGACTGCGACTAGGTTAAGTTAGATTAGTTTCAGTAGTACGTAAGGAACATATTTTAAAAATAAAACCAGAATTGAAACTACATCCAAAGAATAAGGTTGTTCTTTCTTTTCTCACTATTTATATTTGGTAATTCGAGCCAAATACTAAGAATTGAAATAACACACAGACGACACGGTCGTGTTTCTATTCTCAACATTGGTCAATCGAGCCTTCACTTTTGTCAAAGTGAAACGAATTAGCGACCACAAAACGCAAATAGTAGGAGTTTTCTCCCACCAGTGGTAAGAGACTCACTACAAGCAGAAGTAGCTATTCTTCAAAAAAAATAGCTACCAATAAAAATCCGTTGAGGGATAAAATTATAAAGAGCCATAAGGGCAAAATTTAAACAGATATATTTAAAAAAAGACCCACGGGGCAAATTAAAAAAAAATAAAAAAACATAACGAAAAGAGGACAACAAAAGTCCCACTATAACAAAAACAAGTAAAAAAACATTAAGTTCGGCCGGGCCAAACTTTTAATACCCTCCACCTTAGGGTAAAAGAAACATTAGAAGAAATGTGGCAAAAACCATTAAAATGCCGATTATGGGGAGGTACCGTTATAAGGGGGCTATACCAAAACGTGGACCTATAATTACAATGTTTCGCCACCGGAGCTGGAACCCATTATGACCCACAAATACCAATTTTTAGACAAATCAGTGAAAAAATGTGACAAAAACTATCAAAATACCGAATATCGGGAGGTACCGTTATATGGGGGCTATATCAAATCATGGACCCATGCATGCAATGTTTCGCCACCGAAGCTGGAACCAATTATGACCAACAAATACCAATTTTCGAACAATTCCTGAAAAAATGTGGCAAAAATCATCAAATTACCGAATATCGGGAGGTACCGTTATATGGGGGCTATACCAAAACGTGGACCTATAATTACAATGTTTCGCCACCGGAGCTGGAACCCATTATGACCAACAAATACCGATTTTCAGACAAATCCGTGAAAAAATGTGGTAAAAAAACTAAAATACTAAATATCGGGAGGTACCTTTATATGGGGGCTATACCACAACGTGGACCTATACACGCAATGTTTTGCCACACGCTCAGGGACCCGCTATGACCTACAAATACCAATTTTAAGACAAATCCCTGAAAAAATGTGGCATAAATCATCAAAATACCGAATATCGGGAGGTACCGTTATATGGGGACTATACCAAATTATGGACCCATACATGCAATGTTCCGCCACCGGAGCTGGAAACCATTATGACCCACAAATACCAATTTTTAGACAAATCGGTGAAAAAATGTGGTAAAAAAAACTAAAATACTAAATATCGGGAGGTACCTTTATATGGGGGCTATACCACAACGTGGACCTATACATGCAATGTTTTGCCACACGCTCAGGCACCCGCTATGACCTACAAATACCAATTTTAAGACAAATCCGTGAAAAAATGTGGCATAAATCATCAAAATACCGAATATCGGGAGGTACCGTTATATGGGGACTATACCAGAACGTGGACCGATATATCTCATTTTCAATACCAACCATCCTAGACACAATGCAAATAGCTCTGCTAAATTTTGGAGCTCTACGTCAAATAATGTGGGCTGTATCGTGATTTCAACAGACAGACAGACGGACAGACAGACAGACAGACAGACGGACATTGTTAAATCGACTTAGAATTTTATGCTGATTATGAATATATATACTTTATGGGGTCTAAAACTAATATTTAGGGATGTTACAAACGGAATGACAAAGTTAATATACCCTCCTTTCCAAGGTGGAGGGTATAAAAATACAAATTTGAAAAGAGGACATCAAAAGTCCAAAATAAACAAGTTAAAAAGCAGTAAGTTCGGCCGGGCCGAACTTTTAATACCCTCCACCATTTGCAACGAATTTGGAAATTTTCAAAAAATAAAATCCTTAAAAAATTCTGTTAAAATTTTAAAAATACCGAATATAGCCGTTATTTTGGGGTCTATACGACGTGGACATACATAGGCATTGTTTGTCATAAGCCATTACCATATTCAAATTCGAAACTTGAAATAAACGGTGAATAATGTAGCTAAAATCATCAAAATACCGAATATAGGGAGGTACCGTTATATGGGGGCTATACGAAGACCTGGACCCGCACAGACAATTTTCTGTCACAGACTGTAGTTCCCATAACGAACTTCTAATACCAATTTTAAAACAATTCCGGTGAATAGTGTCGCTAAAATCATCAAAATACCGAATATAGGGAGGTACCGTTATATGGGGGCTATATGAAGACGTGGACCTGCACAGACAATTTTCTGTCTTAGGGTGTAGTATCCATTTTGAACTTCAAATACCAAATTTGAAACAATTCTGGCAAATAATGTCGCTAAATTCATCAAAATACCGAATATCGGGAGGTACCGTTATATGGGGGCTATACGAAGACGTGGACCTGCACGGATAATTTTCCGTCTTAGGGTGTAGTATCCATTTTGAACTTCTAATACCAAAGTTGAAACAATTCCCGTGAATAATGTCGCTAAAATCATCAAAATACCGAATATAGGGAGGTACCGTTATATGGGGGCTATATGAAAACGTGGACCTACATGGCCCATTTACGAACTTAACCTGCCTACTGGAAAAATAAACATGTGTGCAAAATTTTAGCCACCTATCTCAATTCATTCGAAAGATAGCGTGATTACAACAGACAGACAGACAGACAGACAGACGGACATCGCTAAATCGACTTAGAATTTTACGCTGATCAAGAATATATATACTTTGTTGGGTCTGATATGAGTATTTCAAGGAGTTACAAACGGAATGACAAAGTTAATATACCCTCCATAGTATGGTGGAGGGTATAAAAAGAAACAAATTAAAAAAAAATAGAAAAAGCTAGGAAGGCAATATAAAAAAGTTTTTAAAAGAGGACAAATAGTCCCATCTAAAACATTTAAATTAAAAATGAATAAAAAAATTGAAGAAGATATAACCACTTTGGCAGACTATTTCCAGTTGTTAACGTCGACGTCAGCCATTAAAAAGGTGAAACACGTCGCGGCATGTAAGGTACTGGCAGAAAATTCATATTACCAGTTACGACGGTACTTGAGGGTACACCACAAATACTTTCCAACCCATATGAAGACATTGTCCTGTGATGTGGATATGTGTATGTTATCAGCAATGAAGCTTTTAGCAACCCGGAGTCGCAATAACACAGACTTGGACATCGATGAAGAAATCGAAGATTCGATGAAACCCCCATTACGATGGACACTCTCGCTGAAATGTGACTATTTAACTTGGGAAGAGCAAGTGGAAGAAAACAGACAACTTAACTATGTCGAAACAAAGGAAGATTACGACAGAGAATTAGAAGATGGTTTGCACGAACAAATGCAAGCCTATGAAAACAATTTTCAATCTCTGTAGGGCAGCGGTGCCCAAAAAGAAATATCTCTTTTCATTCAAATTTCTCTTTGCTTATTTAAATCAAGAACAAAACAGTGTTAAGTCATTATTTATACAAATATTTTTTATCCATTTGCTTTATTAATTATTTTGGCAAACATTCGTGTTTAAAAACAATTAAATAGAAACGTAAAATATAAAGAAAAACAGAGTTTTAATTTTCTCTTAAATTATCTCTTTTTTCTCTTCATGTTCTAGAACACGGTTTTGAGCACCACTGCTGTAGGGACAAGCAATCGAATTGCGTTCTCAATTAATAATCGAAGTGGAAAAAAGTGAAATGATATTGAGAAATGCGAAGGCCCACGAAAAATATCTGCTCGCCAAATCTGAAGAAAACCTGCGGGCCAAAGATGAACAATTCGAAGAAAAACATCGTGTTCAGAAAGATCAAGTGCGACATCTGAAAATGAAGTTAGAGAAAGTCAATGAAAAATTGGCTAGCTCGGAAAGAGCGCGGCAAGTCTTGGAAGCTGAGAGAGATGACATGTCTAAACAAGTGGAAAATTTAAGAATAAAACATGATGCTGCTCAACTAAAGCAGATTCCTTGCTTAGAAGTAAATATTGTGAAATTGTTCCCACCGGCAAGAAGAACGGAAAGAAGAAGAAGAATCCGCCCTGAGCAATGAAGCACTCGGTGAAGAACGAATTAATTCACGTGCAGAAGGCCCCAACATGTTTAGCGGATACGGGGATGTTGATTACGACAACGATTCTAGAGGAAAAGAAAACATAGCAGAAGAGGAAAAAGAAGGAAAGCCTCTACGTACAGATGGTCCCTTCATTTCCAACGGATATGAAAAAGAATACAACGAAGAAATGGGTAAAGCCGAACAAAGTTCTCTGCTTCCGGTTCTTGAACGGTATTGCCTTAGAAAAACCAATAGCAAATCATCGATGGCCGTAAAAACAGAACACGACAAAGCAGAGCGTACCATGGAGCCAATGGTAATCCTTTCCGACGTGAATGATGGCGGTCTGCATCGATGGACTATTAATGCGGTATGGAGAATGAAGCCGGCAGATAAAGGTGGTGGCATTGGCAAGAAGGACTGGACAAAGAAATGGAGTCGTTTCCTGAAAGCAGTTACTTAATAGAATATTTAGATTGTTTGAGCATATATAGTTAGTATATTTTTATATTTAAATATTTTATAGTATACATTTATTCAACTTTATAAAAATACAGTCCACTATTAACATACACATTTAAGCCGCCCTGGAGAATGTACAAAATACTTTGTACATACTTTTGAGTGCGATTGAGGCGCTGGGAAAATGTAGCAATAAACAAGTAAAAAAATATTAAGTTCGGCCGGGCCAAACTTTTAATACCCTCCACCTTAGGGTAAAAGAAACATTAGAAGAAATGTGGCAAAAACCATAAAAATTCCGAATATCGGGAGGTACCGTTATATGGGGGCTACACCAAAAGGTGGACCTATAATTACAATGTTTTGCCACCGGAGCTGGAACCCATTATGACCCACAAATACCAATTTTTAGACAAATCAGTGAAAAAATGTGGCAAAAACCATCAAAATACCGAATATCGGGAGGTACCGTTATATGGGGGCTATATCAAATCATGGACCCATGCATGCAATGTTTCGCCACCGAAGCTGGAACCCATTATGACCAACAAATACCAATTTTCAGACAAATCCGTGAAAAAATGTTGCAAAAATCATCCAATTACCGAATATCGGGAGGTACCGTTTTAGGGGGGCTTTACCAAAACGTGGACCTACACATGCAATGTTTTGCCACACGCTCAGGCACCCATTATGACCCACAAATACCAATTTTTAGACAAATCAGTGAACAAATGTGGCAAAAACCTTCAAAATACCGAATATCGGGAGGTACCGTTATATGGGGGCTATACCAAATCATGGGCCCATACATGCAATGTTTCGCCACCGGAGCTGGAAACCATTATGACCCACATATACCAATTTTTAGACAAATCCGTGAAAAAATGTGGCAAAAAAAATAAAATACCGAATATCGGGAGGTACCTTTATATGGGGGCTATACCACAACGTGGACCTATACATGCAATGTTTTGCCACACGCTCAGGGACCCGTTATGACCTACAAATACCAATTTTCAGACAAATCCGTGAAAAAATGTGGCATAAATCATCACAATACCGAATATCGGAAGGTACCGTTATATGGGGACTATACCAGAACGTGGACCGATATATCTCATTTTCAATGCCAACCATCCTAGACACAATGCAAATAGCTCTGCTAAATTTTGGCCCTCTACGTCAAATAATGTGGGCTGTATCGTGATTTCAACAGACAGACAGACAGACGGACGGACAGACAGACAGTCGGACATCTTTAAATCGACTTAGAATTTTATGCTGATTATGAATATATATACTTTATGGGGTCTAAGACGAATATTTAAGGATGTTACAAACGGAATGACAAAGTTAATATACCCTCCTTTCCAAGGTGGAGGGTATAAAAATAAATGTTCTAAAATTAAATATTTCCCAGCCGCCATAAAATATCACATGTGAAGAATTCGGTGATCTTGTGCGCTGACGCATACGATAATGTGAGAGATAATAAAGGTTATGACCCACACGCACATATATCGATGCGCTCAGTAGATGTACAAGACCACTTGAATGAGATGTCAAGCAGCCCTGCAATGTTCTCCATTCAATATTAGAATAGATAAGAACAATTGTGTGACTGCGACTAGGTTAAGTTAGATTAGTTTCAGTAGTACGTAAGGAACATATTTTAAAAATAAAACCAGAATTGAATCTACAGCCAAACCATTCGGTAGGGTTTTCTCTTCTCATTCACCTTAAATCATATGATGGTGATACTAAAACGTGATCATTTCTTGCAAGGATGTTTTTTTTTAAATTATCAACATAAGGTAAAATTAGTACGAAAAATATGGTTAAAATGTAGAATACACTTGAAATCGGGTTGTTCCGTTATCGGGGGTTATGACCCATATCATGACCTGCCAAAGCGATTAAAGGTATCTTGAATGTTTGGAAAAAATTTCTGGAAGGAATTCGCTCTACTATTTTGCGTTCTTTATAGTCGGTATTTCACGGATTGCAGCCCCAATGTATTTTGCATGTTGAGTTCTCATTGGACGAATTATTGTCATATGAAAGAAACAGGTCCACTTTTTGAAGTGAACCCCATAACGCTTTGTCGGTCATTTTTGTTTGTATAAATGTGTTCGCATCTTCCAGCTGAAGGTCCAGAAGTTGAAAGCTAGATGCCACTTTTATACATGTAAGATCGCCATTTAACATCGTATTACACACTCATTTCATTTTTAATATTATTCATTCAGAATTGAAAACAATAAGAAAAGTACACTTCAATATAGAAAAAAGAAAGGATTGAAAAAAGATAAATAATCTTCATCTGGTTCGCTGATTTTTTTACGGCAAATTTTTTAAAGGTCCTTATGAAGTTTGTCTGTAGAATGTACTATTATTTTGAAATTTGATTTCATTGAAAAATTTTCGATTTTTCCCGATTTTAGAATTTTCATATCTTATTCTCTTCTGAAATGATATTATTTGTATCACCCAATAAATACATAAAATCTATAAATAACAGTTATATCCGTTGTCGCTTTATACTACCCAAAAAAACTACACATCATATTAGAATTCCAGAAAAAAAAAAAGAAAACACTACAAATGTACATTCGAAAATAGTAAGCCAAAATGGGAAAAAATCATGCAAAATAAAACATTGCTATTGTAAAACCGATATCTCAAACCGATATCTGTGCACCCGTTCTCAACTGATTCCGTTATATATATATATATATATATATATATATATATATATATATATATATATATATATATATATATATATATATATATATAAACATTCGTCATACCCCGAGTTAGGTTTTTAAAGCTAAAAATATTGACCACGCCTACTTTTACGCCCACTATTTCGATTTATCTAAAACCCTTATATTTGCCAAATTAATGAAGATATAGATATATGTGTATATATATTCTATATATATATATATATATATATATATATATATATATATATATATATATATATATATATATATATATATATATATATATATATATATATATATATATATATAAAAGAGGAAAATGTTTGTATGTTTGTTTGTTTGTTTGTAATTTATGGACTCGAAAACCGCTGAATAGATTTTCCTCAAAATTTCCATATATTCTGCAACATCGCCTGAAAGTAACATAGGCTATATACATTTTTGAATTTCCACTTGGAACTGGAGATATAGCATCAGAATCGGAGGTACCTCCCAAAAATTCAGATTTTATATGCACATATCTATTGATTGGTTGAAGATACAGTCTCCAAATTTGGAATATGTAACGGAATTTGGAAAAAAATAAGTTTGCCAAATTATATTGTAATCGGTTCAGATTTGAATATAGCTCCCATATATATTTTCGACCGATTTCGTTCATTTGATGCCTCAAACACAATATGAATGTTCGATTCCAATAAAATTTGGAATGTGTGACGGGATTTGATCCGAAAATAAATTTGTCAAATTATATTGAAATCGGTTCAGATTTGGATATAGCTCCCATATATATTTTCGACTGATTCCATGTATTTGATGCACCAAACACGCTATGTATCTCTAATATCAATGAAATTTGGAATGTGTAGCGGAAATTAAAGCGACTATACACTTGTCAAATTATATTGAAATCGGTTCAGATTTGGATATAGCTCTCATATATATTTTCGACCGATTTCATGTATTTTATGCACCATACACGATATGTATGTTCGATTCCAAAGAAATTTGGAATAAGTAACGGAATTTTGATTAGAAAACAAATTAGTCAAATTATATTAAAATCGGTTCAGATTTGGATATAGCTCCCATATATATTTTCCGCCGATTTCACATATTTGATGCACAAAACACGATACCTATTTCCGATTCCAATGAAATTCGGCATGAGTGGCTAAATTTGGTACAAAAATAAATTTGACAAATTATATTCAAATACGCTCAGATTTGATTATAGCTCCCATATATATACTCAGCCGATTTCACATATTTGATGCACCCAAAGCGAGAGAGACAAAATCTGGCACCAGCAAAAATTGCCAAATTATATTGAAATCAGTTGAGGTTTGGATATAGCTAACATATATATTTCGGCCGATTTCATACATATTATGCACCAAACACGATATATATGACCGATTCCAATGAAATTCAGAATGTGTGGCGGAATTTGGTTATAATAATAAATGTGATAAATTAATTGGAAATTAGTTAAGATTTGAATATAGCTCCCATATATATATTCTCGGCCGATTTCACATATTTGACGCACCAATTTCAATGAAATATGAAAGGTGTGGCGGAGTTTGGTGTAAAAGTAATTTTTTTAAAATTATATTTAAATCGGATCAGATTGGGATATGATTTTAATAAAAACCATTGACCCACAACGCCTTAGGCTAACACTAAAAAACAACACAACAATTTATTTGAAATACGATTATTACGGCGAAGTATGTTGCTATCTCGAATTCACTAATTGCAATAGAAATGCCACTCTACTTAAAAAAATTGCAGTTTCCTGCACGCTTGGTATTTGCTAAATAAATCCAAAGGACAAACCCTTCGTGTATGCATGTCATGTTACTGCTTTTGTAATGATTTTGTTTATTAATTTAATTTAATTTAATTTTTAAATTTGTTTTTCTTTATCCAACATATATTCGTAAATAAAATTTTGAATGCATATAAAATCAAAAGGGGTAGCGAAGCGCACCGGCGTAGCGTGGTCAATATTTTTGCTTTAAAAACCTAACTCGGGGTATGACGAATGTTTGTACACAAAAATTATTGACATCGGTGCACCCGTTCTCAACTGATTCCGTTACCAACGAACAACAATTGATTTATATATATATATATATATATATATATATATATATATATATATATATATATATATATATATATATATATATATATATATATATATATATACTAGCTGGGCCGGTCCACGTTGCCGGCCCATACTTTTAGTTTTAAAGCGTATTTTTTAAAGCATAATAAATCACAGATCTGACTTATGTAAGCGGCACAATTTTCACTATAAGTAATGACTCCATGACTAAATAGAAATTAATTTTTGTGTTAAATACCTTTATGATCAAGAACATCTATAATAGCCCAATGTGAAAATTCAGCTCAATTTTTATTGTTGTAAAAAGATTAACATTTTCATTCAAATGAACTATAATTTCGAATTTGTATTTCCAACGTTTATAATCCCGTACTGCTTGGTATTTAGTTTTGTTCACCTCATACTTGAAAGTAGAATGTTGTCAGAATAGCCAAAAAATACTCTTTTGGGCATACATTTTTTGTCATTTAAATTGTGCGATGGAGATCCAATAAAGTCCACATTTTTCATCGTAGTGTAATTCAATGACGATTAAAGAAATGTTCGGTCTCGTGTTACTTTCTAATTTCGTATTTTTTTCATGTTTCTGCCACAATTTCCGACTGAATAAGTCCCAGATTTCGGAGTTTATTTCATATAGACGTACATCCCAAATCTACGTTCCCAACCAATATTCTCTTGGCGGTTACAAATTCAATAGAATACCAAATTTTCATTTGCGTCCACACATTGGTTGGGAAAGTGGACTTGGGGGTATACTAATGTGGGAACTATACATAAATAAATGCATTTGTGGATAATTATCTGTTAGATGGTTTTCTACCTCAGGGTTTTTTACCCAATGTAGCCTCAAGACTAAGATGGGCACTTTTCCGAAAAATAAATAAATAAAAAAAAAAAAAAATTATGAGAAGAGGTTTTCTTCCCCTTAGAATCAAAGATGTCAAATAAGTGGCCAAGACCCCGAAAATACCTTAAATCATATGATGGTGATACCAAAACGTGATCATTTCAGTACGGGATTTTAAACGTTGGAAACACAAATTCAAAATTATAGATCATTTGAATGAAAATTTTAAGCTTTTTACAACAATAACAAGTTAAAAAGCTGTAAGTTCGGCCGGGCCGAGCTTTTAATACCCTCCACCATTTGGTACAAATTTGGCAATTCCCAAAAAAAATAAAAAAAAAAAAATAAAATCCGTTAAAAATTCTGTTAAAATCTTAAAAATACCGGGTGCTTATACGACGACGTGGGCCTGCATAGGCAACTTTTGTCATAAGTTATTACAATATTTAAATGCGAAACTTGAAGAAAAATCTGTTTATAATATAGCTAAAATCATCAAAATACCGAATATGGGGGGTACCGTTATATTTGGGCTATACGAAGACGTGAACCTGCACAGACAATTTTCTGGCATGGGCTGAAATATCCATTATGACCTTCACATGCGAAATTTAAAACAATCCCGGTAAATAATGTCGCTAAAATCATCAAAATACCGAATATCGGGGGGAACGGTATATGGGGGCTATATGAAGACGTGGACCTATATGGCCCTTTTTCTGTTTTATGCTGCAGTATCTATTACGAACTTCAAATGCCAAATTTGGAACGATTCCGCTAAATAATGTCGCTAAAATCATCAAAATACCGAATATCGGGAGGTACCGTTATATGGGGGCTATACGAAGACGTGGACCTATATTGCCCATTTACGAACTTAACCTGCCTACTGGCAAAATATACATGTGTGCAAACTTTTAGCCTTCTATCTCAATTTGTTCGAAAGATAGCGTGATTACAACAGACAGACGGGCATGGCTAAATCGTCTTAGAATTTTACGCTGATCAAGAATATATATACTTTGGGTTGGGTCTGACATGAGTATTTGGAGGAGTTACAAACGGAATGACAAAATTAATATACCCTCCATAGTATGGTGGAGGGTATAAAAAGAAAGGATTGAAAAAAGACAAATAATCTGCAACTGGTTCGCTGATTTTTTTTACGGCAAATTTTTTAAAGGTCCTCATGAAGTTTGTCTGTAGAATGTACTATTATTTTGAAATTCGATTTCATTGAAAAATTTTCGATTTTTCCCGATTTTAGAATTTTCACATCTTATTCTCTTCTGAAATATTAAATTATTCGTATTACCCAATAAATACATAAAATCTATAAATAACAGTTTTATCCGTTGTCGCTTTATACTACCCAAAAAAACTACTCATCATATTAGAATTCCAAAAAAAACACTACAAATGTACATTCGAAAATAGTAAGTCAAAATGGAAAAAAAAATCATGCAAAATAAAACATTACTATTGTACATTTAAAAATTCAAAATAAAAATGTTCAAAATTTCACATTTTTACGCGATTTTTTGGATATTATGCTTCTCTGCCAAGAGGCAATTCCGAATTTGTCTGAATCGTTAAAATCAGACCAACGATCTTTATGTTATAAGCGTAGTAACTAACATAACTTTCTTTTACATAAAGAGAGACAGATTTAAAAGTAGGCGCGTTCCTCAGCCCCTAAATAAATAGTTACGGTTGGAAGGAAAGCCAAGAGTATCTCGTGTAATAATTCTCAAATCGATATCTTCTTTAATTTGGCAAGTATAAGGATTTTAGATAAATCGAAATAGTGGGCGTAAAAGCAGGCGTGGTCAATATTTTTTTCTTTAAAAACCTAACTCGGGGTATGACGAATGTTTGTACAAAAAATTATTCAAATCGGTGCACCCAGATTGACATTTCGGAGTTTATTTCATATAGACGTACATCCCAAATCTACGTTCCCAACCAATATTCTCTTGGGGGTTACAAATTCAATACAATACAAAATTTTCTTTTCTGACCACACATTAGATGTGAAAGTGGACTTGGGGATACTCCAATGTGGGGACTTTAATTAAAAAAACTTCTATGTGGCAATTATCTGTATGATGGTTTCTTACCCCTGGGTAGCATAAATACAATTTTTTGTGGCAATTATCTGTATGATGGTTCCTTACCCCAGGGTAGCATAAATACAATTTTTTAGCCAAATCAATTGATGAATGTGGTCAAAACCAATATGGGCCTTACTCCGAAAATTTTATGCGAAGAGGTTCTCTAACCCCTTAGAAACAAAGATGTCAAATAAGGGCCAAAAATAGAAGAAAGTGGCGAAGACCCAAAAAAATAGCTTAAATCGTGACCTGCAAAAGCGATTTAAGGTATCTTGAATGTTCGGGAAGAATTTCTGGAAAGATAGAAATCCTTTTCTTACTAAAAGTCCCATTCGCTCTACTATTTGGCACGCTTTATATTTAGTATTTTACTGATTGAAAGGTAGATGTCAGTTAACATCCTATTTCTCACTTATTTCATTTTTTGGTGAGAAATTGTATATAGTGAAAAATTATTCTTTATTTTGTTCACAAAAAATCCACTGAATTCAATTGAAAAAAAATTGAGAAAAGAAGAATAACAAATTGAAAAAATCTTCAACTTGTTCGCTGATTTTTTACAGCAACTGTTTAAAGATCCTTACAAAGTTTGTCAATAGAATGCACTTTTATTTCAAATTCAATCCCACTGAATTTTTTTTTTCGATATTTTCCCGATTTGAGACTTTTTGCAATGAGATCTCTTTTTTGTGATTTTTTAGCGATTTTGAAAAAGTAATTTTCTTTTAACTTTGGTGTGATCGCGTCAAATTATTTCGATATCATCTATTCCGTTTCGCCAATAAATGTAACCCGCCATCAATTTCAGTTCTCAAGAAATCAAGTCAATTAAATAAATTGGTATTACAATTCAAATTCAAAAAAAAAAAAAAAAAAAATAATAATAATAAAATAAACAAGTAAAAAAGCAGTATGTTCGACCGGGCCGAACTTTGAATACCCTCCACCATTTGGAACGAATTAAAAAATTTTCAAAAAAAAGAAAAAAAAAAATAAAATCCATTAAAAATTCTTTTAAAATCTTTAAAATATCAAATATAATAAGGTGCCGATATGTGGGGATATACGATATTGTGGACCTATAAAGACAAATCTATGTCTGCGTGTAAAGTACTCACAAGGAACTCCTTGTGTGGATTTTCAAAATACCGAATATCGAATATATAGATAATTCTCTGCCGAGGTATAAAGTACCCACAAGGAACTCCTTGTGTGGATTTTCAGATGATTCCATTGGAAAAAGTGGCTAAAATCATAAAAATACCGAATATCGGGGGTACTGTTATATGGGGGATATACGATATCGTGGACCTGTATAGACAATTCTCTCTCAGGGGGTAAAGTACTCACAAGGAACTACTTGTGTGGATTTTAAGACAATTCCATTGAAAAATGTGGCTAACATCATCAAAATACCGAATATCGGGGAGTACAGTTATATGGGGGATGTACGATATCGTGGACCTATATATACAATTATTTTTGAAGGGGTAAAATGTCCACAAAGGACTCTTTTTGTGGAATTTCAGACAATTCCATTGAAAAATGTGGCTAAAATCATCAAAATACCGAATACCGTGTGGGTACCGTTATGTGGGGGCTATACGATATTGTGGACCTATATAGATAATTCTCTGCCGAGATATAAAGCACCCACAAGGAACTACTTGTGTGGATTTTCAGACAATTCCACTGAAAAATGTGGCTAAAATCATCAAAATACCGAATATCGGGGGTACCGTTATATGGGGGCTATACAATATCGTGGACCGATATAGCCCATCTTCGAACTTGACCTGCCTGCAGAGAAAAGAGAGATCTGTGCAAAAATTTAGCTTCCTATCTTAATTCGTTTAGACTGTAGCGTGATTACAACAGACGGACAGACAGACAGGCGGACAGACGGACGGACAGGTCTAAATCGTCTTAGAATTTTACGCTGATCAAGAATATATATATTTGTTGGATCTAAAATGATTATTTCGATGAGTTACAAACGGAATGACGAACTTAATATACCCTCCATACTTTTTTTTGGTGGAGGGTATAAAAACACTACAAATGTACATTAGAAAAAAGTAAGTCAAAATGGAAAAAAATCATGCAAAATAAAACATTACTATTGTACATTTCAAAAGTCAAAATAAAAATGTTAAAATATCACATTTTTACGCGATTTTTTTTTTGGATATTATCCTTTTCGGATAGGAGACAATTCCGAATTTGTATGAATCATTAAAATCAGTTCAGCAGTTCTTAAGTTATAAGCGAAGTAACTAACACAACTTTCTTTTATATATATAGACTAGCTGGCCCGGTCCGCGTTGCCGACCACTACTTTTAGTCTTTAATGCATATTATTTTAAGCATTATAGAATTATGTAAGCGGCATAAAGTTTTGTTATAAGTAAAATAACTCCATAGTAATTTCTAAATGAGAAATTGTATATAGTGAAAAATTATTCTTTATTTTGTTCACAAAAAATCCACTGAATTCAATTGAAAAAAAATTGAGAAAAGAAGAATAACAAATTGAAAAAATCTTCAACTTGTTCGCTGATTTTTTACAGCAACTGTTTAAAGATCCTTACAAAGTTTGTCAATAGAATGCACTTTTATTTCAAATTCAATCCCACTGAATTTTTTTTTCTATATTTTCCCGATTTGAGACTTTTTGCAATGAGATCTCTTTTTTGTGATTTTTTAGCGATTTTGAAAAAGTAATTTTCTTTTAACTTTGGTGTGATCGCGTTAAATTATTTCGATATCATCTATTCCGTTTCGCCAATAAATGTAACCCGCCATCAATTTCAGTTCTCAAGAAATCAAGTCAATTAAATAAATTGGTATTACAATTCAAATTCAAAAAAAAAAAAAAAATAATAATAATAAAATAAACAAGTAAAAAAGCAGTATGTTCGACCGGGCCGAACTTTGAATACCCTCCACCATTTGGAACGAATTAAAAATTTTCAAAAAAAAAAAAAAAAAATAAAAATAAAATCCATTAAAAATTCTTTTAAAATCTTTAAAATATCAAATATAATAAGGTGCCGATATGTGGGGATATACGATATTGTGGACCTATAAAGACAAATCTATGTCTGCGTGTAAAGTACTCACAAGGAACTCCTTGTGTGGATTTTCAAAATACCGAATATCGAATATATAGATAATTCTCTGCCGAGGTATAAAGTACCCACAAGGAACTCCTTGTGTGGATTTTCAGATGATTCCATTGGAAAAAGTGGCTAAAATCATAAAAATACCGAATATCGGGGGTACTGTTATATGGGGGATATACGATATCGTGGACCTGTATAGACAATTCTCTCTCAGGGGGTAAAGTACTCACAAGGAACTACTTGTGTGGATTTTAAGACAATTCCATTGAAAATTGTGGCTAACATCATCAAAATACCGAATATCGGGGAGTACAGTTATATGGGGGATGTACGATATCGTGGACCTATATATACAATTCTTTTTGAAGGGGTAAAATGTCCACAAAGGACTCTTTTTGTGGAATTTCAGACAATTCCATTGAAAAATGTGGCTAAAATCATCAAAATACCGAATACCGTGTGGGTACCGTTATGTGGGGGCTATACGATATTGTGGACCTATATAGATAATTCTCTGCCGAGATATAAAGCACCCACAAGGAACTACTTGTGTGGATTTTCAGACAATTCCACTGAAAAATGTGGCTAAAATCATCAAAATACCGAATATCGGGGGTACCGTTATATGGGGGCTATACAATATCGTGGACCGATATAGCCCATCTTCGAACTTGACCTGCCTGCAGACAAAAGAGAGATCTGTGCAAAAATTTAGCTTCCTATCTTAATTCGTTTAGACTGTAGCGTGATTACAACAGACGGACAGACAGACAGGCGGACAGACGGACGGACAGGTCTAAATCGTCTTAGAATTTTACGCTGATCAAGAATATATATATTTGTTGGATCTAAAATGATTATTTCGATGAGTTACAAACGGAATGACGAACTTAATATACCCTCCATACTTTTTTTTGGTGGAGGGTATAAAAACACTACAAATGTACATTAGAAAAAAGTAAGTCAAAATGGAAAAAAATCATGCAAAATAAAACATTACTATTGTACATTTCAAAAGTCAAAATAAAAATGTTAAAATATCACATTTTTACGCGATTTTTTTTTGGATATTATCCTTTTCGGATAGGAGACAATTCCGAATTTGTATGAATCATTAAAATCAGTTCAGCAGTTCTTAAGTTATAAGCGAAGTAACTAACACAACTTTCTTTTATATATATAGACTAGCTGGCCCGGTCCGCGTTGCCGACCCCTACTTTTAGTCTTTAATGCATATTATTTTAAGCATTATAGAATTATGTAAGCGGCATAAAGTTTTGTTATAAGTAAAATAACTCCATAGTAATTTCTAAATAGAAATAAACATTCATGGGAAAAATTATAATAGATAATAATCTACCGTCGGTTTTATATATTTTGAATAGCCTGATCTTCTTTTTCAGCCTAAGGCTATAATTGAGTGTTAAAAACCTGTATGATATAGAACTTCTATAATAGCCCCATGTGAAAACTCAGCTAAATTTTTGGTATTGAATTTCCAATGTTAAGAATACCGTGCTGCGTGGTATTTAGTTTTGTCCACCTCATAATTGAGGGCGGAATGATTTCAAAATAGTCAAAGATACTTGCTTTTTTACACACGTGAAATATTAATTTATTTTTGCCATTTAAATTGTGAGTTAGAGAACCCATAAAGTTTATATTTTTTCATCATAGTATAATTCAATAACGATCAAAAAAATTAATATTCGTGATTTTTTCATGTTTCTGCCACAATTTGATATTTCGGAGTTTATGGCATGTAGATGTAAATCCCACATCTACGTTCCCAACCAATATTCTCTTGGGAGTTTCAAATTCAATAGTATATCAAATTTTCTTTTCTGACCAACATTGGTTAGGAAAGTGGATTTGTGGGTACACTAATGTGGGAACTATACTCGAATAAATGCCTATGTGGACAATTATATGAGGGACGATTCTCTACCCCAGAGTTGCCTAAATACATTTTTTAGCCAAATCAATAGATGAATGTGGTCAAGACCAAGATGGACTCTACTCAGAAAATTGAAAATATTATGAGAAGAGGTTTTTTACACCCTTAGAAACAACGATTCCAAATAAAGGCCAAAAATGAAAAAAAATGTCGAAGACCAATGTCGAAGACCAATGTCGAAGACATGATCATATTTTGCGAGGATGGTTTCTTATCAAATGACCGACTTTTGGTAAAATGAGTATGAGAAAAATGTGGTTAAAATGTAAACAATACTTGAAATAGGGTTGTACCCTTATCCGGGGGTCATATATCATGACCTGCAAAAGCGATTTAAGACATCTTGAAAGTTTAGGAAGAATTTCTTTCTTTTTTCCTAAATGTCCAATTCGCTCTATCATTTTGCACTCTTTATATTCGGTATTTCACTGACTGCAGTTCCAGTGAATTGCATTTTGAGTTCTCATTGGGCGGATTATTGTCATATGAAAGAAGTAGGTCCACGTAGGTCACTCATTTTATTTTAAATATTATTCATTCAGATTTCAAGGCAATAAAAATGTTCACTTCAATATAGTATGTCAAATTGAAAAAAATCACACCAAAAAGATTTTTTTATTAATATTTTTATTGGATACCATTCCAAAATTGTATGAATTGTCAAGTCGTTCTTTAGTTATACCTTGCGTATTTTTTCCCCGATTTGAGAATTTTTGCAATGAGATCTCTTTTTTCAAGATTTTTAGCAATACTCTGGTGTGACCGCGTTAAATTATTTCGATAACATCTATTTCGTTTAGCCACCACATAATTTGGTACTGCACTTCAATGTAACCCGGCTTCTATTTCAGTTCTAAAGAAATCGAGTCAATTAAATAAATTGGTATTAATATTGGAATCAAAAAGAAAAAAAAAATATTATAAAAAACACTACAAATGTACATTCGAAAAAAGTAAGTCAAAATAGAAAAAAAAAAACATACAAAATAAAACATTACGATTGTACATTTCAGAAGTCAAAATTAAAATGTTAATATATCACATTTTTACGCGTTTTTTTGAATATTATCCTTTTCGGAAAAGAGACAATTTCGAATTTGTATGAATCGTTAAAATCAGATCAGAGGTTATTGAGTTATAAGCGTAGTAACTAACACAACTTACATTTATATATATAGATGTATAGATAGATTAGAAAGTAGGCGTGGTCAGTTCCTCAGCCCCCAAACAAATACTTAGGGGAAATATATCTTCATTATTTGGGAAATATAAGGATTTTAGATAAATCAAAATAATGGACGTAAAAGGAGGCGTGATATATATTTTTATACCCTCCACCATACTATGGAGGGTATATTAATTTTGTCATTCCGTTTGTAACTCCTCGAAATATTCATGTCAGACCCAACAAAGTATATATATTCTTGATCAGCGTAAAATTCTAAGACGATTTAGCCATGTCCGTCTGTCTGTCTGTGTGTCTGTCTGTCTGTCCGTCTGTCTGTCTGTCTGTTGTAATCACGCTATTTTTCGAACAAATTGAGATAGAAGGCTAAAATTTTGCACACATGTATTTTTTCCTAGTAGGCAGGTTAAGTTCGTAAATGGGCCATGTAGGTCCAAGTTATCATGTAGCCCCCATATAACGGTACCTCCCGATATTCGGTATTTTGATGATTTTAGCGACATTATTCACCGGAATTATTTCAAATTTGGCATTTGAAGTTTGTAATGGATGCTACAGCCTAAGACAGAAAATTATCTGTGCAGGTCCACGTCTTCCTGTAGCCCCCATATAACGGTACCCCCCGATATTCGGTTTTTTGATGATTTTAGCGACATTGTTTACCGAAATCGTTTCAAATTTGGTATTTGAAGTTCGTAATGGATACTACATCCTAAATCAAAAAATGAGCCATGTAGGCCCACGTCTTCATATAGCCCCCATATAACGGTACCCCCCGATATTCGGTATTTTGATGATTTTAGCGACATTGTTTACCGGAATCGTTTAAAATTTGGTATTTGAAGTTCGTAATGGATACTTCATCCAAAGTCAAAGAATGAGCCATGTAGGTTCACGTCTTCATATAGCCCCCATATAACGGTACCCCCCGATATTCGGTATTTTAATGATTTTAGCGACATTATTTACAGGGATTGTTTCAAATTTCGTATGTGAAGTTCGTAATGGATACTTCAGCCCATGCCAGAAAATTGTCTGTGCAGGTCCACGTCTTCGTATAGCCCCCATATAACGGTACCCCCCATATTCGGTATTTTGACGATTTTAGCTACATTATAAACAGATTTTTCTTCAAGTTTCGCATTTAAATATTGTAATAATTTATGACAAAAGTTGCCTATGCAGGCCCACGTCGTCGTATAAGCATTCGGTATTTTTAAGATTTTAACAGAATTTTTAACGGTTTTTTTTTTGGAAATTGCCAAATTTGTACCAAATGGTGGAGGGTATTAAAAGTTCGGCCCGGCCGATCTTACAGCTTTTTTACTTGTTTTTCTTTAAAAACCTAACGCGGGGTATGACGAACGTTTGTACAAAAAATTATGAAAATAGGTCCAGCCGTTTTCAACTGATTCCATTACCAACAAACAACATTTTTTTCATATATATATAGATACTAGCTGGCCCGGTCCGCGTTGCCGGCCCGTAGTTTTTGTCTATTATGCATATTTGTCAAAGCATAATAATTCACAGATATGACTGTTATAAGTGTTCACGTACTGGTCGATTAATTTTTAATATTTAGTCAAATGAGCAGTAATTTGGAATTTACTGCATTTTTTATACCTCATAAGTGAAGGCTGAATGATTTAAGAATAGCCAAAGTTAATTACTTTTTTAATCCCTTTAGCACCTCAGATTGTGCATTAGAGTCCTCATAAGTCCCCCTAACCATATCGGTCTGTTTGTCCGCCAAAAGGTGGACTTGAGGGGTTACTATTACATGGAGAAAATTCTAAAATTTGTAGATATGTTTAAATTTTTGTGTAAGATTTTCACCCCCCCCCAAATACACATTTTTAGCCAAATCCTTTGAAATATGGTAAAATAAGGAAGTACCTTTATATGGGCACTGCTGCGAAATATCGACCTACATTGAAAACTTTCTTCACCCCTTATAATCCAAGATAACAAATAGAGGCCAAATCAAAAATATAGCAGGAAAACATAGCATGTCACACTGAAAAAAAATTCACGTGATTTAAATAAGCAAAAATAGTTTTATCCACCTCATAATTGAGGGCAAACTGATTTCAGAATAGTCAAACATAAATACTATTTTACACCCATTACCGTAAGATGGGAACTAATTTTATTTGTCATTTAAATTGTAATTTGGAGACCCCATAAAGTCCATATTTTTCATCATAGTATAATTCAATGACGATTCAACAAATATTCGGTCCCGTGCTACTTTCTTATATTTGTAATTTGTTCATGTTTTCACAATTTATTTCATATAGATGTACATCCCAAATCTACGTTCCCAACCAATATTCTCTTGGAGGTTACAAATTCAATAGAATTCAAAATTCTCTTTTCTGACTACACATTAGATGTGAAAGAGGACTTGGCGATACTCCAATGTGGGGACTTTAATTAAAAAAAACTTCTATGTGGCAATTATCTGTATGATGGTTTCTTACCCCTGGGTAGCATAAATACAATTTTTTGTGGCAATTATCTATCTGGTTCCTTACCCCAGGGTAGCATAAATACAATTTTATAGCCAAATCAATTGATGAATGTGGTCAAGGCCAATGTGGGCTCTACTCCGGAAATCTTATGCGAAGAGGTTCTCTATCCCCTTAGAAACAAAGATGCCAAATAAGGACCAAAAATAGAAAAAAGTGACAAAGACCCCAAAGATAGCTTAATCATACGATGGTTATATATGATCGATATCATGACCTGCAAAAGCGATTTAAGGTATCTTGAATATTCGGGAAGAATTTCTGGAAGGATAGCAATCCTTTTCTTACTAAAAGTCCCATTTGCTCTACTATTTAGCACCCTTTATATTTGGTATTTTACTGATTGTACTCCCAAAAAAATTGAGCTCTCATTGGACGGATTATTGTCACATGAAAGAAGTAGGTCCACGCTTTGAAATGAGCCCCATTAGGCTTTTTCGGTTATTTTTGTTTGTTTAAATGTGTTCGCATTTTGCAGCGGAACCACGATGTAGGCCCTGGAGTTGAAAGGTAAATGTCAGTTAACATCGTATTTCGCACTTATTTCATTTTTTTGGTGAAAAATTGTATATAGTAAAAACATATTCTTTATTTTGTTCACAAAAATCCACTGAATTCAATATGATAATACAAATTGAAAAAAAATTGACAAAAGAAGAATAAGAAGTTGAAAAAATCTTCCACTTGTTCGCTGATTTTTTTACAGCAACTGTTTAAAGATCCTTACAAAGTTTGTCAATAGAATGTACTTTTATTTTAAAATTCAATTCCATTGAAAATTTTTTTCGATATTTTCCCGATTTGAAAATTTTTCAATGAGATCTCTTTTTCGTGATGTTTTAGCGATTTTGAAAAAGTAATTGTCTTTTAAATTTGGTGTGATCGCGTTAAATTATTTCGATATCATCTATTCCGTTGCGCCATCACATAATTCGGTACTACACTTCCATGTAACCCGCCATCAATTTCAGTTCTCAAGAAATCAAGTCAATTAAATAAATTGGTATTAATATTCGAATTCAAAAATAAAATATAAAAAACACTACAAATGCACATTAGAAAAAAAGTAAGTCAAAATGGAACAAGTAAAAAAGCTGTAAGTTCGGCCGGGCCGAACTTTTAATACCCTCCACCATTTGGTACAAATTTGGCAATTTCCAAAAAAAAAAAAAAAAACGTTAAAAATTCTGTTAAAATCTTAAAAATACCGAATGCTTATACGACGACGTGGGCCTGCATAGGCAACTTTTGTCATAAATTATTACAATATTTAAATGCGAAACTTGAAGAAAAATCTGTTTATAATGTAGCTAAAATCGTCAAAATACCGAATATGGGGGGTACCGTTATATGGGGGCTATACGAAGACGTGGACCTGCACAGACAATTTTCTGGCATGGGCTGAAGTATCCATTACGAACTTCACATACGAAATTTGAAACAATCCCTGTAAATAATGTCGCTAAAATCATTAAAATACCGAATATCGGGGGGTACCGTTATATGGGGGCTATATGAAGACGTGGACCTACATGGCTCATTCTTTGACTTTGGATGAAGTATCCATTACGAACTTCAAATACCAAATTTTAAACGATTCCGGTAAACAATGTAGCTAAAATCATCAAAATACCGAATATCTGGGGGTACCGTTATATGGGGGCTATATGAAGACGTGGACCTACATGGCTCATTTTTTTGATTTAGGATGTAGTATCCATTACGAACTTCAAATACCAAATTTGAAACGATTTCGGTAAACAATGTCGCTAAAATCATCAAAAAACCGAATATCGGGGGGTACCGTTATATGGGGGCTACAGGAAGACGTGGACCTGCACAGATAATTTTCTGTCTTAGGCTGTAGCATCCATTACAAACTTCAAATGCCAAATTTGAAATAATTCCGGTGAATAATGTCGCTAAAATCATCAAAATACCGAATATCGGGAGGTACCGTTATATGGGGGCTACATGATAACTTGGACCTACATGGCCCATTTACGAACTTAACCTGCCTACTGGGAAAAAATACATGTGTGCAAAATTTTAGCCTTCTATCTCAATTTGTTCGAAAGATAGCGTGATTACAACAGACAGACAGACGGACAGACAGACAGACAGACAGACAGACAGACAGACACACAGACAGACAAACGGACATGGCTAAATCGTTTTAGAATTTTACGCTGATCAAGAATATATATACTTTGTTGGGTCTGGCATGAATATTTCGAGGAGTTACAAACGGAATGACAAAATTTATATACCCTCCATAGAATGGTGGAGGGTATAAAAAAATCATGCAAAATAAAACATTATTGTACCTTTGAAAAGTCAAAATGGAAATGTTAATATATCACATTTTTACGCGTTTTGTTTGGATATTATCCTTTTCGGATAGGAGACAATTCAGAATGTGAATGAATCATTAAAATCAGTTTAGCGGTTCTTAAGTTATAAGCGTAGTAACTAACACAACATTCTTTTATATATATAGATGTATAGATAGATTAAAAAGTAGGCGTGGTCAGTTCCTCAGCCCCCAAAGAAATTCTTAGGGGAAATATACCTTCATTATATATATATATATATATATATATATATATATATATATATATATATATATATATATATATATATATATATATATATATATATATATATATATATATATATATATATATATATATATATATATATATATTTATATATATATATATATATATATATATATATATATATATATATATATATATAAATATATATATATATATATATATATATATATACATATATATATATATATATATATAATCAATCAATTGTTGTTCAATCAAAAGTTGTGTTAGTTACTACGCTTATAACTTAAGAACAGCTAGACTGATTTTAACGATTCATACAAATTCGGAATTGTTTAGCGAAACAGAGCGACACATGCATGTTGAATGCATTCAGGTTATCGCTTGATGCAAGTTATATTGCAGCATTTTCATGTGGATGGGTTTGATGTAGACTTGCGAACCAACTATAAATATGTTATTATATCAAACTTATATTTAGTGAGGAGCAATGAGACACGTTTGAAAATGTTTAGATTAGTAATGGAATAACCAAGGTGATGTATTATCTATATAAAATATTGGCAAAAAGATTCCACATTTTGGCTGAATTATATGGTTGAAAGTATTACTGTAAATCCTGTTTCATAAATATACATGTGGTATAAAAATAATTTAAGTTTGTATAACTAATGGTGTCAATAGTGTATTGGCACGAAGAAAAGTGGTTTGGTGTAGTGTCACTGCTACGAACATGTGCTTAACAAATATTTTATCTAAAATAAACATTGCTTATATTTCTATGGGTAAAGATGATAAAATATCTTCCGATAACTGGAGGAAAGTAACAAGCTCCTGCCGCCCGGTTTTCATCCCTACTACCTGAATGCTTCGGTACAATAAAAGCATGAATTCAGTCGAATTGTGGCAATTGCAATGTAAACGTAACTTTAGACATAAATACACATTACTTTTATTTATGCCTTTAAAATATTTTGTGTACATTGCAAAATCTAAGCGAAATATCCCTATTTTATATTTTATTAAATTAAATTTATTTTTCTTTTGTTGTATATATATATATATATATATATATATATATATATATATATATATATATATATATATATATATATATATATATATATATAATCAATCAATTGTTGTTCAATCAAAAGTTGTGTTAGTTACTACGCTTATAACTTAAGAACAGCTAGACTGATTTTAACGATTCATACAAATTCGGAATTGTTTAGCGAAACAGAGCGACACATGCATGTTGAATGCATTCAGGTTATCGCTTGATGCAAGTTATATTGCAGCATTTTCATGTGGATGGGTTTGATGTAGACTTGCGAACCAACTATAAATATGTTATTATATCAAACTTATATTTAGTGAGGAGCAATGAGACGCGTTTGAAAATGTTTAGATTAGTAATGGAATAACCAAGGTGATGTATTATCTATATAAAATATTGGCAAAAAGATTCCACAGTTTGGCTGAATTATATGGTTGAAAGTATTACTGTAAATCCTGTTTCATAAATATAAATGTGGTATAAAAATAATTTAAGTTTGTATAACTAATGGTGTCAATAGTGTATTGGCACGAAGAAAAGTGGTTTGGTGTAGTGTCACTGCTATGAACATGTGCTTAACAAATATTTTATCTAAAATAAACATTGCTTATATTTCTATGGGTAAAGATGATAAAATATCTTCCGAAAACTGGAGGAAAGTAATAAGCTCCTGCCGCCCGGTTTTCATCCCTATTACCTGAATGCTTCGGTACAATAAAAGCATGAATTCAATCGAATTGTGGCAATTGCAATGTAAACGTAACTTTAGACATAAATACACATTACTTTTATTTATGCCTTTAAAATATTTCGTGTACATTGCAATATCTAAGCGAAATATCTCTATTTTTTATTTTATTAAATTAGATTTATTTTTTTTATTCACAATATAAAATAGAAAAGGAAATGTTCCGATATCTCAAACATTGTTGGTAAGAAGAAATTATTAGCACACTGCGAGTTGCATACCGTCAATACTACGATTTTGAAGTTGTAAACCATTATAAATATGTAATATAAAAAGATAACAGCCAAGATATTACTATATCTTCATTAGCATTGTTCAATTGTGTAATAATTGATGATAATTGATATTTAAGAAAGACCAGATTGAGCATTAGGGTCCTCATAAGTCCCCCTAACCATATCGGTCTGTTTGTCCGCCAAAAGGTGGACTTGAGGGGGTACTATTACATGGAGAAAATTCTAATGTTTAAATTTTTGTGTAAGATTTTCACCCCCCCCCCCCCCCCCCCCCCCAAATACACATTTTTAGCCAAATCCTTCGAAATATGGTAAAATAAGGAAGTACCTTTATATGGGCACTGCTGCGAAATATCGACCTACATTGAAAACTTTCTTCACCCCTTATAATCCAAGATGACAAATAGAGGCCAAATCAAAAATATAGCAGGAAAACATAGCATGTCACACTGAAAAAAAATTCACGTGATTTAAATAAGCAAAAATAGTTTTATCCACCTCATAATTGAGGGCAAACTGATTTCAGAATAGTCAAACATAAATACTATTTTACACCCATTACCGTAAGATGGGAACTAATTTTATTTGTCATTTAAATTGTAATTTGGAGACCCCATAAAGTCCATATTTTTCATCATAGTATAATTCAATGACGATTCAACAAATATTCGGTCCCGTGCTACTTTCTTATATTTGTAATTTGTTCATGTTTTCACAATTTATTTCATATAGATGTACATCCCAAATCTACGTTCCCAACCAATATTCTCTTGGGGGTTACAAATTCAATAGAATTCAAAATTCTCTTTTCTGACTACACATTAGATGTGAAAGTGGACTTGGCGATACTCCAATGTGGGGACTTTAATTAAAAAAACTTCTATGTGGCAATTATCTGTATGATGGTTTCTTACCCCTGGGTAGCATAAATACAATTTTTTGTGGCAATTATCTATCTGGTTCCTTACCCCAGGGTAGCATAAATACAATTTTTTAGCCAAATCAATTGATGAATGTGGTCAAGGCCAATGTGGGCTCTACTCCGGAAATCTTATGCGAAGAGGTTCTCTATCCCCTTAGAAACAAAGATACCAAATAAGGACCAAAAATAGAAAAAAGTGACAAAGATCCCAAAGATAGCTTAAATCATACGATGGTTATATATGATCGATATCATGACCTGCAAAAGCGATTTAAGGTATTCTGAATATTCGGGAAGATTTTCTGGAAGGATAGCAGTCCTTTTCTTACTAAAAGTCCCATTTGCTCTACTATTTAGCACCCTTTATATTTGGTATTTTACTGATTGTACTCCCAAAAAAATTGAGCTCTCATTGGACGGATTATTGTCACATGAAAGAAGTAGGTCCACGCTTTGAAATGAGCCCCATTAGGCTTTTTTCGGTTATTTTTGTTTGTTTAAATGTGTTCGCATTTTGCAGCGGAACCACGATGTAGGCCCTGGAGTTGAAAGGTAAATGTCAGTTAACATCGTATTTCGCACTTATTTCATTTTTTTGGTGAAAAATTGTATATAGTAAAAACATATTCTTTATTTTGTTCACAAAAAATCCACTGAATTCAATATGATAATACAAATTGAAAAAAAATTTACAAAAGAAGAATAAGAAGTTGAAAAAATCTTCCACTTGTTCGCTGATTTTTTTACAGCAACTGTTTAAAGATCCTTACAAAGTTTGTCAATAGAATGTACTTTTATTTTAAAATTCAATTCCATTGAAAATTTTTTTCGATATTTTCCCGATTTGAAAATTTTTCAATGAGATCTCTTTTTCGTGATTTTTTAGCGATTTTGAAAAAGTAATTATCTTTTAACTTTGGTGTGATCGCGTTAAATTATTTCGATATCATCTATTCCGTTTCGCCACCACATAATTCGGTACTACACTTCCATGTAACCCGCCATCAATTTCAGTTCTCAAGAAATCAAGTCAATTGGTATTAATATTCGAATTCAAAAATAAAATATAAAAAACACTACAAATGTACATTAGAAAAAAAGTAAGTCGAAATGGAAAAAAATCATGCAAAATAAAACATCACTATTGTACCTTTTAAAAGTCAAAATGAAAATGTTAATATATCACATTTTTACGCGTTTTGTTTGGATATTATCCTTTTCGGATAGGAGACAATTCAGAATATGAATGAATCATTAAAATCAGTTTAGCGGTTCTTAAGTTATAAGCGTAGTAACTAACACAACATTCTTTTATATATATATATATATATAGATGTATAGATAGATTAAAAAGTAGGCGTGGTCAGTTCCTCAGCCCCAAACAAATACTTAAGGGAAATATATCTTCATTATTTGGGAAATATAAGGATTTTAGATAAATCAAAATAGTGGACGTAAAAGGAGGCGTGGTATATATTTTTTTATACCCTACACCACAAGGTGGTCAGGGTATTATGTCTTTGTGCATTTGTTTGTAACAGGCAAAAGGAAACGAGATAGACCCATAGTTCCTTTTGATGATCTGCATAGAATCACTTTCTGAGTTGATTTATGCATGTCAGTCCGTCTGTCCGTCCGTCCGTCCGTCTGTCCATGTATTCTTGTGAACAAAATGCAGATCGCATTTATTATCCGATTGAGATGAAATTTTGCAAACAACATTTGTTTGGCCCAAGGACGAACCCTATTGAAATTGGAGATAATCGGTAAAAATTTAGATATAGCTCCCATATATATCTTCGTCCGATTTGTCTTTTATTGTGCACCAAACGTGTAATATCAGCCCGAATAGTATGGAATTTTGCATATACAACCAAATTAGGCCTGAAAATAAGTATGCCAAATTTTATCGAAATCGGTTCAGATATAGCTATAGCTCCCATATATATTGTTCATCCGATTTGTTATTTTTGTCCTCCGCAGCCGTAATATGCACTCTGTATCAACAATATTTGGGGAAATATATCAAATGCAGCTCAGAAATACCTTTGCTAAATTTTATCGAGATCGGTTCAGATTTGGATATAGCTCCCATATATAACTTCGTCCGATTTACCATTTATTGTGCACCAAACGTCTAATATTTGTCCAAATGGGATGAAATTTGGCACATACGACCGAATTTAGTCTAGAAGGTAGTATGCCAAATTTGGTGAAGACCGGTTCAGATATAGTTATAGCTCCCATATATATTGTTCATCCGATTTATTGTATTTGTTACCCACAGCCAACAACGATATTCAGGGAAATATATCAAATACAGCTCAGAAATATCTTTGCCGAATTTTGTCGAGATCGGTTCAGATTTGGATATAAACTAATTTCGCTCCAAATGGGCTATACAAGTCCGAATTTAAAAGATACAAATGCTTCGGCAGATTTAGTCCTTTGAATTTTAAATTATAATTATAATCATAGGGTGTATGATTGAATTCTCCCATAAAAACTTTTAATTATTAAGTGGAGCTCAACTAAATTAGCAAAGTGGTGTAGGGTATCATAAAATCGGGCCCGCCCGATTTTAGGACTTTCTTTACTGGTTTCTTTAAAAACATAACTTGGGGTATGACGAACGTTTGCACAAAAAATTATGCAAATCGGTCCATCCGTTTTCAACCATTACAAACAAAAACCAATTATATATATATATATATATATATATATATATATATATATATATATATATATATATATATATATATATATATATATATATATATATATATATATATATATATATATATATATATATATATATATATATATATATATATATATATATATATATATATATATATATATATATATATATATATATATATATGTATATAATCAATCAATTGTTGTTCAATCAAAAGTTGTGTTAGATACTACGCTTATAACTTAAGAACAGCTAGACTGATTTTAACGATTCATACAAATTCGGAATTGTTTAGCGAAACAGAGCGACACAATTGAATGCATTCAAATTATCGCTTGATGCAAGTTATATTGCAGCATTTTCATGTGGATGGGTTTGATGTAGACTTGCGAACCAACTATAAATATGTTATTATATCAAACTTATATTTAGTAAGAAACAATGAGACACGTTTGCAAATGTTTAGATTAGTAATGGAATAACCAAGGTGATGTATTATCTATATAAAATATTGGCAAAAAGATTCCACATTTTGGCTGAATTATATGGTTGAAAGTATTACTGTAAATCCTGTTTCATAAATATACATGTGGTATAAAAATAATTTAAGTTTGAGGAGTTTCCCATATTGTATAACTAATGGTGTCAATAGTGTATTAGCACGAAGAAAAGTGTTTTGGTGTAGTGTCACTGCTACGAACATGTGCTTAACAAATATTTTATCTAAAATAAACATTGCTTATATTTCTATGGGTAAAGATGATAAAATATCTTCCGATAACTGGAGGAAAGTAATAAGCTCCTGCCGCCCGGTTTTCATCCCTACTACCTGAATGCTTCGGTACAATAAAAGCATGAATTCAATCGAATTGTGGCAATTGCAATGTAAACGTAACTTTAGACATAAATACACATTACTTTTATTTATGCCTTTAAAATATTTCGTGTACATTGCAATATCTAAGCGAAATATCTCTATTTTTTATTTTATTAAATTAGATTTATTTTTTTTTATTCACAATATAAAATAGAAAAGGAAATGTTCCGATATCTCAAACATTGTTGGTAAGAAGTAATTATTAGCACACTGCGAGTTGCATACCGTCAATACTACGATTTTGAAGTTGTAAACCATTATAAATATGTAATATAAAAAGATAACAGCCAAGATATTACTATATCTTCATTAGCATTGTTCAATTGTGTAATAATTGATGATAATTGATATTTAAGAAAGACCACGCAAGGAAAAGAATTCGAATATATCACGATGAATGTGTTTTGGCGAACAGTTTAAATTTATCTTTATTATAAATTTGTGTTTCAGTCAGGACCGTGACTTGGAAACTTATTTCATTAGTGTTGAAGTAACCACGGCGATGCATACATTTTGAATATTCCTATTAAGATTGCTTTTTATGGTTGAAAATATCGATTTTATGATGATATTTAAAACAAGTTGAATGAAAGAATCTCTTACCGCCAATTACTAATAGTGCCAATAATGTATTGGCACGAAGTAAAGTTTTGTAGTACAACAGATACAAACATGTGTTATATAAATAGTACTATCCAAGTCAATACCAACTTTGAAAACCCTCCACTATTTGGAAGGAATTCGGAAATTAAAAACAAAAAAATAATAAATGAAGTACATAGAAAAATACTATTATTTTCATAAAAATATTGCAATATCAATATCATTAATATCATAAAAATACCAAATAAAGGGACTAACCGTCATATGAATACGAAGATGTGGACCTGCAAAGACAAGTTTTGTCATAGGCCATTACAATATTCAAATACACCTAAGTCTGTTTTTACACGGTAGATTGGTTCCAGAAGAAGCCGTGTAAAAAAAACCGTGTAAAAAAAGACATTGATCTTATACAAAAATGGGTGATTTTTTCCTAATCTCTAAAACCTATTAAAATTAGTGAAAAACAAGAATTTTTAATTTTTTTATTTTTTTCTTTACCAAACACGTCTTATTGCATTGACAGTTCACAAAATATTAACACGTTTCAATTGCTCTGACCATTAAATTTTATTGTATGCACATAAAGGGAATTCTCCTATATTAGTGCTATTCACATTTGCTTTGACCAGTAACAATTGTTTGTACGCGCTAAAGGGGAATTCACTTAAATCTTTAAGCTAGTGTTCGCAAACTATCGATACTATCGATGGTTTCAGACTTTTCTTTCATAAATACTTTTTTCTGATATGAACATACTTCGCAAAAATTAAATTTGACAAAAAAATTTAAGTACATAAAATTTCAAATCGTGCTAAATGGAATAAAATCGTGTAAAAAACATTAAAAATATTCAATTTTCAAACCGTGTTATATCAAAACCGTATAAAAACAGACTTAGGTGTACGAAAAAATTAAATCCGGTTAATAACATCAAAATATCCAATATAGGGAGGTACCGTATATACGAAAACGTGGACCTGCATATGCAGTTTTCTGTCACAGGATGTAGTACTCTTTGCGAACTGCAAATAAGAATTAAAAAAAAAGCTATATGGGGGCTATACGAAGAGGTTGAGTCATAGTCAGGTTGAGATAGTCACTTTTCTGTCACAAATTGTAGTACCCATAACGAACTACAGATACGAAATTTGAAACAATTCTGTTCGATAATGTCGCTAAAATAATCAATCAAACTTAGGGAGGTACCGTTATATGGCGCTGTACCACAATGTGGACCGATATACCTCATTCTCAGTACCAAACAAACATCTGAGTAAAATTTCATTAACCTTCTTCGTTCGGAATGACAAACTTAATACACCCTCTATACTATGGTTAAGAATATAAAAACATTAACTTCAGTCGGGCCGAACTTTTAATACCCTTAACCATTAGGTAAAAACAGTTTTAAATGAAAGTATCTGGATTCCGCTTCAATCTTCAAATATCAGCGAGATCGATGAAAAATGAATTGTGTGGAGCTTTTATAAAGAGGCATTATTAAGCGGGAACCATTTTCCACTACATGGATTGTTATCTTTTTCGGTTGTTAAGTACCAAATTCAAAATACCGTAGAAAAATTTGGCTGGAATAATTAAAATGCCAAGCATCGGTGAATTCCGTTATATGAAAATCTTAGACTAATATGCACAATGTTCTGACATCGGTTTCAGAATCCATTTTGTACTACAAATAATGATTCTGAAACAAATTCGATATAAAATATGGGCTCTATTATATGTTAGGTTATAGCAAAACGAAGACCTATACGCACATATAACGGTAACTTCCTTTATTCGGTATTTTGATGATGTTTGACAATTCACCAGAATTGTTTCAAATTTCGAATTTAAAGTTCGGAATCGGTATTAAAGCCTAAGACAAAAAATATAGTGTGCGGATCCAAGTCTTCGTATAGCTCCTAAATAACGGGTTTAATTCAGGGGGTATCATTCTGCGGACTTTTTTTTGAAACTTTTCGAGTGCCTTCTGTTTTATAGTTATACAGAACTTATATCGTAAATTGTAGTTGTGTCGATAAAAAGCTTTGGGGGAGTTTTCCAAATAGAACACAGAAACCAAGGGGAAAAAGTGCAGAATATGTATCGAGGATGGTTTACGTAATACGAAAGAGGTTCTACAATATAATTTTTAAATTAAAATTAAATTAAAAATGCTTTTGAAATTATAGACATACTTAAAACCTGGAGGTAGCACTGTGTAAGAACTATAGAAAATCAAGGACCTATATATACAATGATGCGTCAAACGGGATTGAAGCCAGTACCAACACTAAATGCAAAACAATTGTCAAAATAAAAATACTTGGAGAGGTACAGTTATATGTGGGCTAAAGGAAAACATACCTAAATTGACAATGCTCTGCAACTGAGGACAAACTCGAATTTTAAACAATATCCAAAACAAATGTGGCTCAGATTGTCAAAAAAAAAGAACACAAATATTAAGATGTACCTCTCTATGGGGATATGGGAAAACGTGCACTGACGTGGATCATTTGTGATCCTGTCTATTGTTAATAACAAGAGACAGCAAGTGTTAAATGACTTAGAATTTTACGTTGATCATTAATATTAGCTTGTTGGGCCTAACGCGATTATTTCGAAGATTAATAAAATTGACATTGTTAGAGGATATAACAAATAAGGCTACGTCCGTGAAATATTGTTTAGCAAAACAGAGCGACACAGTTATATGCATTCAGGTTATCGCTTGATGCAAGTTATATTGCGCATTTTTATGTGCATGGGTTTGATGTAGACTTGCGAACCAACTTTAAATATTTTATAAAATTTATGTTTAGTGAGGAGCAATGAGACAAGTTTGAAAATTTTTAGATTAGTAATGAAATAATCAAGGTGATGTTTTATCTATTTGAAATATTGGCAGAAAGACTCCACATTGGCTGAATTATATGGTTGAAAGTATTACTGTAAGCCCTGTTTCATAAATAAACATGTGATATAAAAATAATTTAAGTTTGAAAGTATTACTGTAAATCCTGTTTCATAAATATACATATGGTATAAAAATAATTTAAGTTTGAGGTGTCTCCCATATTGTATAACTAGTGGTATCAATAGCACATTGGCACGAATAAAATTTGGTTTGGTGTAGTGTTACTGCTACGAAAATGTGCTTAACAAATATTTACCATGTCGATTCAATAACACAAATAATAATAAAACAAGTTAAGAAGCAGTAAGTTCGGTCGGGCCGAACGTTGAATACCCTCCACCATTTGGAACGAATTTGGAAATAAAATCCTGTTAAAATTTCAAAAACACCGAATATAGTTGTTATATTGGTGTCTATACGAGTGGACCTACACAGGCATTGTTTGTCATAAATCATTACCACATTCAAATTCGAAACTTGAAATAAAGGGTGAATAATGTAGCTAAAATCATCAAAATATCGTATATAGGGAGGTACCCTTATATCGGAGCTGTACGAAGACCTGGACCAGCATAGACAATTTGCTGTCATAGGCTGTAGCATCGATTACGATCTTCAAATACGCGTCTCAAGCAATTTCGGTGGGTATTGTACCTAAACTCGTCAGAATACCGAATATAAAGAGGTACTGGTATGTGGGCTTATATGAAGACCTGGACCTGCATAGACAATTCTCACAATTGTCACAGACTGTAGTTCCCATAACGAGGTCCAAATACTAATTTGAAACAATTCCGGTGATTAATGACGCTAAAATCATCAAAAAAAATTCTATAATAAAAATGTCTTATATATATATATATATATATATATATATATATATATATATATATATATATATATATATATATATATATATATATATATATATATATAAGCATTTTTCAATTGTGTGATAAATTTGTGTTTCAGTCAGTACTGTGTTAGTAACTTGGAAACTTATTACATTAATGTTGAAGTATCCACGGCGTTGTATACATTTTGAATATTCTTATTATGATTCCTTTTTATTGTTGACAGTATTGATTTTAAGCTAAATATGATGATATTTAAAGCAAGTTGAATGAAAGAATCTCTTATCGCCAATAATGTATTGGCACGAAGTGTTGTAGTAAAACGGATACAAACAGGTATTATATACATATTACTATCCAAGTCAATAACAAGTATAAGCACGTTAAAAGCCGAAAAATAATAATTAAATAAGTAAAGTGCCTAAAAATACTATTATTATCATAAAAATGTTACAAAATCAATATCATTAATATCATACTTAATATACCCTCCATACTATGGTGGAGAGTATAAAAACATTAGCTTCGGTCGGGCCGAATTTTCAATACCCTTCACCATAAGGAAAACAAACATTTTTAAATAAAAGTATTTGGATTTCCACTTTAGTCTGCAAATATCAGTGAGATCGGTAAAAGATGAATTGTGTGGAGCCTTTATAAAGATTCATTTTTTAGCGGGAACAATTTTCAACTACAAGGACTGTTATCTTTTTCGGTTCAATTTATTGTGCCAAATTGCAAAGCTCTACTTGAAATAATGTGACGTCATCGTGATTTCGACGGACGCACATCGTTAAATCGACTTTTATGCTAATCGTGATTATACCAAGAATCTGATATTACCAAGAATCTAAGACGAATATATCGAGGTGTTGCTAACGGAATGATAAATTTGATATATTCTCCTGTCCATGGTGGGGGTATAAATAATTAGTGGGAACGATAATTTATAAAATGCTTACTTTGATAATGTTTTAAAGGTATAACAGTTGGATGCAAAAAATAGGGTTTTGGGACGATTCGGAAAAAAGTTGCGCATCAATAGTAGTTAATTTAATGTAATGTAAGCGAAGCAACTTACAGTGTTTTGTAATAACCATAGAGTATAGATTTGAAATTGTTTTACATTGCGGATACCGGACCTTCTTAATTGCTCGGATTAACGACTTCAAAAGAAACTTTACGTTGGAAATGCTCCCAAATTTTTGGCTCGTTACTGCTAGGCTAAAATAATCGGAATATAAAATATCGGCAGGTACCGCTAAATGGGGGTTTAAAATAAATAGGACTCATGCAAACAATTTATGCTACAGTGGTGGGTACCTATTGCGAGTATAAAAACACAAATTTGAAACACTTTGGTAAGAAAATGTTTCTTGTTTCGTTAGTAAGTGTGCCTTAAATCATCAAAAAGATAATGTCAACAGGTACCTTTATAAACCTTGGACTGACGTGGTCCATTGTGCGTGATTAAAACAGACAGACGAACAGACAGACAGATGGGCATCGCTAAATAGAGTTAAAGTTGTACGCCGATCCAGAATATATATACTTTGTAGGGTATTACATGAGAATTTCCAGAAGTTACAAACGGATCGATATACCCTCCATATAGGTTATTGCACATGGGAGGTTAATGCCCATAAGTAACACGTTTATAACAAAATATCGGAAAATCACCTTCAGAATAATTTTATATAAGAATATTGACAGCATTTCAATTGGTAATACATTTTTCAAGAACAATTTGCGACAAATTGTGCAGCCGTATACACGCAAATAAGAAACTATTTACTTATATAGAATGCATTTATATAAGAAAAGTGGTAGTTTTTAATGAGTTTGACCTTTCACATCTCTTTATTCGAAAATTGACTTAAAGTTTTCATGTTAAGTCGTTTCGCTCAGGTAAATGAATGTATAACAAGTGGAGAGAAATTAATGAAAGAGGTGTTACAAACGCAATGTTAAGTTAATATACCTTCCTTAGTATGTTAGAGGTAATAACAAATAAAATTCACCCATGAAATATTGTTTGCATGTTATCACTTGATGCAAGCTTTATGAAGTAATAGCATTCGTATGTACATGGGATTGATGTATACTTTCGAACCAACTATAAATATCATTGTCATGTCATGTCATTATATTATACTTATGTTTTAATGAGGAACAATTAAATGAGTTTGAAAATTTTTGGATCAGTAATGGAATTACCAAGGCGATGTATTGTCCACTTAAAATATTGGCATCAAGTTTTCGTATTTTGGCTGAATTGTATTATTGAAAGTATTACTGTAAATCTCGTAACATATACATAACATGGTATAAGAACTATTTAAGTTTGAGCAGTCTCTCATAATGTATAACTAATGGTGTCAATAGCATATCGGCATGAAGAAAAGTGGTTTGGTGTTGTGTCACTTCTACTAACACGTGTTTAACGAATATTTTACCATGTCAATTCTATAACACAAAAAAAAAATAGTGTGGAGAATGATGTATGAACAACTTATTTAGTATTACTTTCTACAATGTACATAATTATACATGTATGTGTACAAAGAGTAAGGAAACGACATTTTAGAAGAAAAATGGTTTTAAGTACTTTGGGTAGAGAGGTAACAAAATCCTCCGCCAACTAAAGCTAGGGAAAATTAAGGTATTTTACGTCCCTTATGATCCTTACTATCTGACTGCATTGATACTATAACAAGTAAAAAAGTTCGGCCTGGTCGAACTACCACTGTCTGGAAGGAAATTAAAAAAATACAAAGTATACCTACAATTATTAAAATACTGAATATAATATGAACTTTATATGAACTGCGAACTCCATCGTCAAAATACCGCATATAAGGTGGTACATTTATATGGGAGCTATACGAAGATGTAGTCCTATATAGACATTTTTCTATCATAAGAGGTAGTCCACATTGCGAACTCCACATACCAAATTTGAAACAATTCCGGTGAAAAGTGTTACACAAATTATTAAAACAACTTAAATCTAGTTATATGCGGGCTATATCAAAACGTGGAGCAACTTGGGCCATTTTCAATACCAAACGTCCTGCAGACCTAAAACACATCTGAGTAAAATTTTATCAACCATGAAGTAGGTTTGTTCGAAAGCTAGAGTGATTTCCACAAACGGATAGACAGAGAGACAGACGGGCGGACATCGCTAAATCTACATAGAGTTTTATGCTTATTAGAAATATAAATACACTTTGTGTGGTCTAACATTTTTATTTCGGGGTATTACAAACGGAATGCTTCATGCTATGGTGAAGGGTATATAAACATTTATTAAATCGAATTTATGCGTTCACGTTGTAAAGCAAACGTAGTTTTCGATATAGGTAAACATTAATTTCATTACTACCAGTATCATATCTCTAAACAACATTTTTCATTCTTTTTATTTACTTGTTATACCCTTCACCACAAGGTGGTCATTGTACTATGTCTTTGTGCATTTGTTTGTAACAGTCAAAAGGAACCGAGATAGACCCATAGTTCCTTTTAATGATCTGCATAGAATCACATTCTGACTCGATTTATGCATTTCCATCCGTCCGTCTGTCCATGTATTTTTGTAAACAATGTACAGTTCGCATTTATTGCCCTATCCAGATGAAATTTTGCACAAATCATTTGTTGGCCCAAGTCGGCCCCGCCCGACTTTAAGACTTTCTTACTGGTGTTTTAATGTAGAATAATGAGATATTTTTGAAAATTCTTAGATTATTATTGATATACGCAAGGTGATGTATTATCCATTTAATATATTGGCATTAAAATTTAATATTTTGCCTGAATTGTGCGGTTGCAAGTATTACTATAAATCCTGTTTCATAAACATTTTGGTGTGTGGTATTAAAACAATTAAAAAAAAAACAATTTGAACAAGTTAAAGAGCAGTAAGTTCGGCCGGGCCGAACTTTTAATACCCTCCACCATTTGCAACGAATTTGGAAATTTTCAAAAAATAAAATCCTTAAAAAATTCTGTTAAAATTTTAAAAATACCGAATATAGCCGTTATTTTGGGGTCTATACGACGTGGACATACATAGGCATTGTGGTTATAAGCCATTACCATATTCAAATTCGAAACTTGAAATAAACGGTGAACAATATAGCTAAAATCATCAAAATACCGAATATAGGAAGGTACCGTTATATGGGGGCTATACGAAGAGCTGGACCCGCACAGACAATTTTCTGTCACAGACTGTAGTTCCCAAAACGAACTTCAAATACCAATTTTAAAACAATTCCGGTGAATAATGTCGCTAAAATCATCAAAATACCGAATATAGGGAGGTACCGTTATATGGGGGCTATACGAAGACGTGGACCTGCACGGATAATTTTCCGCCTTAGGGTGCAGTATCCATTTTGAACTTCAAATACCAAATTTGAAACAATTCCCGTGAATAATGCCGCTAAAATCATCAAAATACCGAATATCGGGAGGTACCGTTATATGGGGGCTATACGAAGACCTGGACCTGCACGGATAATTCTCCGTCTTAGGGTGTAGTATCCATTTTGAACTTCAAATACCAAATTTAAAACAATTCCCGTGAATAATGTCGCTAAAATCATCAAAATACCGAATATAGGGAGGTACCGTTATATGGGGGCTATATGAAAACGTGGACCTACATGGCCCATTTACGAACTTAACCTGCTTACTGGAAAAATAAACATGTGTGCAAAATGTTAGCCACCTATCTCAATTCATTCGAAAGATAGCGTGATTACAACAGACAGACAGACGGACAGACAGACAGACAGACGGACAGACAGACAGACAGACGGACAGACAGACAGACGGACATCGCTAAATCGACTTAGAATTTTACGCTGATCAAGAATATATATACTTTGTTGGGTCTGATATGAGTATTTCGAGGAGTTACAAACGGAATGACAAAGTTAATATACCCTCCATAGTATGGTGGAGGGTATAAAAAGTCCCCCATAACGTATAATTAATGATATCAATAGCATAGTGGCACGAAGAAAAGTGGTCACTCCTACGAACGTGTGATTTACCAATATTTTACCACGTCGATTCAAAGATACAAAAAGTTAGTGTAGATAATTATTGACAGACAACTTAGAAATTTTTAGAAGTTACCGGAATTCACATAACCATATATGCATATGTACAACGTGTAATAAGATAACGAAATTTCTAGAATAAAAAATGACATGTAGTTCCAGAACTGCAACAATGTAAAACTTTTTAAAACTGTGATCTATTTTGTGGATAAAATCAATACAATCTCTATGCAACATTTGTCTATTTTCTTTCTTTTATTAAGTTTAGTTTTCTTTTGTTTTTCGATTCAAAATGTGAAATAAAACAGATGGCCTTAAAAACTGCTGCGGCTTCTCGTACATGGTTGAAAAGTGGTAATTTTTGGCGAACTGCGAGTTGCAATGAGTATGATTGATAAGGCTTGATAACACATAGTGGAAATAAAATCAAACTCAATCAGTCGGTCAGATGTAACGTGTTTATTCGAGTTGCTCAAGCGAAACGAAAAAGTTGTGAAGCAAACCTGGACTGATCTAAGCTCTGTGTTCATAATCAAACAGTTCACATGAGTGAATTGTTTACGAACTAATGTTGATGTAGATGATGAATGTGATCGGTCTGATTCATCTTAGTTAAATGAGTGATTTGATTTTATTAAAACACAAATGATCGAACCTGAGCGAAATCATGATTGTAATTTTACTAAGCATTTCATAACTAAAAACAATCCCCATTAAAGAATTGACATAAATTATATTATAAGCAGACAATAATTTGGAATTTTGCTGTGTAAGACTTCAGTGACTTATTTCTAAAAACAAAATCATATTTTTTAATTAACAAACACATCAGTAGTTTTTATTTTACAATATTGGTCATGATTTTTTAAACAAAATTTCGACCTTTCGTTTGCCTAAAAAGTTCGTAGTTTCTACTTGCAACACTTTCGGTAGTCTTCCATTTCAAATATTATATAAATCAAAATAAACTGCCTCAACTTGATTGAATGTTTGAATAATACTGATGCTGAGCGAATCCGATTGAAAGAAAAAAACCACAGTTGTGATTGCTCACTTTAATTCACGTGTTCGATCAACTCATGTTGCTAAACACATAAAACGCTCTCGAACACTCAAATTAAATTGTAAGTGACGTGATTCTAACTGTGTGTTCGATTCGATCCGATGTGAAAACGATCATTTCATTCAGATCAATTTAAAAGACGGCATCAACAAAAATCAGACCTTTGGTGAGAACTAAATACAAATATATTCAACGAATTCGGGATTTAAAGAATTTCTAAAAAATTTACATTACGAACACTGTAAAAACATTTGTACTCAAACAAAAACCAAAACTAGGGTAGCTTATTGAAAGTGAGAGTGACCAAGGCTATATTAATGTCTACTCAGCGACGGAATGAATTGAGCTAGGACAATTGTGTCACTTTTAAAAGCAATTCCCCAACGATGTTGTGTTTTGTTTGTTGCTGAGATTGATAGCAATGGTGAGGACAACATTGTTTCAGAAGAAAAACTAAAGATGATGCCACCAAATCTCTATTATTGAGAGAACTTCAAGAGGCAATACAAAAAACAATGCATGTTCCCAAAATACAACAGTAAAGCTTGAATCCTCTTTCATACGCAAATAGCATTCGATGTACATGAGATTTATCAATAAATACTTTGTAGTTTCGACATGAAATTTCTTTCCATGGTATGTTGAATGGAATAACAAACTATGGAGTGCTCGTGAAATACTATCTTCACAAAATAGCGGTCCATGTTATCACTTGATAAAAGCTACATGAAATAATAGAATACACATATACATGGGGTTGATGTATACTTGAGAACCAACTATACGTATACGTCATTATATTCAACATATGAAAATTTTGAGATTAGTTATGAAAAAAGAAATGTGATGTATTATCCATATAAAATATTGGCATCAAGATTCCATGTTTTGTCTGAATTGTGGTTGGAAGTATTGCTGTAAATCTTAAGCAGTATCCAAATAAATATTAAAAAATTTCTAAAATAATATTAAAACCAAGTTTAAGAATATCCGACGCACAAAGGGGTTAAATCACACAGAACGGAGATTAATTAAAAATTAAATTCACCTTTTGGAATAAATGTTTTTAAACTATTATCGAACACAAAATTCTATTTCAGTACCGACAATTTCAAAGTCATACGTTATTTACTTTTCTAATTACAAAGGGTTTAAGTTGAGAAATGTTTCACTTTTTCGTAAGAAAGAAGAAAAAAATGGTTTTTGAAAGGTACAAAAAAAGTTCTAAAAACATTGATGTAAAAATATTTTAGAAATGAATTCAAAATATGACCATATTTTCTCCATATCCGAAAAGTATGTTGAATTAAAAAAGGGAAGGTCCTAAAATTTTAATTTTGTGTTTTAGTATGGAATTCCATCTTTTATAATCTACAAAAAATAGTGTATTTTTTTAATTTAAAAAATGGCGAAGATAGTCAACTTGTTTTGCGGTGAATGTACTTTGGTCTAGATCTCTGTTTTGTTTGTTTTTGTTCTTTTTTTAATAAGTTTCTCTTGAGTTTTAACCTATTATTAATCGGAAATCTTAACTATATTAAAATAATCCAGTATCTTTAAAAGTCAGTGGTGAAATTATTTGCCTTACCTTAAATTTTGACTGATGATCACCTTTAAGACAATGAGGAAGATTTAAGGGAGGAATACCATAATAATGATTCTTTAAAAATAAGTTACATATTTTTTAATATATTGATAACGTTTATTTCTATTTCGGATAGAAAGGTTTAATAGCCTTTACCTGACTTATCGCAAATTTTGTTATTTTTTGTTGACTAATGTATGAAAAAAACATGAATGGGCGCAACGACATGCTTCCTTTGAATTTATCCCTGATGTTAGCCCTGTATCGGGTCATGCAGAAACCTATGTTATAAGTGGTTTTATATTGGCTATTTTTGTAGTTTCTGTCCACTGTGAAACAAAATATCAAACAATGAGCTTGTAAAAACCTGAAACCTTCAAAATACCAAAAATTAGGAAGTACCACTATATAGGTATTGTATATAATAGTGGACCTACCTTCACAACATTTTGCAAGGAGAGATTCTCAATAAACCTAACATTTGGAAGTGCCGTTACATATGGTCACTGCATAATAGTGCATTTAAATTAAAAAAAAAAAAATAGCAACAACTTGCTCAGAACTGTTAATGTCATGATTTGGTTTAAAATTGTGTATAAAACATTCAAAATACCGAAAATCAGGAAGTGACGCTATATGGGGACCTTACGTTTACCCATGCCCCATTTTTAATACCAAACATACTAGAGGTAATATAAAAGTCTGAGCAAAAGTTCAAAGCTATGGAATGCCTCCCTGAAGTAATCTTCGTTTTTTTCTTGGTATCTCACCCCACTGTGCGTTGGTTTTCGGAGATATATTTCCTCAGCTTTGCGTTATAATTGTTCAAACTGTTAATATAAATATTACAATATACCAGATTTGGACTATATCGTCTACTTCATTCATATTTTATGAAAATTGTGATAATTTTTGTTAATTGTTGAAATATGCGTGGGATACCTTATATAGAATACCGAACTTCATTTAATATTGATAAAAATATTGGTATGTTATTTTACATTTCGTGAAAAGTATAATTATTCAAAATTTTGACCTGTTGCGTGGAAGGTATCAGGTATATATCAGGTTTGGACAATATCGATTACTCTTTGCCCTTCATTTGAGATGAGACATATTCATTGTAAATGTTGAAGTTTTGTGAAGAAGGTGGCAGAAAGAGTGGATGTATTAAAATAAATAATACCAATACTGATAAAAATATTGAGATGTGCTTACTACTTGTTTCTTGTTTTGTGGGAATACTTGGTTATGGACATTGGAATACATGGATATTTTGTGTGGACTCCTTGTGGGGAGATATCAAGCGGAGAAGGTTAATATTCACATTAGATCTCGAATTAAGTCAAACATTGAGAATCGACTTGTTTTGCATGTTATGAGGGTTATAAGTAACCAAAATGTTAAGACTTTGTGGGCGAGGAACCGAATAGTGTTGTTTCCGAACGAAAGGGAGTAGGTAGACAAAATTTCATTAAAACGTATTTAAAGTCCGTATTATTTTGTATTAGGATATATAAGGTATCCCCAGATATTTGGCATTTTTATGGCTTTAGAGACATTATATAATTAAAATTGATATTTGGATTTCGTAATAGGTCCCACTCGTTTATATAAGTCCACATTTTAATATATTACTCATATATCGGTATCCCACGCCATTTGGTTTTTGAATAATTTTTACACATTTTTCTGTAGAATTGTTTGAAATATAGTCCTTGGAGTTCCAGCAGTTACTGCTAATTTTCTTAATACCAGATATAGCATACGCCGCTCAAAAAACTGCGCATCACCACTTATAATTATACTAGCTAGAAGAATAAGTGAAATTTTGCATAGATTATCTACAGCTAGATTTAATTTTACATTTTAAAGCCTAATGGATATAACAGATCTATTAAATGTTAGATATGCCAAGGTATTATAAAATTCATGTTAAATAGTTCAACAACATTTTCCAATCAAATGGGCTGTAACTTGGAACGATTGATATTAAAATGGTATAAATCAGTCTCGTTTTGGTATAACTCCCATCTAAGTGTATCTTACAGCATTCGTCGATTCAATGAGTCTCAATTCTTGCATATAACTCCTATATAACGATACCGCCAGATACTTGGTATTTTGTATCTGCATCTTTCAATAGAATCGTCTACAAATATGCACACGAAGTTCATATCGGTTGCTATAGGTCCGGGTGTCGGGTGCTATCATACAGCCTCCATATAACGGTATCTCCCAATTTTCGGTATTTTGATGATTTTGCCAACATTTTCAATGGATTTTTCTGATGTTGTTCTTTCAAAAGTATGTATATTTGTTCGTAATAATATCCTACCAATATGCTTGCTCTTAATATAAAGAATTGATGCGTTTATTTCGACTTCTTACGGTAGTCTAGAATTATCTTGCAATAATGGATTTATTTGGATTATATTTTTCAAAATTGCTATATATATATATATATATATATATATATATATATATATATATATATATATATATATATATATATATATATATATATATATATATATATATATATATCTGTAACAACGATATTCAGGGAAATATATATAATACAGCTCAAAAATATCTTTGCCAAATTTGATCGAGATCGGTTTTGATTTGGATATAGCTCCCACATATATATGTTTATCCGATTTTAAATTAATTGTGCACCAAATGGGCAATGCAAGTCCGAATTTAAAAGATACAAATGCTTCGGCATATTTAGTCCTTTGGACTTTAAATTATAATTATAATCATAGCGTGTATGATTGAATTTTCCATAAAAACTTTTAATTGTTATGCGCAGCTCTACTAAATTAGCAAAGTGGTGTAGGGTATCATAAAGTCGGCCCCGCCCGACTTTAAGACTTTCTTTACTGTTTTATTTCTTATTTTTATACCCTACACCACAAGATGGTCATGGTATTATGCCTTTGTGCATTTGTTTGTAACAGGAAAAAGGATGATCTGTATAGAATCACATTCTGAGTCGATTTATGCATGTCCGTCCGACTGTCCATGTATTTTTATACCCTCCACCTTAGAAAGGAGGGCATATTAACTTTGTCATTCCGTTTGTAACATCCTTAAATATTCGTCGTAGAACCCATAAAGTATATATATTCATAATCAGCATAAAATTCTAAGTCGATTTAACGATTTCCGTCTGTCTGTCTGTTGAAATCACGATACAGCCTACATTATTTAACGTAGAGCGCCAAAGTTTAGCAGAGCAATTGGTATTGTGTCTAGGATGGTTGGTATTGAAAATGAGATATAACGGTCCACGTTCTGGTATAGTCCCCATATAACGGTACCTCCCGATATTCGATATTTTGATGATTTATGCCACATTTTTCACGGATTTGTCTGAAAATTGGTATTTGTAGGTCATAACGGATCCCTGTACGTGTGGCAAAACATTGCACGTTTTGGTATAGCCCCCATATAACGGTACCTCCCGATATTCGGTATTTTGATGGCTTTTGCCACATTTTTTCACTGATTTGTCTAAAAATTGGTATTTGTGGGTCATAATGGGTCCTAGTTCGTGGGGCGAAACATTGTATGTATAGGTCCACGTTTTGGCATAGTCCCCATATAACGGTACCTCCCAATATTCGGTATTTTGATGATTTTTGACACATTTTTTACGAATTTCTCTGAAAATTTGGTAGTTGTAGATCATAATGGGTCCCAGTTCGTGTGGCGAGTCATTGTAGTTATAGGTCCACATTTTGGTATAGCCCCCATATAACGGTATCTCCCGATATTCGGTGATTTGATGATTTTTGCCACATTTTTTCACGTATTTGTCTGAAAATTGGTATTTGTAGGTCATAATGGGTTCTAGCTCCGGTGGCGAAACCTTGCATGTGTAGGTCCACGATTTGGTATAGCCCCCATATAACGATACCTCCCGATATTCGGCATTTTAATGGTTTTTGCCACATTTCTTCTAATGTTTCCTTTACCCTAAGGTGGTATTAAAAGTTTGGCCCGGCCGAACTTAATGTTCTTTTACTTGTTGTAAACAAAGTACAGTTCGCATTTAATGCCCTATCCAGATGAAATTTTGCACAAATCATTTGTTTCGCCCAAGGACGAACCCTATTTAAATTGGAGATAATCGGTCAAAATTTAGATATAGCTAAGTATAAATAAGTATGCCAAATTTGATCGAAATCGGTTCAGATATAGCTATAGCTCCCATATATATTGTTCATCCGATTTGTTATTTTTGGCCTCCGCAGCCGTAATATGCACTCTGTAACAACAATATTTGGGGAAATCTATCAAATACAGCTCAGAAATTTTATCGAGATGGGTTCAGATTTGGATATAGCTCCTATATATAACTTCGTCCGATTTACCTTTTATTGTGCACCAAACGTATAATATTTGTCCAAATGGGATGGAATTTGGCACTTACGACCGAATTGACTCTAGAAGTTAGTATCTCAAATGTGGTGGAGATCGGTTCAGATATAGCTATAGCTCTCATATATACTGTTCATCCGATTTGTTATATTTGTTACCCCCAGCCGTAATATACACTCCGTAACAACGATATTCAGGGAAATATATCAAATACAGCTCAGAAATATATTTGCTAAATTTTATCGAGATCGGTTCCGATTTGGATATAGCTCCTATATATATATTTATCCGATTTCAAATTAATTGAGCACCAAATAGACAATACAAGTCCGAATTTAAAAGATACAAATGCTTCGGCATATTTAGTCCCTTGAACTTTAAATTATAAATATAATCATAGCGTGTATGAGTGAATTCTCCCATAAAAAACTTTTAATTGTCATGCGGAGATCTACTACATTAGTAAAGTGGTGTAGGGTATCATAAAGTCAAGAAATGTTCCAGCTTTCTTGGTAGCGCATTCGATATACATGTATTTTTCTGTTTTTGTATTTTTCGATATAAATGAAGATGTATTGAACGTGACTCAACTCTAAAATATATATATGAGGAATTCATACAAGAATGACAGTCACATGATACACTATATTCAATACTTTGATAGCTCGAACTATATATAACTCCATCTTGTGTTCTCAAGCCTCAAAGTACAAATACGCTCTTAGTGCTTACAAAGATGTACAAATATGCTCTTGGTGCCTACATTTAAAAACGTATTTAAAAACGTATAAAAATTCTGAAAGCAATTGATAAACTGAAATCGCCACAAGCCAGAATAAACCCGAGCATTCTAATTGAAATTGGCAAAATTCAGAACAAAATATCGTTTTATTTAGTCTGTCTTTGTAATCACGCTAAATTTTCAAAACGAAAATTTTGCACAGATCAGTCTTTTGTCGGCCCACGATATCGTATATTCCCATATAACGGCACCCCCGATATTCGGTATTGTGATGATTTTAGTCATATTTTTCAACGGAATTGCTTGAAAATCCACACAAGGAGTTCCTTATGAGTTCTTTATCCCTTAGAAGAAAATTATTTATGTAGGTCCACGATATCGTATATTCCCCATGCAACGGTACATCCCGATATTCCGTATTTTGATGATTTTAGCCACATTTGTCAACGGAATTGTATAAAAATTCACACAAATAGCTCTTCTCTAGAAGAGAATTTTTTATATAGGTTCACGATACCGTGAACCTCATATTCGGTATTTTGATGATTTTAGCCATATTTGTCGACGAAATTGTCTAAAAGTTCACACAAGGAGTTCCGTGTAAGTACTTTATCCCCTAGAAGAGAATTATTTTTACAGGTTCACGATATCGTATATGACCCACATAACGGCACCTCACGATATTCGGTATTTTGATGACTTTAGCCACATTTGCAAACGATATTTGATGATTTTAGGTACATTTTTCAATCGAATTGTCCGAAATTGCATAGAAGGATATATATATATATATATATATATATATATATATATATAGAAAATAGAAAATAGAACTACCCTATTCCCTCAGAAAGAATCATTGCAATCTGTCGTCCGTACTAATCTAAGTTGTTTTGAAAATGTATACTAACAAATGACAAATGAAGTAATCATAACTTAATCAAAAAATATGAAAGCTCACTCTAAGTGATTTTAAAAGATCGCTTACTTACCAGCATGGTACAATTAAATATATATATATATATATATATATTATATACTTCTTCATTTTAATTTATTAATAAATGTGGCGTATATGACTGGATAAATTTACAAAATAACAAATATTTGTAATTGAATTTAATTTAATTGTGATTTCTGTATTTGTTTCAGATAACTTACGGCGTTACTGTTGATTTATTTGCAATATCGCACTTTAAATAATATATTATACAATTGTTCGCTTACGACATTGCAACGTTCACCAAATCACCATAATAATAAATGCTTTTGTATTGGACCGACAAGGACAATTTAATACAAATGTATATTATAACAATTGAAGTATCGCACTGAGCTATAAAATATTGCCGGGGAATTACTTGGCCCGTTTAAACAATTTATGGCTATTTTTGAAATATTTCACTAGATTTAAACAAACCTTTTAAAATAAGAGCGAGAAGAGGCAGAAATATCATAGACAAATAAACGTATAGACAAAAAAGTCTGTTATCTTCAAAAATAGATATCGTTCATGCTGGGAAAAGAACTAAAGTCTGTTCACTTAATTTTCTCAATATACATTAAAAAATACCAAATGTTTTTATGATTTATTAATATGTATCAATGGAAAACAAAATATACAACTACAAACATACAACTTATAGACCCATATCATTATTGTTTTATTCTGCTGAAACATTAAACTTTTTATTACATACCAAGAAAAGGAAAAAAGGGTGATGTCTGTGTGTTCGACAAAGCAATTATTTTTTATATTCTTTACTATAAGATGTTTGTTATTCCGTTTGTAATCGAAAGAAATAATCACTTAAGACTAAATGCAAAGTATATGTATTCTGAATCACAGCAAAATTTTACGACGATTTATATATATTTGACTGACATCTTGTGGTAATCATCACAATTTTGATAGACCTAATTTTGTTTTTATATATATATATTTTTTTTTTGTTAATAAACAATGAAAAATGTTAAAAAAAGTTACAGAATAGGCTCACTGGTAAGGTATAGAACCGTATTTATCTATGTTAAGTTAATGTAGAAAACGTGTTGCGTGTCGGATTTGTTGTTCTTCAAAACGCAGGGTATTATGTCTTTGTGCATTTGTTTGTAACAGGCAACAGGAAACGAGATAGACCCATAGTTCCTTTTAATGATCTGCATAGAATCACATTCTGAGTCGATTTATGCATGTCCGTCCATCCGTCTGTCCATGTATTTTTGTAAACAAAGTACAGTTCGCATTTATTGCCCTATCCAGATGAAATTTTGCACAAATCATTTGTTTGGCCCAAAGACGCTCCCATATATATCTTCGTCCGATTTGCCTTTTATTGTGCACCAAACGTGTAATTATCAGTCCGAATAGTATGGAATTTTGCACATACAACCAAATTAGGCCTGAAAATAAGTATGCCATTTTTGATCGAAATCGGTTCAGATATAGCTATAGCTCCCATATATATTGTTCATCCGATTTGTTATATTTGGGGAAATATATCAAATACAGCTCAGAAATACATTTGCTAAATTTTATCGAGATCGGTTCAGATTTGGATATAGCTTCCATATATAACTTCTTCCGATTTACCTTTGATTGTGCACCAAACGTCTAATATTTGTCCAAATGGAAATTTGGCACTTACGACCGAATTGAGTCTAGAAGCTAGTATGTCAAATTTCGTGAAGATCGGTTCAGATATAGCTATAGCTCCCATATATACTGTTCATCCGATTTGTTATATTTGCTACCCACAACCGTAATATGCACTCCGTAACAACGATATTCAGGGAAATATATCAAATACAGCTCAGAAATATCTTTGCCAAATTTTATCGAGATCGGTGCCGATTTGGTTATAACTCCCATATATATCTTTATCCGATTTCAAGTTAATTGTGCACCAAATGGGCAATACAAGTCCGAATTTAAAAGATACAAATGCTTCGGCATATTGAGTCCTTTGAATTTTAAATTATAATTATAATCTTAGCGTGTATGATTCCCATATATATCTTTATCCGATTTCAAGTTAATTGTGCACCAAATGGACAATACAAGTCCGAATTTAAAAGATACAAATGCTTCGGCATATTTAGTGCTTTGAATTTTAAATTATAATTATAATCTTAGCGTGTATGATTTAATTCTCCCATAAAAACTTTTAAATGTTATGCGGAGCTCTACTAAATAAGCCAAGTGGTGTAGGGTATCTTAAAGTCGGCCCCGCCCGACTTTAATTCTTTCTTTACTGGTTTTATTTCGTTCAGTGTTTTAGATATATAACCAAGATTTGTGTAACTACCACTTTACAGATATTATTTCGACCTGTTCCCGTTTAGCTGGAAATATAGGCAGCGATTATTAACATGATCATAAAATCAAAAATATTTATTATTTTTTGCTAATACAATATTTATTCGTATTTTTATTATAACAGAAACATAAATACCAGATATTTATAAAACGTTTCGTAGTATTTATTTGGAATTATGTTTTTTTAACTAAGTCTCTTATACCACATTTTTTAATATCTTATGTACATATGTAGTATATCCCTTTAAGCAGAACGTAATCTAAAATAAATAGAAACGGAAAATATTTTAAAGAACAAGAATATGCTAAGAAATATAAACTTACTAGTTACTATTCCAATACTTAGGCTTTATGTTTGCATTTGCTGAATGTGTTAACTTTGTTGATATGTACATGGAGGCAAAAAGTACGAAAAATATACATTTCTAAACGTGTAGTTTCAAAAAATTACAAAAGATGTTAAAAAAATCTTCGTTCCACAATGTTTCAAAAAATGTCAAGTCCACTAAAGTTGGAATTTCTCAACAATTTTGTACATCTACCTCTACCGTAATTTAATAAAGTGATGCTTAAATGCATCAATTCTGCCTACCTGATAAAATGCAAAATCTGTTAAAACTGTCGACAAATAGGTATTTCTTTTTCAATAATTTGCAAAAATTACTTATTTTTCAAAATTGGGAAATTGGCGTTTTCATTTCATTACTTTCAATATGTTTACTATCGAAATATCGGATATAGATGGTACCAACACCAAGCTTCTCAGAGTCATAATTTTGCCAACAATCTTTCCCTAAGTGGCATATATAGTGAACACTAGTCACATATATGACTTAGACTTAATATTTCCTGATATATAGAAACAAGCAACAAAATATACCGAATTACTAAAACAGATAACTAAGGTCATGGAAACCTTGACTTACAAACATTTTAATAACCACATCTCTTTTAACGTTTTACTAACCCAACTTCGATGAGGAATTTGAAAATCTCAGATGTTGAAATCTTTGTTGTTGGAAAATAGTCAAGCTTAATTCCATAGTTGAAACAGCATTTTTTTATTAGTGCAAAAAGGTGGTAATGTTTACAACAATTATGGTGTTAAACCTGACTATTTTGCAACAACACATACTACAGTATCCCGGATAAAAATGCCAACACTCTTCTATTAATAGAGAATGCCCCGTCGACGAAGGGGTTTGTGTTTTAACAGACAAAACGAACTTACATGGTTATGCTATTTCATTCAGGTAAACGAATGGATAATAAGTGGAGAGAGATGAACATGTTCATAATTGCGGTTGTAAGATTTAGAAGGAATTCCAAAAAAAATTTACTTTAATTCAATTCTTTGGTTCCTCTTCTGCTTTGCTTACTATCTCGTCACTTGGGTTAAAAAAGTTATTAACAATAAAACTTTTGCGCAGGTTTAGGGAATATATATATATATATATATATATATATATATATATATATATATATATATATATATATATATATATATATACATATATATATATATATATATATATATATATATATATATATATATATATATATATATATATATATATTTGGGAAAGAATACAAGAGATTTTTATTATAACGTAGTATTAACTGTATTTCATTTTCATTTTTATATACTATTCTTATGCTTGAATATACCAATAGCACTAATTCATAAGAAATTTATTGTAATTGTGTTAGGCTTAAATCGAATACATAAATAAAATCCCATATAGAAAGTATAGAAAAATCGGTGACGAAAACAATGTGTGTTTTTATCAGGAAAATTTTCGAACCATTGTGCGCCGTTTGTAGGGAATCCGCGCTCCACTTTTTTTTTATCAGTGGGGGATATAGTCAGGGAGCAGTAAAGCTATTCAATTATTACATAAATCTTAGAATGATCATGGCTTTTAGAATACAATACAAAATAAGTGCGTAAGGCTGTTTTTGAGAAAAAAAAAGTGGAAAATAATTAAGAATTACTTTTCAGATGGGGTTTTAATGTAATCAAATTCAACAAGTGAAAGTCCTGCAGACAAAACACAGATTTGAGTAAATTTTATCAACCTACTTCAATTTACTCGGAAGCTAGAGTGATTTCCACAAACAGACGGTTTCCCAAATATTTTTTGTGTATTCAATATCTCTTCTCTATATATCTATAAAAGAGGAAAATGTTTGTATGTGTGTTTGTTTGTTTGTTTCGAAAACCGCTGAACAGATTTTCCTGAAAATTTGCATGTACACTGCAACATCGCCTGAAAGTAACATAGGCTATATACATTTCTGAAATTCCTCTAGGAAGTGGAGATATAGCATCAGAATCGGAGGTACCTTCCAAAAATTTAGATTTTGTATGCTATCTATTGATCGATTACAGATACAGTCTCCAAATTTGGAATGCGTCACGGAATTTGGAACAAAAATAAATTTGCCAAATTTGATTGAAATCGGTTCAGATTTGGATATAGCTCCTATATATATTTTCGGCCGATTTCAAACATTTGATGCACCAATCACGCTATGTATCCCAAATTTCAATGATATTTGAAACGTATGATGGATTTTACTTAAAAAATTGATTTCCCAAATTATATTGAAATCGGTTCAGATTTGGATATAGCTTCAAAAAATATTTTCGACCGATTTCGTTCATTTGATGACTCAAACAAGATATGAATGTTCGATTCCAATGAAATTTGGAATGTGTGACGGGATTTTGATTAGAAAATAAATTATTCAATTTATATTAAAATCGGTTCAGATTTGGATATAGCTCTCATCTATATTTTCGACCGATTTCATGTATTTGGTGCACCAAACACGATATGTATGACCAATTTTAATGAAATTTAAAATAAGCAACGAAATTGGGAGCAAAAATGAATTTGTCAAATTATATTGAAATCGGTTCAGATTTGGATATAACTCCCATATATATTTTCGACCGATTTCATGTATTTGATGCACCAAACACGCTATGTATCTCTAATTTCAATGAAATTTGGAATGTGTAGCGGAAATTAAAACGAATATACATTTGTCAAATTATATTGAAATCGGTTCAGATTTGGATATAACTCCCATGTATATATTCAACCGATTTCGTTTATTTGATGCACCAAACCAGTATGTATGTTCGATTCCAATGAAATTGGGAATGTGTGACGGGATTTTGATTAGAAAATAAATTATTCAATTTATATTAAAATCGGTTCAGATTTGGATATAGCTCCCATATATATTCTCGGCCGATTTCACATATTTGATGCACCCAAAGCGAGAGAGACGAAATCTGGCACCAGAAAAAAATTGCCAAATTATATTGAAACCGGGGGGGTTGGTACAGCTAACATATATATTTCGGCCGACTTCATACATGTTATGCACCAAATACGATATATATGACCGATTCCAATAAAATTCAGAATGTGTGGCGGAATTTGGTTATAATAATAAATGTGATAAATTAATTGGAAATTAGTTAAGATTTGGATATAGCTCCCATATATATATTCTCGGCCGATTTCACATAGTTGACGCACCAATTTCAATAAAATATGAAAGTTGTAGCGAAATTTGGTGTAAAAGAAAATTTTTGTAAAATTATATTTAAATCGGATCAGATTGGGATATGATTTTAATAAGAACCATTGACCTACAACGCCTTAGGCTAACACTAAAAAACAACACAACAATTAATTTGAAATACGCTTATTACGGGGAAGTATGTTGCTATCTCGAATTCACTAATTGCAATAGAAATGCCACTCAACTTCAAAAAATTGCAGTTTCCTGCACGCTTGGTATTTGCCATGAAATAAATAAATCCAAAGGACAAACCCTTCATGTATGCATGTCATGTTACTGCTGTTCTATTGGTTTTGTTTATTAACGCATTAAAGTAGTGCAATTTTTTTTTTTAATTTTTAAATTTGTTTTTTTTTTTATCCAACATATATTCGTAAATAAAATTTTGAATGCATATAAAATCAAAAGAGGTAGCGAAGCGCACTGGGTTCAGCTAGTTGAATATAAAATAATAGCACAATTGTTGCAATATTAACTTTATAAGATCGCTATGGGGTTCAATGCTCGTTAATTCCCTCTCAAACCAGAAATATGCAATCGATTGTTTCTCGTCGTCTGGATGTAAATATGCACGTTGCAAAACAGTCAGTCCTTAATGATTTTGCGGTCTCCAACAGTGATTGTTGCAATTTTTTTTTGTGGTGCAGTGCTACTTAAATTATTTTCTATAGTCCACATCTTTAGAGTTTTCTCTAGAAATATCCGGCCAATGGATACAACTCCTAGACAGCGCATTTAAACGATCTCTTTATGATCTTAAGACCGTCAATCGAAATGTAAATAAATTGAAAATAGAAACAGTAATTTTATTTTTGCGTAATTTTACCTGTTGGTACAACAATGTTAACGTCACCTAGAAATAAATTGCTGCAGTTGTGTTTGTTCTCATTTAGATGTCTAAAGAAAATTGCCATTCCTTCTAATACAAAAATTATAGATTTGATCGGATTTGTCTTTTTAGACTAAAGGGATACTTTTAAATTATTTTAAACAGGAATTCTGACTCAAACATTTAATTACGCAATTTTTATATAATTTCTTTGCTTTCTTTTTTTTGCTCAGCTTTACACAATTTTGAAAAAAAAAGTTAACAGTAAAAATGTTTTCAAATTCTGCCAAATTGAAAATTTATAGCAGCATAGTTGAATCAGTTAGTGGTAAAAAAATATTCCGTTGTTTCATGGTTGTAACAAGTGATATCAGAGTGTATAGTATAACCCGTCCTCCATATTTTCCAACAGATTTTTATGGGTATTTCGTGCATTCCATTCAACGGAATGAAATTGGTTCTCCGACGTTATTCATCGTTTTCTTCCTTTCTTTTTTTAAGCTGAGCCAATACTTTCGGAGACATTCTGCTCCACGATATTTGATAACCTTGGAAGCTATCGCAAGCTGGACGATTTTAGTCAGTGAAGTGTTAAATTCTCACTTAGTGGCAAATTCACCAAATGTTGGCTAATATTATCTGATGAAAGAGCTCTAAAGAAGCTTTCACCACCTGATCCTTGGGAAGAGTTTGGAATGTTTATTACTATTTGTGAATGTTCTGCTGTGATATAGTTGTTTGAATTCGAATTAGTATTAATTTTAATTAATATTTTTACTTGGAACTGACAAAATATTGTTGAGGATCCACTTTATAACAACCCATATAATTCGGTTTATGACATTTTAGAAACATGGCCGTTCAGATGAAAAATATATCTATCAATGCAATCAAACATTTGTATACAAATGCGTGTAGACGTGTATCTATATCTTATGTTTAAAATTCTTTCCGGAAGCTACTGAATCTGCACTGGCGCACCCTCCTTTAAGGTGGTAGTAAATAGAAAGAGCTTTAATTTAACGTCCTTGCGAATTTCTCGTCTTATTTTGATCATGTATTTAAATTGAATGAAGGGACCCCATCTTAACCTATAAGGGATTTCATGCAGTTGTATCTTTCTTTGATTGGAGTGGTTTAACAGCATCAGATAATTGATTTATTTTATCGCTGTCTTTCCTGCAAATTGTTTTTACGGTTGTATACTTAATACAAAGAAAAGGAAATTCCACGATTAGTGGTGCCAAACGCTAATCAGATCAAATTTAACAGTTTCAAAAATGCAAATCAACTCCAACGGCTCATCGACGTAAATCGGGCCCTAATGTACTTATGTATAGACTAAATTCGGTAAAAATTTATAAAATGTGGGCATACAGACGGACGAAAATACATAAACCGACTCATAACTTGATTCTATGAAGATCATTAAAATAAATTAAGAGTCTACAAGTTGATATTTGGTGTTAACAATAGGTACTATCTTTTTGTAAATTCCCCACATTTGGCATTTGGAGTTAGACCAAAATTTACCTTTACCAGAAATTTACCTATGAAGGCCCACATCTTCGTATATCCCCATATTATGATACCTTCCGATAGTCGGGTATTCAAAGGAAATATCTCAGAATTGGCATTTGAATTTCGCAAAGATCTTTTGTGACACATAATTGGTCTCCAGGTCCACTTTTTAGTATACTCCCCATGTAACTGTACCACCCAATATTCGGTATTTTAATAAATGAAGCGACATTTTTTCAGGGAACGTTTTTGCAAGTTGATGGAGGATATTTAGCTGCTGCTTCTTTACTTGTTTGTAATTATAACACAGCAAAGAACTAAAATAATTAAATTAAACCTAGAAATAAATTGCTGCAGTGGTGTTTGTTCACATATATCAAAATATATATCAAAAATATATTCATTGAAATTTGTCATTCCTTCTAATACAAGAATGTAATAAATGGAGTAGACAGATTTGATCGGATTTGTCTTTTCAGACTAAAGGGATGCTTTTAAATTATTTTAAACAGAAATTCCTATTCAAACATTTAATTACGCAATTTTTACATAATTTCTTTGCTTTCTTTTTTTACTCAGCTTTACACAATTTTGAAAAAAAAGTTAACAGTAAAAATGTTTTCAAATTCTGTCAAATTGAAAATTTATAGCAGCATAGTTGAATCAGCCACAACTGAAAAAAATTCTGAAAAAATATATTCATTAACACATGTGGCGTATATGACTGGATACATTTTCTATTATAAAAAATATTTATTATTAGACATTTGGTATTTAATGAAATGTTTGTTTTCTTTTCTTTTCAGATTGGTAATGGTGGTGCTATATATTTAGTTTTATACATATTTGCAATATCGCACTTTAATCAAAATTTAATGTCATCGACGAGTTTTTTATTTTAATGCAAAATAATGTTATACCAATTGAAGTGTCGCACTGTACATTAAAATATTACAGTGGTGATTTAGATTTAGTTTCATACATATTTGCAATATCGCACTTTAATCAAAATATAATGTTATCGAAAAGTTTTCTATTATTATGCAAAATAATGTTATACCAATTGAAGTGTCGCACTGTACTTTAAAATATTACAGTGGAATTACCTGATTCCCTTATTTTTTTTTCCTTTTACAGTAAATAAAATCGGAAAGAAGGAGCAAAGCCAAATATTTTGTATATTGAATTTATTATTTCTTCAAAAAGCTATTTTATGCTTACAGATTGTTGTATGTCTGAACAGTTTTTATTTAAAGTTACTATTGACATACAGAAAAGTAAATTCTATCGCATTGGAAAATTAAAAAAAAAAAAAAAAAACAAACTACTTGTCTTGGCAAAAATTTACTTAATTAATTCTTAGATTCATGTCGCGATACAATTTTCAATTAAATTATCTCATTTAGATTCTCTCCAAATTGCACTTTTCAATATTTTTAATTTAATTTATTTATACATACGATTCACATTTTCAGAAAACGTAAAAAACAAATACAATTCAACCTAACCACATATATAAAAAAATAATTTTTTTTATATTTTATCAATGAAATATAATTTTCTATAAATATTTTTCCACAACATGCGGTGAAAATCTCTGAATACTAAGGAAAATGCATTTAATGAAAAATGTACATATGCACTTTATTCATGTATTCCACAATTTAAATGGTTTCTATGTATTACATGATATGCTTAACTTCTAAATATGGAAAAAAAATTTACTGTCACTAGCGTCATATGTACTCCCTGGTAAAGTAAAAGGAGTGTTTGTGCCTTAATTCTTTGTAGCACACTTTTGAAACGATTAACCGCGATATTTTACCGATCATAAAGTATATATTTCATTGAAGAATCACAAAAGATGAAGTTTTCGGTTTGTAGCTTTCCAATTATTCTCCGAATGAAAGTATCGGTATAGTTTCTCATGGTTTATTGGCCACAACCTTAGCTATAGGTATATCGATGGAGGTGGTGGTTACAATTACAAATATCTAACGATTGCAATAAACACGAAGATTGTTGTTGCCTGTCCCCGAAATCTACTTGAGACAAAAATAATAACAGTTTTATTTCGAATAATACTACACTAGGGTGATCGTTAATACAACACATCCCCAATGAGTGTTAAAAGGGGATGCAATGGTGTGCTGCGTTCATCCGCTATATAAAAGCTCTCAGGAATTACAGGACTTGAACAAGTTCCGATATAAAAAGTAAGGTGGCCAAAAGTAATCATTCTATCAGAAAATTCTATAAATTTTGTCTTAATTACAGCCAAAAACATCGTAATGTCTCTCAAGTAAATATGCATGTTCAAATTGTCGCAAAAGTAAACTTCCCATGTTTTTTGACTGTAATTAACCCATTAGGGGCCAATCGTAAAATTTATAGCATTTTGAAATTTATAGTATTTGACATAAAAAACCTTTAAAATTTTTGGAGTGTGAAGTACATTTTCAGTAGATTATCAAAAAAACTATTTTGATCTGTGTCATTGCGATTTTATTGATTTTTTTAATCATGATGTGGATATCACTTGCCACTGTGTGAGTCGGATATTATAATTTGGTTTTGCCACAAAACTTGTAACAAAGCATATGCGATGAGCTTTCTGTCATCCGGACCAACAGGATAGTTACGTAAAAAAAGTTCACAAAGGGACGTTATCATTATATAGAGGTCCTACAAAAGTGTGGAACAATTTTCTGTTATTTGATAATATATATATTGCTAGATTCATGTAAAAGTAAATATGAGTTTTGACAGAAACATGGTGATTGAACATTTGCTATTATAATGTTTAATGCCTCTAAGTCTATTATTTTTAGGTACATTTCATAAACACCAGTTTTCTGGCGCTGAAACGACGGTGCCACTTTAATTAGGGTTTAAGGTTTACCTAGAATGGCAAGTAATAAAGGTAATTGATTGATATATACAATGACGGTCTAAAGCTTGGTCTATTCATGTTCTATGAAAGTCTGAAATGAAAGCTTTGATAAAGGCGACAAATGTTAAATGAAAAAATTTTATACAGAAATAATTTACACTTCATATTTTTATAGAACAAAAATCCAGCCTCAGGTTTAAAGGTCTCTGATGTAACTTTGCTAGATTTGAAAAATTCACATAAGAAAAAATCATTATTGTGATCAACAAGATTTCAATAATATGACCTAATCTTTTATCAACCAACATGGATGTATTATGTGGGATATTAAAATATTTTGGAAGCTTATGACGTTTTGTACCTTTTTTAATACATTTAATACATACTTGCAATTTATATACATTACGTTTTCGATGTTTACAACATTTCGACAATTTAATATTGTGAATCTGTAAGAAAAAAAATGTGAAGACAAATTTGTTCTTCCATGATATTTCGAAAACATTGACCTACTTTGAGGATTAATCCTTTTCTTACCAAACTTACATTTGGTCATAGAAGTATTGTTTATTGGAAAATGCAACCACATCGATGATTTTCCGTCGACTTTTGATAATTAATCAATACAATCCATCTTCTAAGCAAACATAATCTTGAAAGTTCTTTGTAAAAGTAAAATTGTAAATCTCGCCGGTTAGATTTATTGTACGGACAAATAAATAAACGTGATATATTAAGACAATGATTTACGTTTGTTAACTATAACAGTAACAATAAAGTTTAAATTTTTAATACGCTACCACAATGAAAGAAATAGCGGTGGTCGCGAAATACGAAAAAACCTGGGTTTCGGGGATTTGTGTTCTCTATCTCTTCTCTGAAATAACTGCCTCTCAATATGGTTTAGCGCAATCATCAAATATACATCTGACTTTGACTTATTTATTGAGGCGCTTACATCTTTTGGTGTTATTTGTGTGGGAGCTTCTTTCATTGTTCACCTAAGAACAATTCCTTTGCATTTGTTCTGCTCAATTGGATGCACACTAAACTATTAGCCCAACTTTAACGCGCATATTTTGACAGCCTCAATATTGAAACCAAAAAAGCAGGTTATTTAATTTAAATTCTGTCTGATATTATATAGTGTTCAGCCGCCCTGAATACGATCGTTCTGAACTTTATATTTCCCTTTCTGGCGTATGAGTGGACGGAAGTCGACTAATGTTGTGATTAATTTCTTTCAGTCGGGTTTGTTGTAATTATTTATTGGCTGCTTTTCCAGCTCCACAAAGTCACTTGAACTAGCCACAGCAATAATAATCGGAAGATGATTCGATGGAAATGTGTTTCATAATAAAGATAAGTGAAAATTACGCGATGACATCGAAAAATACAGGAATAATCAAGTGAAATTCTTGAAAAACGATGAAATGCTTTTTCTCGAAGTCAAGTAGGACGTACTCGGCCGACCTGCTGAGAACCACCTGCATAAATAAAAACTAACTTTTCGTTGTCTATACATTAATTAGTCTATGTTTACAGTGCGTCGTAAACTTTGTAGGGAAATCTATATTTATCTGAAATCAAGACTCGTACGGCCTGGCTGGGTTTATGTTGGTATCATTGGCGTTTTGCCAGTACACATTGTACTGGCATGTAAGTTTCAATCATCAAAAAACTAGTACAACCATCATGTGACAGTTGGCGTCTCTCAGAGGTAATAATCGTTTATTACTACTGATCGCCGCATTAAAATTCAGTATATGATTGATTCGGGATATTGTTCTATATTTGGGTTCAAGAGAGTATTTTATTGGGTATTCATATTGGCCGATGTACCAAAACCAATATTTGGGGTGGATTTTTTTTTTCATTCATGTCAGATTTGGTCGATTGAAACACTTTTTTGAAATGTTTACAGGCAGTATGCAATTTTAATATTATGCCATTTAAAAGAAAAACATTTCTGTAATTAATTTCTCAAAATCTTAGAAAAATTTATAACATCCACCAAGCGGTACATCGAATTACTTCTAACTGAAACTCAATTAAAGCAAGGTCTCAAAGTTAGATCCTGAGAAATAAGTGGTGGCAAATGCCGATGTTCAGTATCTTATGGAAAAATGTATTGTTCGTCCCAGTGATATCAATCCAACCTTTTACATATAGGGCCCAAATTGGATGGTTCTTGGCTTCCATGTGGGGGCTATACTGTTTCGGATTGCTACCTCATACCATACCTGAACGATTTTTCCATGCCATTATCTGATTCCAGGAAATTTTCAATATTTGATTTGATTTCATTTATCAGTGAACGAAGTAGCGTTTCCAAAAACTGTTGTCATAACCCCGTTTGACCTATTTAAATTTTAAACCAGTAAAGAAAGTCTTCACGTCGGGCGGGGCCGACTTTATGATACCCTACACCAGTTTGCTAATTAAGTAGAGCTCCACATAACAATTAAAAGTTTTTATGGGAGAATTCAATCATACACGCTATGATTATAATTATAATTTAAAGTTCAAAAAAACTAAATATGCCGAAGCATTTGTATCTTTTAAATTCGGAATTGTATTGCCCATTTGGTGCACAATTAATTTGAAATCGGATAAAGATATATATGGGAGCTATATCCAAATCTGAACGAATCTCGATAAAATTTGGCAAAGATATTTCTGAGCTGTATTTGATATATTTCCCCAAATATTGTTGTTGCATAGTGCATATTACGGCGGCGGTGGACAAATATAAAAAATCGGATGAATAATATATATGGAAGCTATAGCTTTATCTGAACCGGTCTTCACCAAATTTGACATACTAGCTTCTAGACTCAATTCGGTCGTAAGTGCCAAATTCCATTCCATTTGGACAAATATTAGACGATTGGTGCACAATAAAAGGTAAATCGGACGAAGTTATATATATGGGAGATATATCCAAATCTGAACCGATCTCGATAAAATTTAGCAAATGTATTTCTGAGCTGTATTTGATATATTTCACCAAATATTGTTGTTGCATAGTGCATATTACGGCGGCGGTGGACAAAAATAACAAATCGGATGAACAATATATATGGGAGCTATAGCTATATCTGAACCGATTTCGATCAAATTTGGCATACATATTTTCAGGCCTAATATGGGTGTATATGCAAAATTCCATACAATTCGGGCTGATATTACACGTTTGGTGCACAATAAAAGGCAAATCGGACGAAGATATATATGGGAGCTATATCTAAATTTTGTCCGATTATCTCCAATTTCAATAGGGTTCGTCCTTGGGGCAAACAAAAGATCTTTGCAAAATTTCATCTGGATCGGGCAATAAATGCGACCTGTACTTTGTTTACAAAAATACATGGACAGACGGACGGACGGACGGACAGACGGACGGACGGACATGCATAAATCGACTCAGAATGTGATTCTATGCAGATCATCAAAAGGAACTATGGGTCTATCTCGTTTCCTTCTGCCTGTTACAAACAAATGCACAAAGACATAATACCCTGACCACCTTGTGGTGTAGGGTATAAAAATGGCATTCTCGTTATGTAACGCTACATTCCAGCTTCTTATGGAGGAAATTGTTCGAGGCCTGATAAGCCTGTTTTTCGAACTTTAAAGAAGAGCACGTGGAGCAAATCAAACTGCTAATGGACCGTTGCGAAGTGTAGCATCATAATAAATGCCGGTAAATCTGAGCTTGGTATGAACGAAATTTTTTAGGCCACACTATATCTCAAGACGTCAGTTCAATGAAGGAGAAAGTTGAAGCAATTATGAATTATAATGAACCAACTGCAATCCATTCACATCGTCAATCTTTGGCACTAACCATTTTTTTTCGAAAGTTTTAATCAAAAGGAGCTGAAGCACAGGCCTATTTGAATAATTTATTAATTTATGCTAAAAAGAGCGATATGCGCCCCATTCCATTGACTGATGAAACGTGGGAATCCTTCATAAAATGTAAACAGAAGTTTGCTGTCTTTTCCTTTGCCAACGCATAAATCGATGCGAGTTCTTATGGAATGAATGCTGTGCTTACTTGAAGAAAATATATAAAATATTCATGGATTCTCACAAAACAACTAGACATTGAACTAAAGAAATTACTTAAGAAGGATGGACCATATTCCATATCCATATTTAGTTGCTAAAATTTCCACAGAAAAATTATCAAATATATTGTGATGTTTCTCCCGGCCTGATGTTACGGCCTTATATTTCTACGTTATCAATGTAGTACATAACTTATCTAATGGTTGAATTCGGATAACAAGGAAAATGAAATCAGAGCGATTTTTTGGCCGTTCACGAATAAATGGTTCGAAGATGTTCGGCATGTCGGCGGAATAAAATTGTTAGGCATACTACGATTCCAACTTTGAATATCTCAATTGAAATCAGCCGGTTTTCAGAGGTACATATAGACATAGGCGGACCATTACCGATATCTGAAGATAATACTTGTTAGTGTGCATTGATAGTTTTACTCGACGGCCATAAGCATTTCCCATCCCTGATATTAGGGCAGAAACCATTTACTAAACGTTTTGAAATGGATGGATATGCAGATTTGATCGTCCGAATGCTTTGATTTCGAATAGAGGAAGCCAATTTTAATTTAGTCTTATGAAACAATTAACAACATCACTCGTTATACAGCATCAATTCTCAACATCTTTCGCTGGAGAGATTGCACAGCAAATTAAAAACGGGCATGCGATGTTCTGAAAATAATCTATGGACTGCCTCACTTTATCCTGTGCTCTACGAGGAAGAAGATTTGAAAGCGTTGGTTGCAGAACTGGTTTATGGTAAATCCCTAAAAATACCCGGAGATTTCTTTACAGTTCCACAATTTGAAAATCCTACTTCGCTTGTAACCACTCTTGGAAAATCCATGTCTGAATTGCAGCCTGTATCAACATCAATGCCTTCTAATAACAAGCCTTTTATAAGCAAGGACCTCTCAACATATATTCATGTTGGGGTTAGATTTGATGTAAAGTCTTAGTACACCGGCCCTTATGAAATTTTTAAAAGGACGTTTCCATAAACAGTCTTAGGCAGAATTCATTGAATGAGATCTATAATTTCCAAATTTAGTTAGATTTTTTGTATTTATAAACTTATAAACAGGGAAGCCTTAGACTTTTGTTTATTTTGTATGTTTTGAATTTTGTGTATTGAATTTTGTTATTCATTTGAATTTTGTTATTCATTCTAAAATTATTTTCATTAGACTTCGTTTGTCTTTCAAATAAATAATTTTAACTCATTTTTTTATAAATTGAGTTTCACTATAGTCATGGGATATATAACAAAAAAAAGTTTTAACCCGAGTGACTGTGTAAGCTATAAACTATGTACCCAGTATCCAAAGCATACAAAAAGCTTTACTAAAATTATCAATGTGCTCAGATTTTTGCAAATTTAATTTTCTTGAAAACCATAAAAACATCAAAGAAAGTATAAAAACAAACTCGAAACAACAAAATCAAGCTGTGAGCATAAACCACATAGTAAAAGAGAACATCCACAGTGAGAGTGACTTACATTTTAAAGTCTCTACCGCTAAATGTCATTTAATACGTGCTCCAGCCAGAAATAGTAAAAGCTTTGGCTTTTTCAATTTTCTTTTTATCGCGCCCCAAATTATTCTACACTTAATCTCATACGGTGCTTCATGTTATATTTAATACCCAAACAAAATTCATAAAGGAGTCAGTCTGTGAATTACCATAATTTCAAAATGTTCCATGAAAGGGAATTAGATGACACTCAGAAGAGTTTCTCGGCTGATTACATCCATAAACAAGACACCAGGGCCCCAAACGAGACAGAGGGAGTCTATTACGTCAATCCCTAGGTAATTATTCAAAGACGCCAAAGGTTTCTTATTCTCCTTTCAGCCTAATGCAAATGGTCGACGATCGATTTGCAAGTATGATTAAAGACACCAAAACCCGTATCCTGGAAGAACTTAATAGACTGTCCAATCTCTGAGCTGACTTGAAAGAAATGCAGAACAAGGTTTCTAATCTTGAGAGAAAAGTATGACGGTGAGCTTGTCAAATCCGAATTGGTGGACTGAAGGACCGAGCTATTAAGGCAAGAAAATTCTCCGGTGGCCTGTGTAGAGTAAGGGCGTACCGTTTGTTAAAGACAGCGAACGAAAATAAACTATTGGAAACGTTTTCAATCGTTTTGTTCTGTATTTTCTCGAAGTACGAAACGAAACAAAACCGATATTAAGATAACGGGACTTGTTTCTTCTTTTGTACTGTTTGTGTAGTACAATACTCATTGCAAACGTTTTCCTGTACATTAACTCAATACACATAATGTACAAACTAATTAATTTTAATTTAAAATTAAAATTATTCCTTTTTATACCCTACACCACATAGTGGTAAGGGTATTATGTCTTTGTGCATTTGTTTGTAACATAGAGAAGGAAACGAGATAGACCCATAGTTACTTTTGAGAACCTTCATAGAATCACTTTCTGAGTCGATTTATGCATGTCAGTCCGTCTGTCCGTCCGTCCGTCCGTCTGTCCATGTATTCTTGTGAACAAAATGCAGGTCGCATTTATTATCCGATTGAGATGAAATTTTCCAAACAATATTTTTTTGGCCCAAGGACGAACCCTATTGAATTTGGTGAGAATCGGATCAAATTTAGATATAGCTCCCATATATATCTTCATCCGATTTCGGGTTAAATGTGCACCAAATGTCCACTATCAGTCCAAATTACCTGAATTTTGGCACACCCAACCGAGTTCGGCCTAGAAGCAAGTATATCAAATTTGGAGAAAATCGGTTCAGATATAGCTATAGCTCCCATATATATCTTTCATCCGATTTGATCTTGAAGTCCCTCACATTCCTACTATGCACTCCACAACCGTGATATTTGGTACCAGGTATTAGATGGAGCACAGAAATAGCTGTTTTAAATTTTATCGAAATCGGTTCAGATTTGGATATAGCTCCCATATATATCTTCATCCGATTTCGGGTTAATTGACCACCAAATGGCCAATATCAGCCCAAATGGCCCGAATTTTGGCATATGTGACCGAGATTAGCCTTAAAGCAAATACAACAAATTTGGAGAAAATCGGTTCAGAGACAGCTATAGCTCCCATATATATGTTTTATCCGATTTGGTGTTTAAGCCTCTCACATTCGTAATATGCACTCCACAAGAATGATATTTGGTACCAGATATAAGATACAGCCCAGAAATAGCTGTTTGTAATTTTATCGAAATCGGTTCAGATTTGGATATAGCTCCCATATATATCTTCATCCGATTTCGGGTTAATTGTGCACCAAATGGCCGATATAAGTCCAAATGGACTGAATTTTAGTACATCGGACCAAATTCAGCCTAGAAGCAGGTATATCAAATTTAGTGAAAATCGGTTCAGATTTAGATATAGCAACCATATATATGTTTCATCTGATTTAGTGTTTTAGACCTTTACATTCGTAATATTCACTCCACAACCGTGATATTTGGTACCAGGTATTAGATGGAGCACATGAATAGCTGTTTTAAATTTTATCGAAATCGGTTCAGATTTGGACATAGCTCCCATATATATCTTCATCCGATTTCGGGTTAAATGTGCACTAAATGGTCAATATCAGCCCAAATCACCTGAATTTTCGTACATAAGACCGAATTCAGTCTAGAAGCTAATACGTCAAATTTGGAGAAACCCGGTTCACAGATAGTTATAGTTCGTAAAATGCACGATAGAATTAGATAGATTTTGATTTTGTACCAAATATCTCATAGAGCTCTGAAATGCCCTGTATAAACCTTTTTACGAGAGCTCTACTAAATATGCATAGTGGTGTAGGGTATCATATAGTCGGCCCCGCCCGACTTTTGAGCTTTCCTTACTGGTTTCATAATAATTTTAGAAAAAAATCTATCACATTTTAAAAGTAGAGCTAAAAACAAAACACATTTATCGGCGTTTTGAAAGATTACATTATAAAGTAACATTAACAGAGGGGGCAATTTTACCCTCCACAACACTTTTATAATTTATTTGTATCCCTTGGAGTCTGTTAGTTTTAGGCATATAGCGTCTTCTGTATTTTACTGATAACAATACGAGGATTGTTTTCTTTCTTTTCGAATTTTAGAAAACGCTGTTAAGGGAGATATTGAGATTTTATTTAGAATATTTCTAAAATTTATGATTTTTACCTAACACGAAATTTAATGTTTTTTATATACTATAGCTTAGCCCGGTGCGCTTCGCACCCGTAATAATCGCATCCTCAATTAAATTGTTGTGGCGTTTTTATACCCTATACCAAACAGTGGTAAGGGTATTATGTCTTTGTGCATTTTGAGATAGACACATAATTACTTTTGAGGATCTCCATAGAATCACTTTCTGAGTTGATTTATGTATGTCAGTCCGTCTGTCCATCCGTCCGTCCATGTATTCTTGTGAACAAAATGCAGGTCGCATTTATTATCCGATTGAGATGAAAATTTCCAAACAACAATTTTTTCCCAAGGACGAACCCTATAGAAATTGGAGAAAATCGGTCAAAATTTAGATATAGCTCCCATATATATCTTCGTCCGATTTGCCTTTTATTGTGCGCCAAACGTGTAATATCAGCCCGAATAGTATGGAATTTTGCATATACAACCAAATTAGGCCAGAAAATAAGTATGCCAAAATTGATCGAAATCGGTTCAGATATAGAGCTCCATCTATATATTTTTCATCCGATTTGTTATTTTTGTCCTCCGCAGCCGTAATATGCACTCTGTAACAACAATATGTGGGGAAATATATCAAATACAGCTCAGAAATACATTTGGTAAATTTTATCGAGATCGGTTCAGATTTGGATATAGCTCCCATATATAACTTAGTCCGATTTACTTTTGATTGTGCACCAAACGTCTAATATTTTCCCAAATTGGATGAATTGACCCAATTGAGCCTAGAAGCTAGTATGTCAAATTTGGTGAAGATCGGTTCAGATATAGCTTTAGCTCCCATATATACTGTTCATCCGATTTGTCATATTTGTTACCCACAGCCGTAATATGCACTTCGTAACAACGATATTCATAGAAATATATCAAATACAGCTCAGAAATATCTTTGCAAATTTTATCGAGATCGGTTCCACGTTTTGGTGTAGCCCCCATATAACGGTAACTCCCGATATTCGGCATTTTAATGGTTTTTGCCACATTTCTTCTAATGTTTCTTTTACCCTAAGGTGGAGGGTATTAAAAGTTTGGCCCGGCCGAACTTAATGTTTTTTTAGTTGTTATCATTCTTTTTATATTTTTAAAATCCTTATAATTCTTAAAATACCTCATAGTTGTCACTTGTTAACCCTAAAACATTCTATGTTTTCATATTATTATTTATTCTTTTTATTTCAAATATACACGACGCTGATTGCTCTATTATTAGTGCATCCAATAATGATGCTAATTCCAGGGAGTAACATACAATCTAGTCAGAATTCCAACAAAGCAAAAAGAAGACACTAAAATATGTCATATTAATGCACAGAGTGTTGTGAACAAAGTTGACCAATTCAAGTACTTGTTTGACAACTCAGCTACTGATATAAAATGTGTCTCCGAGACTCTAAATTCTACCATATTCGATACTTTAATCAATTAAAAAGACTATTCTGTATTCGGGTCAGACAGAGAACGTCGTGGAGTAGGCGTTGCTATTTTTACAAAAAAAAGAGAAAGAAGTAAAAGAACATTAAGTTCGGCCGAGCGAAACTCTTAATACCCTCCACCTTAGGGTAAAGGAAACATTAGAAGAAATGTGGCAAAAACAATCAAAATACCGAATATCGGAGGGTACCGTTATATGGGGGCTATACCAAATCATGGACCTACACATGCAAGGTTTCGCCAACAAAGCTAGAAACCATTATGACCTACAAATACCAATTTTCAGACAAATACGTGAAAAAAATGTGGCAAAAATCATCAAATTACCGAATATCGGGAGGTACCGTTATATGGGGGCTATACCAAACCGTGGACCTATAATTACAATGACTCGCCATACGAACTGGGACCCATTATGATCTACAACTACCAAATTTTCAGAGAAATTCGTAAAAAAAATGTGTCAAAAATCACCAAAATACCGAATATTGGGAGGTACCGTTATATGGGGACTATACCACACGAACTAGGACCCATTATGACTCACAAATACCAATTTTTAGACAAATCAGTGAAACAATGTGGCAAAAACCATCAAAATGCCGAATATCGGGATGTATCGTTATATGGGGGCTATACCAAATCATGGACCCATACATGCAATGTTTCGCCACCGGAGCTGGAAACCATTATGACCAACAAATACCAATTTTTAGACAAATCCGTGGAAAAATGTGGCAAAAATAATCAAAATATCGAATATCGGGAAGTACCTTTATATGGGGGCTATACCAAAACGTGGACCTATACATGCAATGTTTTGCCACACGTACAGGGACCTGTTATGACCTACAAATACCAATTTTCAGACAAGTCCGTGAAAAAATGTGGCATAAATCATCAAAATACCGAATATCGGGAGGTACCGTGTAAATGGGGAACAGAACGTGGACCTATATATATCATTTTCAATACCAACCAATACCAATTGCTCTGCTAAATTTTGGCGCTCTACGTCAAATAATGTGGTCTGTATCGTGATTTCAACAGACAGACAGACGGACATCGTTAAATCGACTTAGAATTTTATGCTGATTATGAATATGTATACTTTATGAATTCAAGGTAGGGCAGAACTACCATATGATTTACATTTTTTTATTTTTCTGGCTTAATATGTCAACTTCATTTGCTTATGTGTGTGTCTTCTTTTCAATAATAAAAAACTGTTCAGAAAATATTCAAATTCGGGTGTTTTCAGAATGCTTATTGCAACGAATGCATCGACAAAATCTAAAGTTTTTGTCGCGAAATAAACCATAAGAGATATATAGAACATGATATTGAAAATAAATTTTGACCATTTATTCAGTTTTTGCGGTTTAAAATTATTTATTCAAAATCAATGCAACAAGTTGTTTGTTTTTTATTGTTTTGATGGTAATTCTGACATTACAAGCCAAACAGGTAGACCTCTATACTTGCAATTTTTTCAAAGTTGACCTACCTTTTCTTCATTGTACCATGGGGTCTACGACGAATATTTAAAGATGTTACAAATGGAATGACAAAGTTAATATACCCTCCTTTCCAAGGTGGAGGGTATAAAAAAACATGTTAAGGCGAGTACCAGAAAAATGTTAATTGGTTGTATATAACGCCCTAATAATATTGACTTCACCAACCTTCAAAATATGCTATAAGATCTAACTCTTGGTTTTCATGAAATTATTATCACAGGCAATTTCAATTCAAATGTACTCACAGATACTAAATTGACAACCAATTCGATTTACTTACTTCTCCTCGAATTCTAATACGCTTCTGGATTTATTTTTATACCCTCCACCATACTATGGAGGGTATATTAACTTTGTCATTCCGTTTGTAACTCCTCGAAATACTCATGTCAGACCCAACAAAGTATATATATTCTTGATAAAATAAAATTCTAAGTCGATATATTCTAAGTCCGTCTGTGTGTCTGTCTGTTGTAATCACGCTATCTTTCGAACAAATTGAGATAGAAGGCTAAAAGTTTGCACACATGTATATTTTGCCAGTAGGCAGGCAAATGGGCCATGTAGGTCCACGTCTTCGTGTAGCCCCCATATAACGGTACCTCCCGATATTGGGTATTTTGATGATTTAAGCGACATTATCCACCGGAATTGTTTCAAATTTGGCATTTGAAGTTCGTAATAGATACTGCAGCATAAAACAGAAAATAGGCCATATAGGTCCACGTCTTTATGTAGCCCCCATATACCTTATTCGGTATTTTTAAGATTTTAACAGAATTTTTAACGGATTTTATTTTTTTTTTTTTGGAAACTGCCAAATTTGTACCAAATGGTGGAGGGTATTAAAAGTTCGGCCCGGCCGAACTTACAGCTTTTTAACTTGTTTTTTTTTTTAATAATCCCCATAATATTTTGTTATACGATCAAATTTCAGCGTAATGTTTTCCTAAGCATGACCTGATTTTTCTTATGTACAAATTTAATATTTCGCCTCCTGAACAAACTTATTCATTCCGTGATTACAATAAATTTCGTATCCTTAATTGGAATGAAATATACAATTTCATTTCTGTTGATCAGAAAGCGGAATTCCTGCAACAAAATATTCTGTTTCAAAATGGTCAGCCTTTATCCCTTTATTGTTGTTTTTATAAAAACAACGTTTGCTTATTAGTGGAGAACGATGGTGATGTTTACCAGGGGGTAAGGCAGGGAATATCTAGGTTTCGGAAAGAGCCAACAATCCTCATCAGTTCCCTTGTTTTTTGCCTGGGATATTCTCCCCAGAAGTTATTTTAAAAAACCTCCTATGACAAAAAACATTTTTACCCAAGTGACGAGATCGTAAGCTCAATAGAAGAAGAATTAAATAAAACCAAAATTCTTTTGGAAAGTCTTCTAAATCTTACAACCACACTTACAAACATTTACATCTTTCTCCACCTGTTATGCTTTCGTTCAACCTGAACGAAGTAGCATAACCATGTAAGTTGGTTTTGTCTGTTGCACCAAAAACCCTTTCGTCGACCGTGCCTTGTCTATTAATAGAACAGTGTTGGCTTCTTTGTTCGGGATACCGTAGTATTTTGTTGTTGCAAAATGGTCAGGCTTTATCCCATTTATTGTTGTTTTTATAAAAACAACGTTTGTTTATTAGTGGAGAACGATGGTAATGTTTACCAGGGGGTAAGGCAGGGAATACCTAGGTTTCGGAAAGAGCCACCAATCCTCATCAGTTCCCTTGTTTTTGTCTGGGATATTCTCCCCAGAGGTTATTTTAAAAATAACTTCTATGACAAAAAACATTTTTACCCAAGTGATGAGATCGTAAGCTCAATAGAAGAGGAACCATGATATTCCCTACCTTACCCCCTTGCCTTATCGGAGTTGGTAAGCCCAGCGTATCTGCCTCGACTCTTTGTGATGCAGATTATCTTAATAGATCATTCATTGATATTCCAACCATTCCAGAAGACCCTACTTTTTACACCTCTTACAGTTCAACTAACGACACCTTATCTGATAAGCCATTTTTTGAGTTTCTTTGTTGTTGTTCGATTACTATTTCCTTATCTTCTACCTTATTTTACCCACCTGTTCATCTCTATTTTGACCACAAGTATTTTCCCACTACTTAGAAACAAGCAAAAATTATTGCAGTTTTGAAATCAAACACGGATTTCCGTCCCATTGCTATATTACCTCTTGTTTCAAAAGTCCTTGAGAAAATCATCCACATCCAAATGTCAGAATACCTTTAACGGAATACATTGATTTCTCAGGACTACGATCCGAGCACAGCTGTATCAGCGCGTGAGTCTCAGAATCGATCAGACGTGACGTTTATGAAAAAAAGGTTGTTTTCTTGTCTTGTTAGACCACTCAAAAACCTTCGACACTGTCGATCATATTAACCTTTGCTAGAGTGAATGGTGTCTAAATGCCTCATCATACATGAAAATAAAAGACTGCAATTGGGAAATATAGATATCTTATTAAATGAACAAACAATAGAAATTGTTACGCCTGCCGAAAACCTGGGAGTAGTTTTTAATATAAGTCTAAGTTGGAAAACCACATTAACCATGTGTATGGAAAACTCCGAACTTTATAGCTAATGCATTCTTTTACACCTTTTCATATTCGGCGATTTTTGGCTAAAACTTTTTGGTACTTGGGTTAAGTCGACGAAAGTTAAACGTGGCTTTTAATAGCACAACGCGCTATGTCTTCGATTTTCGTAGAATTCAACACGTGTTACAATACTCACGCTCTTTATACGGCATTCATTTTAATAACCTCCTTCAAAAATGCGTTAATACTTCTACACAAGAGGGCTGCATTGAGTATGATTGAGTAGGCTTGATCACACACAGTGGAAATACAATCAAACTCAATCAGTCGGTCAGATGTAACATGTTCATTCGAGTTGCTCAAGCCGAACGAAAAAGTTGTGATCAATCATGTATTGATCGAAGTTTTGTTTTCGCATTCAAAGAGCTCACATGCTTTATTTGTTTACGAACTTAAGTTGAATTGTTCAAAATGGGTCGATCATCTACGATGAGTGATCGGTTTGATTCATGCTAGTTAAGTGAAATCATGATTGTAATTTTACTAAGGATTTCATATCTAAAAGCTGTCCTCATTAAAGAAATTGGTACAAATAATATTTAATAAACAGACATTTTATTCATTTTATTTGGGTTTTTGGTATGCTCGACATCAGTGACTTATTTCTAAAAAAAAAATAATGTTTTTAATGAAGAAATACATCATTAGTATTTAGTAAACAAAAAATGTTTAAATGTATTTTTATTTTACAACATTGGTCAAGATTTGTCACAAACTTCGACCTTTTCGTTTACCTAGTAGTAGTGTGTAGTTTCTACTTGCAACAATTTGATTCGCATTATCACAATATTCTTCCATTTCAAATATTAAAAAGTCAAAATAAACTGTCCTAATTTGATTGAATGGTTGAATAAACAATGACACTGAGCGAACTCGATTCATAGGAAACAATCACGGTTGTGATTGCTCATTTACATTCATGTGTTCGATCAACTCATGTTGCTGAATACATCAAACCGTCTCAACACTCATATTTGATTGTGAGTGAAGTGATTCAAACCGAGCGCTCGATTCGATGCGAAAACTGTCATTCAATTCAAACGACTGCATCAAACAAAATCATGTAAGAAACCGAGTGTGATTGAATTTTTGCATACTCGTTGCAGCCCCCTGTTCTATACAAGGTTATTATTAAACAAAGACAAGCATATCTTTTCAAAAGAATAACATTTAGCAGATCCATTCGGCGATTTTTGGCTAAAACTTTTTTGGTACTTGGGTTAAGTTGACGCAAGTTAAACGCGCTATGTCTTCGGTTTTCGTACAACTCAATACGTGTTACAATACTCAAGCTCTTTATTCAGCATTAGTTTTAATAACCTCCTTCTACACAAGATTATTATTAAATAAAGACCAGCATATATTTTCAATAGAATAACATTTTACAGATCCAATAGAGGCTAAAAGATTATACGTTGTAGAAGGAAAAACTGTATGTTTGAATGTATGTCTGAATTTTCGACTGATTTCCTTTATTTGTCACGAAAACGTCGACCGATGTATGTGTGTCATGTTCCGCAACCGGAGTTGGAAGCCATCACGAACTACAAATACCGCTGTTAGACAAACCGTGAAAAAATATGGCGAAAATCATCAAAATACCGGATATTGCGAGGTACCGTTATATGAGGGATATACAAAACCGTGGATGTATAAGCACAATGTTGCACCACCGGAGCGGGCACCCTTTATGAACTACAAATACCATTTTTTAGACAAATTCTATATATAATTGGATATGATTCAGAATCAGCGTGAAATTCTAAGCAATGTCCGTCTGACTGTCTGTCCGCCCCATATAACGGTACCTACCGACAGTCGGTATTTTGATGATTTCAACAACATTCTTCACCGGAATAGTTTCAAACTTCGTTTTGGAAAATTTTAATGGGTACTACAACCTATAGCAAAAAATTTCGTATGCAGGTCCACGTCTTCGCATAGGCCCCATATAACGGTACCTTCCGATATTCGGTATTTTGGTGATTTTAGCGACATTATTTTCCGGAATTATTTCAAATTATGTATTTGAAGTTCGTAATGGGTACTACAGCCTATACAAAAAAATATATCGTCATAATTTTTGCATATATAACGATTTTAGATAAAGAAAATAGGATGTGGTCAATTTTTTTCCATAAAGATGCCGAAAATTTAATACCGGCATCGGCCAGATTCACGTGCAGATTGTGTGTCTGTCTATTCGTCTATAAATACATATCCAATTCGATTTTCCGAGCTTTCATCTCTTCTCCGAAGTAGGTCAGTTATATCTTAACAATAATAAATGAGCAGTAAAAGCAGAAAGTATGTCCACAGAGATAGTATTTGCGCTTTCTATTTTATGTAGGTAAATCATCTGTCATCTAACATTCACAAAATCAACGAAATTTATACAAAATGATTCATGTAAAGTTTATTATTTACTTTTTACAACAGAAAATATAAAAGTATGTTATAAAATTATGACAAAGCCAGACTTACATTAAGCAAGCATATCTTCATATCTTTCTTAACATTGACATGGTCCATGGCTGCATTACATAGGTCAATGTTGTAACTAGTCCATAGTTGCTGAAATGGATCACGTACTCCAGATTTTTTAGGGAACTAATGGCATGATATTTGTACTAAAGCGAATCTCCCATATTGTAAAATGTTTGCTATGATATCCGAAAACGTATTAGTTCCTCAATATATTACGGTACCGGCTGAATTAAGGTGTTTTGTGTGTAATTTGTGTCGCCAGTATGTAGGGAACATTATTGAAAAGAACTGTTTTAGCAGGTCTATGTATAATCCTCACAGAACTGTGTCATATTTTTACTGAAATTGTTCCAAATGTTGTATCTGAAGTTCGTATGACAGAAAATTGGCTTTATAAATTTAATATTTATGTTTTAGTCACATTTTTAACGAAATTTTTGGAAATTTGGTATTGCAAATTCCTAGTAACAGAAAAATACAGCTTAAGTACTTAATTTCAGTACTTATAGACATATTAAATTTTACTTCCAGTTGGGGAGGGTATTACTAATTCCAACTGCCTATATTTGGATGGTAATGTAATAACTTTTTGTACTAAGACCTTCTGCGACCTTGTAAAATAGTTGTAACATATTTAATGTGGAAGGACGACCAAAAAGTTATACAAATTCGACAACTATAGTATTTTAGCAAAAATTGTAGGCGGGCTGCTGTATTTAACGGCCATTTTAAATTGTTGTGCAGATGTAAACATTACTGTGAGGGTTTTCTCTTAAACGATATACAATTCAGAAATCCTAAAAGCCGAACAAATCGAAAGCTTCTGCCTTAAAGATTCATACCCCCTGAAAAATTCAATTGGTAAATACGATTCAGACCTTTTAAAAAGGGGAATAACAGCATTTGGTAGGGAAGGTTTACCTTCATCTGTAATAACAGCATATTGAACCATGGTCGGTTTTTTTATAAATTGAATCAATCATTTCGAATATATGAACTAATAATCTTTCCGATAAGGCTCGAATTATTTAAGGAAAAACTTTGAAATTGTGTACAGATATTTATATTCATGTCATGTTCGTTAATAGGTCATATTCGTCCACGTTTATGTATAAACTCCATTAGTGACAATTTGGCCCACATTTTCTAATATTGTCGATCGATAGATTTTATAATGGGTTGTGTACGTATGTGCTTGTTTTTTACACTCTCGATATGATATTCAGATATGATGATTTCAGACACATTTTTACGAAATTGTTTCAAATTTAAAATTTAGAATTTGTAATGAGATTTTTCGAAGCTAACGGTACTTACGTATATGGTACATATAGTAGATTTAATTCACATATTCAAACATATTTATTTAGAATTCAGTATTTCTAGCGTGTAATGCTGGCAGAAAATTGTCTAAACTGGTTTGTTATTATAGCTTGTAATCTATCACTTGTAAAGTATCTAAAAACTTAACTGATAATGAGTATTTTAAATGCCAAAGTAAACTGGAATGTATTGTAAAGAAAATTTCGTAATTTTCACTAATTTTATGTTTTATTCATTTTTAGAATGTCAAGTTTATATGCTGGTCATAATTGTTGATATATTGCACTCAATTATAGTTTTTATGCCCCCTACCAAACTTTGTGTGGTATTTAAACTTTGTCACTCCATATGTATAACATAATAAAAAAACTAAATATAAAGATTTTATTTATAATAAGTATTTTAAGTGCTAAGATAACCTGGATTGTATTGTAAGGATAAATTGGATTTAATTTACTCACTAATGTCAATCTTTATTCATTTTTAGAACGCCAAGTTATACTCTCCATAATTGTTGATATATTGCACTTAACACGGTACTTTGACTATTAAAGCCACTGTTTCTAACGGAATTGTTTAAAAAACGATGTTTATAGTTGGAAATAGGAAGTAACTCCTATGGGAAAACATTGTTTTCCACGTTTTCCTACAGTTCCCATATTACGACTGCATTTATTAAGAGAATTGTCTTAAAGTTAGAGTTCGCAATATATACCCTCTTCTACGTGTGGCGTAATTCAAGATATACGTAATGTAATCAACAACATTAATATATTTATTATAGAAATTGCTTCAAAGATGGTGCTTGCAGTTCAATAGGACTATAATATTTTGAAGACTTTAACTGCATTTTCCAACCGATTTAGCAGCCATTTTCTATTTAAACTGAACGTCATTTGAACCTTAAAAGTCGAAATGCGACCGAACTTAATATTTTTTTATTTATAAGTTGGAAAGTATGTAGAACATATCTTGATAAGTATTTTAAATGCAAAATTAAACTGGATTGTATTATAAAGGAAATTTCGTATTTAATACACACTAATTTTATGCTTTATTCATTTTTAGAATGCCAAGTTTATATGCTGGTCATAATTGTTGATATATTGCACTTAATTATAGATTTTATGTAAACTTTTTCACTTCTTTTGTATAATTTGAATCTCTATAAACAAATTAAATTTATAAGCATTTTTAGTGCTAAAGTAACTTGGATTGTATGGTAAAGATTAATTGGTTTTAATTTACTCACTAATCTCAAGATTTATTCATTTTTAGAATGACAAGTTTATATGCTGATCATAATTGTTGATATTATGGCACTTAATTTTAATTTTATGCCCTTTACAATTTGTCGATCCCTTGGTACCACCTCGAAATAAACACATTTGATCCAAGAAAGAATAAATATTTGTAATCAGCGTAGAATTCGAAGACGCATAGGCGATGTCCATCTGTTAGAGTTCGTAATGAGATCTATCTTTTGTTGCAGAACATTATCTACATGGGTCCAGGATTTCACATAGTCCCCATATACGGGACCTTCTTTTCGTACAGCCTCTTGTGAGCGTAACTCTCGATAAACATAATTTTGGTGATTTTTATAAATTGTTATTGAAATTTCTTCTAAGTTTACAGTTTGTACCATACCATAGTCCTAGTATTTTGAAGATTTTAACTGTATTTCCCAACTGATTGTGCTTTGTGTCATTTTATATTTAAAGTGAAACTCATTTGAAAATTTAATATCGAAAGACCCGACCGAACTGTTTTTATTTTTATTTACAACCTAAAAAAGTACGTGGAAAATTTTTTTGATAATAAATATTTTAAATGCGGAAGAAAACTGGATGGTATTCTAAAGAAAGTATGGTTTTTATTTAGCGATTTATTTTATGATTTATTTTATGATTTATTTATTTTTAGAATGTAAAGTTTATATGCTGATCATGACTGTTGATATGTTGCACTTAGTTTAAGTTTTATGTCCCCTACAACACTATGCATGGTATATATATCATGATACCTTCTGTATTCTAATAGGATCTATATCCAATTGGAGAATATTGGCTGCATTGCTCCAGGTTTTCCTATTGCTCCGTATATAACGGTAACACTTATCAAGGGAATTGTTTTATAATTTTGTATGCAGGTTAACGTTTTCGTACATTAAAGTTTGGAATGCCTTAACATAATTTTATAAACAATTTCACAAGAAATAATGCTATTATCTGAAATATAAAGTCCCGATGCTTGTTATTTTTTTAACGGTGGGGGTATGAAAACATCGACCCTGCTGAACTTCACTCCAGTTGAGTGTAGTACCTTTTAATTTTTTGAGACTCTGATGATCCAGAATATATACACTTTGTAGGGTCTATTCTGAATATTTCGAGGAGTTACAAGCGGAATGACACAGCTAATATACCCTCCATATAATGTTGGAAGTTATAAAAATTATATATACAGTTATTTACAGTTAATTTAAAATATATATATATATATATATATATATATATATATATGTATATATGTATTTTAATAGAAAATAAAATAGAAAATAAAAATAAAGGAAAAAGTAACAGTGTTATATGAAAACGGGCATATATATAGACAGAGTTGTACAATATGACGTAGAATATATATATATATCTGAAATATATATATATATATATATATATATATATATATATATATATATATATATAGATATAGATATATATATATATATATATATATATATATATATATATATATATATATATATATATATATATATATATATATATATATATATATATGTATATATATATATATATATATATATATATATATATATATATATATATATATATATATATATATATATATATATATATATATATATATATTTCAGATATATATATATATTCTACGTCATATTGTACAACTCTGTCTATATATATGCCCGTTTTCATATAACACTGTTACTTTTTCCTTTATTTTTATTTTCTATCAGATATTTCTTTAGTTTGGTATTTGAAATAATATGTAATAAATTTAGTTGGTACTGAGTACTCTTAGTACTAAAGAAGACTGAATTAATTGAATTATTAATTAAAATGTCTTTATACCTAGACATTAACTTCACGATTTATTCATTTTCAGAATGTAAATCATATATCTTGGCCATAATTGGTTATATATTGAATTTAATAATTTAAACAAGCGTTTTTATACCATCTACCATAGTGGCTACATTAACTCTGTCATTTTATAACACCTCGAAATGATGACGTTGGAGCAATATGCAGATTATTGAACAGCATAAAGCACGAAGTCGATTTAGAGATGTAGACTATATGAAGACGAGTACATATTACTATAATACAACTTAGACCAAAACTTGGATATTGGGAACACAAACAATTTTCATGGAATTCGGTTAAAAATTCTAACCCATTGAATCAGTTATAAACCAGTAAAGAAAGTCTTAAAGTCGGGCGGGGCCGACTTTATGATACCCTACACCACTTTGCTAATTTAGTAGAGCTCCACATAACAATTAAAAGTTCAATCATACACGCTATGATTATAATTATAATTTAAAGTTCAAAGGACTAAATATGCCGAAGCATTTGTATCTTTTAAATTCGGAATTGTATTGCCCATTTGGTGCACAATTAATTTGAAATCGGATAAAGATATATATATGAGTGCTATATCCAAATTTGAACCGATCTCGATAAAATTTGGCAAAGATATTTCTGAGCTGTATTTGATATATTTCCCTGAATATCGTTGTTACGGAGTGCATACTACGGTTGTGGGTAACAAATATAACAAATCGGATGAATAATATATATGGAAGCTATAGCTAAATCTGAACCGATCTTCACCAAATTTGACATACTAGCTTCTAGACTCAATTCGGTCGTAAGTGCCAAATTCCATCCCATTTGGACAAATATTAGACGTTTGGTGCACAATAAAAGGTAAATCGGACGAAGTTATATATGGAAGCTATATCCAAATCTTAACCGATCTCGATAAAATTTAGAAAGTGTATTTCTGAGCTGTATTTCATGTATTTCCCTAAAATATTGTTGTTGTAGAGTGCATATTACGGTGGCGGTGGACAAAAATAACAAATCGGATGAACAATATATATGGGAGCTATAGCTTTATCTGAACCGATTTCGATCAAATTTGGCATATATATTTTCAGGCCTAATTTGGGTGCATATGCAAAATTCCATACAATTCGGGCTGATATTACAGGTTTGGTGCAAAATAAAAGGCAAATCGAACGAAGATATGTATGGGAGCTATATCTAAATTTTGATCGATTATCTCCAATTTCAATAGGGTTCGTCCTTGGGCCAAACAAATGATCTATGCAAAATTTCATCTGGATCGGGCAATAAATGCGACCTGTACTTTGTTTACAAAAATACATGGACAGACGGACGGACGGACAGACGGACGGACGGACATGCATAAATCGACTCAGAATGTGATTCTATGCAGATCATCAAAAGGAACTATGGGTCTATCTCGTTTCCTTTTGCCTGTTACAAACAAATGCACAAAGACATAATACCCTGACCACCTTGTGGTGTAGGGTATAAAAACGTTAATCTATGTGGTCCATTTTGAAAACGACAAAATCTACGGACCTTAAATACATTTGAGCGAAGTATATATTTTTTATATATAATTCTAAGTCGACGTAGAACGTCAAACAAAACAATTTGTATTGTATCTGGGTAGGTTGGTATTGAAAATGATATATCGGTCCACGTTTTGGTATAGTCCCCATATAACGGTACTTCCCGATATTCGGTATTTTGATGATTTTTGCCACATCTTTTCACGGATTTGTCTGTAAATTGTTTTTTATAGGTCATAAGGGGCTTAGTTCGTGTGGCGAAATACTGTATGTATGGGTCAACGCTTTGGTATAGCCCCCATATAACGGTACCTTCCGATTTTTGATATTTTGATTATTTTTGGCACATTTCTTCGCGGATTTGTCTAAAAATTGGTATTTGTGTGTCCTAATGGGGTCTAGCTCCGTTGGCGAAACATTGTATGTATAGGTTTACGTTTTTGTATATCCCCATATAGCGGTACCTACCGATATTCGATATTTGGATGATTTTTGCCACATTTTCCCACGAATATGCCTAAAAATTGATATTTGTGGGTCATTATGGGTTCTAATGTTACTTTTAGCCTACGTTGGAGGGTCCCGGCCGAACTTTATGTTTTTTATACCCTACAACACTATGTGTTGGGGGTATTATAAGTTTGATTGGGCCAAAAATTATGTAACACCTCGAAATATTGGTTTCCCACATAGGAAAGTATATATGGATCTTCCTAGCTCGTCGAGCTGAGTCGATCTAGCTATGTATGTCCGTCCGTCCGTCTGTCCGTCTGTCCGTCTGTCCATGTTAATTTGTAATCACTCTACAGGTCGCAATTATGGCCCGATCTTCACGAAATTTAGAATGTAGGTGGGGCTTGGACCAGAATAGAACCCTATTTCTTTTGGAGATGATCGCCAAATGTTTAGGGGTTGAAATGGACCAAATACTGAAAAAATGTCGGATTTTGCAGTAGCTATACAGGTCGCAATTATAGACCAATCGACGCGAAATTCGCATGTAGATAGAGTTTAAGGCGGGGAAGAAGCCTACTAATTTGGGTGGTGATCGGATAATATTTAGCGGGTAAAATATACCATATCTTTTGTGTTGAAAAAAATCAAAATTTTTCATTAAACCGTGAATATTTTAAATCCCGGCGAAATCACAAAGCCATCACAAGGTTACTGCTGACCTTTACATTGATGTTATTATCCAACAAATCGGATATATAGCAAAATATGTGCGATATATATGTCTATCAAAGGAGATATGCTTGAAAGATCTCTTATATGTCGAGAACGGCTGAACTGATTTCGACAGTTCTCATTAATTCAGAATGGCCTCTTGGCAGGAAAGAAAAAACGTCTAAAAAATCGCATAAAAATATCTCTCTAAAGATGAAAATATTGATTTTCTAAAATTTTTTCATATTTTTTTCAATTTTGTCATATTTTTGGCATATTTTCATTTTGAATTAAACATTTGGTAATATTTCTACAGCTAACAAAACTAAGTAGTTAGGATATCAGGATATCATATACAAATCTCATTTATGGCCCGATCCTTACGAAATTTTGCATGGGGATAAGATGAGGGTCAGAATAGAAGTCTACTCTTTTTGGAGATGATCGCTATATATTTAGGGGTTGAAATGGACCAAAAAACTACAAAATTGTCGGCAGGTCGTAATTATCGCCCGATCCTCACGCACATTTGAATGGGGGTTACCGCACATTGCAAAAGCCACGCAGTTTTGGATGGCCATCCAAAAATATTCAATGTGTGAAGGAGTTTGCCAACTTTTGTAGACAAAATACGAAAATGTCCATTCCAGTGACTTTTTGGAGAATTCACAAGTATAGGAAAGACGCACTTCTGACCATTTCGTTAACGCTGATTTCGTTGAAGAATATAGTCAAATGTCTGTATCTCATATAGATGCGTTTCAGTCAAAAACCAATAATAAATGTTAATCTTTTGCCACTTCTGAGAGATTATAGGTCTTTGGGAAATATTGGTTCCAGATCTAGGAAGACCATTTACGTGCAACATCTACCAATAAATTGGAAATGAGAAATTTGTTTAAGTTGCTATTATTCGAAAATTAGAGAACGAAACCTGATGGTTTTCTTTTATTATTTGTCACAATATCTTGTGGAATTCCGTCGAGTATTTCGCCTATATAAACTGTATGGTTTATTATAGTGTTGTAGGGTATTCAACGGTCGGCCCCGCTCGACTGTAGCCTTTGCTTACTTGTTTTTTACTTGTTTATGGTAATTAATTTTTTCTGCTAATAAATACACATTTCAAGAAGTTACAAACGGGATCACAAACTTAATATAATATATTTATATACCCTTCTATACGTAACATACCGCCCGGCATGTGATAGAATTGGTCATGGTTTTCGTATAGGCATTTTAAATTTCATAGCCTCATATTTGATAAGTATATACGTTTCTTTACGTGACTTGCTGCCGACATGTGATAGAAAGATAAGTCAAGATGGAAGATGCGCTATATTGGTCACCATTTTCATGTAGGCCTATTAAATTGTACCTCCTCATATTCTATATTTGGATTATTGTAGCCACAGTTTATATCGCAAAAGTTCAAAATCCGGTATTTAGAGTTCATAATATGTCCGACCTTATGGCCTCTACCATCCCATATTTGGTATTTTGATGATTTTAGCACCAGTATCTAGTTGTATACTGTATTTTGTTACTTCATTTTGTTGCGAATTAGAAGTTTAATTTAGTTAGTATAATAATTCTTAAAGTAAACTAGATTGTATTAAAAAGAAAAGTTGTTTTAAACCTACACATTAACCTTTTAATTAATTAATTTTCCTATTTTTTTTTTTTGTTTGTTTTATTGCACTTAAGTATACAAACATTGCCAATATAATTTGACAATTGCAAATATAATACTATTTTTTTATTCAATCGTCAATAAAGTACTTTATGGTTTCATAAAAATAAAAAGTTGTAATCATATTCTGATCGGTTTATGATTTCAATAACAAAATGATCAGAAAACATGAAATAATTAGAAACATTAATAACATTATTAATTGGTACGAGCTTTAATATTTTGGAATCGGTTGCATCGTTTATAAAAAAATGAAAATGATTTCTAAAGTTGGCATATACGTTTTTTATATAAAAATTAATTTAAAAATATATATAAATAATGGGGAATGATAACATATTTGCATTTCAGGCAAAATGTCTCATTTTCAATTTATTAATTCAAACTTTGCAATTTCATACATTTTGTGTGCATACTGATACTGATTCTATAGGTTCTGATTCTGTAGATACATGGAAATGTGTATTCAAAAAAGTGAACAGAAGTACTAACTATGTTGCCGTTCATATAGAGTGATCACAGGCAGCTACTATATTTTTGTACATGCATTTGGATACGGTAAACAAAAAGTTGTACGGAGAAGATTTAGAAATCTGTAAAAAATGTAGTGAATATAGTCCCATTGGTGCAGAGCGATTACGAGGAGCTAGAACTATGAATCTTTGAATGTAAACTTCGCCATTATAAAGTAATTGGTTATTATAAGCATAAGGATGTACAACATGGGGTTTGAAATTTACTGAAATGTTACGATAAGTACTTAGTACTAAAGACAAGTAAAAAAGCTGTGCTTTGAATACCCTCCACCATTTGGAACGAATTTGGCAATTCTCAAAAACAATAAAATCCGTTAAAAATTCTGTTAAAATCTTAAAAATACCGAATGTAGCTATTATATTAGGGTCTATACGACGACATAAACCACCGTAGGTAACATTTGTCATAAGCCATTACAATATTCAAATGCGAAACTTAAAAAAATCGGTTACAATGTCGATAAAATCAAAATACCGAATATCGGGAGGTACCGTTACATGGGGGCTATACGAAGACGTGGACTTGCACGGAAAATTTCTCTGTCATAGGCTGTAGTATACATTACGAACTTCAAATACCAAATTTGAAACAATTCCGGTGAAAAATGTCGCTAAAATTATTAAAATACCGAATATCGGAAGGTACCGTTATGTGGGGGCTATAGTCTGCACAGATAATTTTCTGTCTTAGGATGTAGTATACATTACGAACTTAAAATACCAAATTTGAAATAATTCTGGTGAAAAAAATGTCCATAAAATCATTAAAATGCAGAATATCAGGAGGTACCGTTACATGGGGCTATACCAAAACGTGGACCTAACGTACATGCGGACATAACGTACATTTGAGCAAAATTTTATCAATCTACTTCAATTCGTTCGGAAGCTAGAGTGATTTCCACAGACTGACAGACGGACGGACATCGCTAAATGGACATAGAATTTTATGCTGATCAAGAATATATATACTTTGTGGGGTCTATAATGTGTATTTCGAGACGTTACAAATGGAATGACAAACTGAATATACCCTCCATACTATGGTGGAGGGTATAAAAAAGGTGTACTGAAAAGGACATTTTGACAAAAAAGGCTGTACCTTCGAATATCTGATATTTTGTTGATTTTAGCCAATCTTTTTTAATTTGGTATTTGACACTTTGTCAACAACTTTGGCAGGAAACCGGTACCATCGACGTTACTGCGTTTTTAAGACTTTTTTCCAATCCTCAGGGTGTTAAAAGTTTCCCCCGGCCGAACTTATCTTATTACGTATACCGGTGGGTAGCGTTATATGTGCGCTATAGGAAAACGCAGACCAAAATATTCTACCAATACAAATTTTTAGATAAATCCGTGGGAAAATGTGGCAAAAATTATTAAATAACCGATTATCGGGAAGTAACATTAAATGGGAGCTATACCAAAACATGCACCTAAATATAATATGTTCCGCCACCTGAGTTAGAACCACTGCGAACTTCAAATACCAAAAACCACACTATATAAAAACAAGTAAAAAAAAAAACATTAAGTTCGGCCGGGCCAAACTTTTAATACCCTCCACCTTAGGGTAAAGGAAACATTAGAAGAAATGTGACAAAATTCATTAAAATACCGAATATCGGGAGGTACCGTTAAATGGGGGCTATACCAAAACGTGGACCTATACATGCAATGTTTCACCACCGCAGCTAGAACCCACTATGACCAACAAATACCAATTTTTAGACAAATCCATAAAAAAATGCTGCAAAAATAATTAAAATACCGAATATCGGGAGGTACCGTTATATGGGGGCAATAACAAAACGTGGACCTATACATGCAATATTTCACCACCGCAGCTGGTACCCACTATGACCAACAAATTCCAATTGTTAGACAAATCCATAAAAAAAATGCGTCAGAAATCATCAAATACTGAATATCGGGATGTACCGTTATATGGGGGCTATACCAAAACGTGGACCAATACATGTTTCGCCACCGCAGATAGAACCATCAAATCATCAAAAATACCAACCATCCTAGACGCAATACAAATTATTCTGCTAAATGCTGACGCTCTACGTCAAATAATGTGGCCTGTATCGTGATTTCAACAGACAAACAGACAGACTGACAGACGGACATCGTTAAACCGACTTAGAATTTTATGCTCATTATGAATATATATACATTATGGGGTCTACGACGAATATTTAGACATGTTACGAACGGAATGACAAAGTTAATATACCCTCCTTTCCAAGGTGGAGGGTATAAAAATACCGAATATCAGGAGATACCGTTATATGGCGGCAACATGGACATATATATTGCATTTGCTATACCAACCATCCTAGACACAATACAAATTTGCTAAATTTTGAAGGCCTATGTCAAATAAGACAGACGGACATCGTTAAATTGACTTAGAATTTTATGCTGATTATGAATATATGTATATTATGGGGCCTACGACGAATATTTAGGGATGTTACAAACGGAAGGGCAGAGTTAATATATCGTGGAGGATATAAACATTGTATGGTGTACATGGATGTCATAATTGTGTACTTCACTTCATTGAAGGAACACACTACTTTACTAAAAAAGGTTTTTGATAAACTCAGACAAGCAAATTTAAAACGCCATCGTGATAGAAGGTATAAAACCTAAACCTTTAAATAACTTACTCATAAAAAAACTTTCCTATTAAAAAAAATCCAAAGGAAACAAAATAATTTAATTAAAATAGCAAAACCCATGACTCAGAAACTAAGAAAGGAGAAATAATAGATACCCAAGAGGAAAAGTATAAAGCTGCCTCCGAGATGTTAAAAATATTAATAATGTCTGACTTCATTTTGAATTACCCGGATTTCAATAAGAAATTTTCATTGACTGCTGACGCAAGTAACGTGGCAATCGGTGCTGTTCTTTCTCAGGGTCATAAACCTAATGTTATGCAAGCCAAACTCAAAACGAACAAGAACTAAGCTACTCAGCAATTGAAAAAGTACTGCTCGGTTTTATTTGGGCCACTAAATATTTTAGGTCCTGCCTCTTTGGTAGAAAGACAGACAGACCCGCTGTTTGGTTAGATAATATAAAAGAACCTAATATGAAATTGCAAAGGTAGAAAATTGGGCTAAACGAGTTTGATTATAAAATCAAGTACGTACCCGGTAAGGAAAATCATGTAGCTGAGGCATTGTCTAGGGTATGTATAGAAAAAAATTCTTGGGTGAATCCTCATATATTGAAATAAACTATTTTAATAGATAAATATAATTTATAAGAGGAAATAAAGACCAAGTAGAACCTTCAAGGTATTTCCAAAAATCCAAATTTAAAATTATATATAAGGAAGTGACTGAAGCACATGCAAACGAATTAATAAAAGGATATATTTGCACAAAAAATAGCGTAATATATTTCGAGATTAAATCTGACTTTATAATATTTCAAAATGCCCTTAAAGAAATTATTAACCTCAACCTTAAACAAATATAATGACAACATTTAAAACTCTGATTGACATTCAGTTATACGCAGAATTTAACGAAATAATCCTAATGAATCACATTAACCTTTTACTTCCGGGTATTGACAATACTAATATAATACTATTTTTTAAGAAAAATATTAGTGCCTAAAAATATAATTCAAAACAGTATAAACGAATGCGAAGTCTGCATTATAGCAGAGACTGAGCATAGACACACGAGACTCAATTATGAAATCACTCTTCAAATGTGTAACCCTAGAGAGATACTGTACGGAATATTATATGATAAACAATCGACAATTTCTAACATGTATACACATTTATCCTAAATATGCCACCTTGATAAAAGTTAACAGTCGGGATTGGCTAGAAACTAAAAGAGCTATGCTCAGAATCTTTAATGATATTTGAAAATCCATCGAGATAAAAGCAGATAAAGATTCCGCTTTTATTTGTGCCGCCTTACAATTATTGTTGAGATCAGAAAGTGAAAATTATATATCGGACATAAAAAGATTTCACAAAACCGTAAGCAAAAAGCTTTGGATAATAGCAAGTGATATTAATAAAGAAAAACAAGTAAAAAAATATATATATATATATATATATATATATATATATATATATATATATATATATATATATATATATTCTATGTCGATTTAGCAATGTCCGTCTGTGGAAATCACTCTAGCTTCCGAACGAAATGAACTAGGTTGATAAAATTTTATTCAAACGTTTATTATGTCAGCAGAAAATTGAAAATATATATATACTTTGTGGGGTCTAAAATGTATATTTCCAGGTGTTACAAACGGAATGGCAAACTTTATATACCTTCCATACTATGGTAGAGGGTTATTATACCCAAATTTGAAACAATACTTTTTATTTTCAACCACAAAACTGAGAACAATATGTAATACACTAGCAAATATTTTCATGTGTGACCCTGAATATATCACACAAGAAAATAATATCAATAAAATTATTAAGTTGAATAAAAATCGAAGTTAATTCGAAATATATACTAATTATAGGAAATCGCCAGTAATAAAATCTAAAATTTCTAACCCATTTTAGAAAACAAATAATATAAGACAAGTGAATAGCAAGAATTTTGAAGAAACTAAGGGAGGTAGAAAAATTGTTCAATACAAAGCAAAGTTTAAAAAGAAAAACGAACAATATTAAAAGCAAATACAATAATTCCAGCTCTGACCAGTAACCAAATGAGGAAAGTCATGATTAATCCCTTAACATCCGTTATCATCACACATATATTAACACAATTGGTTCAAGGCCACAGCTTGGAGATAAACCCAGTTATAGCCGAAAATGGATACCTCATTTTGAAAACAGGTGAATTGGAAAAAGATATTGATTATGATTATCATCATACTTATGTTAACACAATTGGTTCAAGGCCAAAGCTTGGAGATAAATTCAGTTGCAGCCGAAAATTGGATACCTCATTTTGAAAACAGGTGAATTGCCTCACTATAAATATAACTAACAAAGAACAAACATGTAACAGTTTATTAGGACAAACAAAAGAATTTAAGTTTTACCACAAATTAAAATGTTAGTCGGAAAATTGCTAAGTGAAAAGAATGGAATTAGAATCATTAAACGTAATAAGAGAGGACTAAAAAAATTATTAAATATTAAAACATCAACCTGGTTAAAATAGTTATTAATGAAGTTCTTATCTTACCCATATGAAAACAGTAATATGTTAATAGAAGCCTCGAGTAATAAATACTTTCTTTTTGATAACAAAGTTTATTCTGAACATAATAAAGAATTAATAAAAGAAAATGTAGAATGCATGTATATAAAAACAAATAAAAACAATGATACCATATTTGTAGAACCAAATGTAAGTTTAATTTGGAACATACCAATTCCATATTAAAACAAGATTGTTTAAACAGAACAATAATTATTGCAGGAGATAATATGATAAGATCTAACACTTGTACTATTCAGTTAAAAAAAATAATAATTTCTAACACACATTTAGATTAAATGCAAATGATTTATGTCAAGAGTAATATGACAAAATTAGAACCTCTAGAACAGAGATGGGCATAATGCACTGTATTTTTAGTGCACTAATAATTTCACTATCACTGTTCATTTAGTGGTAGTGCAATTTTTAATTCCACTACCACTAAAGGGTTAGTGGTAGTGAAAAATAAATTGCACTACCACTAACCCTTTAGTGGTAGTGGAATTAAAATTGCACTACCACTAAATTTTAGTGGTAGTGAAATTTCAATAGCACTACCACTAAATTTAGTGGTATTTAAAAAAACTTGCACTAAATTAGTGGTAATTCATAAAAAATAGCACTAAATTAGTGCTATTTAGAATAGTAATCAAATTTTATGAATATGTACTATGTATTCTGGATTGTTGTTCCCTAATCACTTCAATAAACTTCATTATAGCTGGTATAATACTTATATACATAGTGTTTTTTTGGCTTCGCTAAAATTTAGTGGTAGTGCAATTTTTTTTTGAAAAATCACTAAATTTAGTGGTAGTGCTATTAAAATTTCACTACCACTAAAATTTAGTGGTAGTGCAATTTTTTTTTAAATATCACTAAAGGGTTAGTGGTAGTGAAAAAAAAATTGCACTACCACTAATTATTTAATTCTTAGTGCACTAAAAATTTAGTGCAATATGCCCAACCCTGCTCTAGAATATGTACAAGCAAACGAAATTATAAAATCACTTATAATATATTATATATATTTCAAAATATTGTACTAACAGCATTTGCAATTACCATATTAATTATTTTAACTTTCGTTACATATAAGTATTTAATTGCTTTTCTGTTCTTTCAACCAAAACCTAACATCTCAAACTTTGATTTCAAAATCGTCGATATTGTTAATTTAGCCAAATTAAAATTTAACACTCTATTCATTCCCACAATCAGCTTTTCTATGATGATACACCTTATAAAAGAGTACATAAAATGTGTCGTTCCATTTGTAATACCATAAAAACTCTTCGTAACCCTATAAATTATATATAATCATGCACTATATTCTAAGTCGATTTAACAATGTCCGTCTGTTTGTGTCACGATGCAGTCCATATTATTCGACGTAGAGCTTTAACATTTAGCACAATAGCTTTCGTATAGCGTCCATGTGACCCGATAGTCGGTATTTATATGATTTGATTATTATATTATATAAAATATATATAATATAATATAAAATATGTATTATATATATTGAATTATATTATATTATATTATATTATATTATATTATATATTATATTATATTATATTATATTATATTATATTATATTATATTATATTATATTATATTATATTATATTATATTATATTATATTATATTATATTATATTATATTATATTATATTATATTATATTATATTATATTATATTATATTATATTATATATATTATATTATATTATATTATATTATATTATATTATATTATATTATATTATATTATATTATATTATATTATATTATATTATATTATATTATATTATATTATATTATATTATATTATATTATATTATATTATATTATATTATATTATATTATATTATATTATATTATATTAGATTATATTATATTATATTATATTATATTATATTATATTATATTATATTATATTATATTATATTATATTATATTATATTATATTATATTATATTATATTATATTATATTATATTATATTATATTATATTATATTATAGGATAAGATCTTTGACAAGTCTCCAAATAATGTAGGGAATCACTTTACTTCAGTTTGTGCGTTTATTTAATTTATTGATTGTACATTTGGGGTTTCTTATATTATACTTTGACTATTTAAATTACATTCTGATGTTATTATTTAAGAACACTTCGCGTCCGATCAACTTCTTGCTTCTTTTCCGTCTAGTCTTCAACTAACTGTTCCGTCCCTAAAGTCCCTTTCTAATTCGATTTGTTTAATGTCCGTCATCCGTGTATTATATCTGCCTCATTAGGTAAACATCAGTTTTATTGGTATTGGTCGACCACGATTGATATCCTACAGTCGGCCCTCCTGACAGCGATACGGCTCGGATTGCCATCTCGTGGTTGTCCTATGGGACCTTCGTGGTCTCCCACTTTCTGCACTTCGGACCTTCCATGAGGTAACTTCTTAACAACCTTGTACTGTCCGAGGAACATTCCTCTTGACTTAAGGCCTGTCCCAAACGGAGTTCGCTTGAAGGCGACTAAGTCATTCAACACATAAACCTCCTCGATCTTTCGTCTTTCATTAAAAGCCTTACAAACAGTGTGGCCATTTTAGCATTTTTGCAGCTAAATTTAGCGTATTTTTTTGTTTTTAGCAGCAGAATTTTCATTTAGCATTTTTCTTAGCTTTTTCAAATTTTTAGTTTAGCATTTTTTAGAATTTTTTTTTTGTCCAATTTTTTTTTATTTTAGTACTTTCTTGAAAATCCAATTTACCTTAAATCCAAAAATTAAATTACATGGGCATTTTGAACGAAATTACTATTTTAGAAAAGCAATGGTAAAAGCTAAGTACATATGAATGGGCAAACATAAGCTCAACGATTTATTTTTTTGGATATGAGTATAAGAATTTAAAAATGTTTTAAATGAAAACCCACTCAAGGAATTGTCTTCTTTTGTTACGAAGTGTCTAGTTTTACTATTCAGTAACGCAGAAGTTGGAAGCGTTTTCAGTGGCATCAACCTTATAAAAGCAGAAATTAGAAATAGAATGAAATTATACACTATGAATTCACTTCTTTACATTAGATGCGGATTAAAAAGGTTAAATAGAGGTTGCGAAAGTTTTAAGATTACAAGCGATATCATTCTAATCATTATCTAATTTCCAAGTAGCAGGACTTAATACATTTTAAAACAATTATATTAAATATAAAAACAGATGTTGGACCTTATTGGTCCTCCTTTCGAATCCTTTCGTGGAACTGAACCAATTTTTTTTTTCATGGTATGGACCGAAGTAATGCATATTCTTATAGAATTTGCCCTATATTAAAGCTAAAGAAAAGAGAGTCATGCTAATGGCTATTCAGAACAATATGTGTAAATTAAGGTTTCTCTATATGAATTGATGTAAAAAGGAATAGACAATTTGGTATTTTCTCCCACAATAATTGGGCACATTTTGCTCGCTAACTGTTATCCGATAGCCATCCAAAATACTTAGCAGTGCCGATACAGGACCCCCAATTAAAATCGGACGATAATTATGACGTGTCAGAAAACTATCAGTTTTTGGTCCATTTGATCCTCTAAATATTTAGTGATCATCTCCAAAAACATCAGGCGTCTATTCTGATACTAACCCCACCTCCATCCAACATTTCGTGATGATCGGGTCATAAATGTGCCCTGTATATAATATCCTAACTATATAGTGTTGTAAGGAGTAAAAGTATTACAAAATGTAAAATTCAATATCGTAAGTAAAAATAAAAATATCTCATGCGACAAAAATATGGCAAAATGGAAAAATATAAGAAAATATCACAAAATCAATATTCTCATCTTTATTGGGATCTTTTCATGCGTTTTTGTCTAGATTTTTTTCCTGTCAAGAGGGCATTCTGAACTGAGAAGATTTGTCAAAATCAGTTCAGCTATTTTTGAGATGTAAGCATTCTAGCGAATATATGTCGCTATATATATCCGATATCTTCACTATCGACATCTAAGTAATGGTCAGAATTGACCTTTTCGTCTATATGTAATTTCACCGGGATTAAGAATATTCGTGGTTTATTGAGAAAATTGTTTTTTTTTTTTAACACAAAACTTATGGTCTTTTTCACACGCTTAAATTATCCGATGGCCATCCAAATTAGAAAGCTCCTGCCCATTCCTAAGCTCTAGCCCAATGCTAAATTCCGCGTCGATTGGTCTATAATTGTGACCTGTAGCGTGATTGCAAATTTACATAGCTAGATCAGCTCAGCGAGATTGGAAGATCAATATATACTTTCCTATGTGGGAAGCCAAAATTTCGAAGTGTTACATAATTTTTGTCCTACTCAAATTTATAATACCTCCAACACATAGTGCTGCAGGGTTTACAAAAAGGTTTGTTTGATATTTTTTAGCATTATTTTTATGCGGTTTTAGCTGCGACACTGTTTTAGATCTGGTCACACTGGCGACAACACAGTTTCTTATTTTGAGCAACAACAAAATTCATTGTTTTGCTCCACAAAATTAACACAGGTTTTTATTCTGAGAGACAACAAATCTGTTTCTCTCCACAAAATCACATTTTATGCATTGAACAACAATAAAATTGTTTTGCTCCACAATATCAACACAGTTTCTCTATCGATGTTGATTTCATTTCCAACCGGTTATACTCACAAATGTTTTTTATTTTTTCCTCTCTTCCTTCGCTTCCAATTTTTTTTGTTCATGCAAATTAAAATTATCACGCATGTCACAAGATTGAATTCAGTCAGTTAACTTCTTCAGAAAGTGTAAATCGCAACATTTTTGCGATTTGAAACCACTTTTGTTTTTGCAAGTAAAATTGAAGTTATATGGATATTTTTTTCTTTCTTTTTATTCCAAATAATTAGCAAATTTTAATGGTTTCTCAATTGGCGAAAGCAATTGTTAACAAAGTCTTGCCAAATCACTTTTCTCTTTAAACAAAAATTTGTGAAAACCAAACAATGTGGTATTACGAATAATAAACTGAAGCAAAGAGCACAAGTTAAAAGGCAGTAAGTTCGGCCGGGCCGAACTTTTAATACCCTCCACCATTTGCAACGAATTTGGAAATTTTTAAAAAATAAATTCCTTAAAAAATTCTGTTAACATTTTAATAATACGGAATATAGCCGTTATATTGAGGTGTATACGACGTAGACATACATAGGCATTGTTTGTCATGAGCCATTACCATATTCAAATTCGAAACTTGAAATAAACGGTGAATAATGTAATCCTGCACAGACAATTTTCCGTCTTAGTGTGTAGTATCCATTATGAACTTCAAATACCAAATTTGAAACAATTCCCGTGAATAATGTCGCTAAAATCATCAAAATACCGAATATAGGGAGGTACCGTTATATGGGGGCTATATGAAAACGTGGACCTACATGACCCATTTACGAACTTAACCTGCCTACTGGAAAAATAAACATGTGTGCAAAATTTTAGCCATCTATCTCAATTCATTCGAAAGATAGCGTGATTACAACAGACAGACAGACGGACATGGCTAAATCGTCTTAGAATTTTACGATGATCAAGAATATGTATACTTTGTTGGGTCTGGCATGAGTATTTCGAGGAGTTACAAACGGAATGACAAAATTAATATACCCTCCATAGTATGGTGGAGGCTACAATAAGCGACGTGATGTAAGGAATCAAAGAATATATTGGAAAAGATAACGGCAATTCACTAAAATCAGTCAGAAGTACATTACAACAGAAAATAATATAAGATTCAGAAGAGTTCAGAGGAGTTCAGAGTTCAACATTGAACCGTATTTTGCGAAAATTGAAGAGATTGTTGGACGTCTTAACAATTTGGGTGAACCTCTTTCTGAAAAGATGAAGATCCTTTTTACCTATACATATAATCATCCACATACATATAATCATCTAAAATCAGGAAACTGCTATAAAAAAGTGTAGAAGTGATAACGGAAAAGAATTTGTCAAAAAAAAAATTCGGGTTTAATTTAAGATATATGGAATAGGACATCAAAAACTGTTTGAGTTGTGGGGAACCTAACTGCATGCTAAGCAGCTAAGTAAAACTCTTTGGGCTAGAGCATTGTATCATGAAACAGAAAATAAATCATCAGGGAAGTTGTGGAATAAACGTCAGTCAAATGTAAGCATTAGAAATCTTAAGGTATTTGAAACTGAAAATGTTTGCTTATTTTCCAAAATAAAAAGGAACAAGTAAAAAAGCAAACAAGTTTAAAAGCAGTAAGTTCGGCCGGGCCAAACTTTGAATACCCTCCACCATTTGGAACGAATTTGGAAATTAAAAAAAAATTAAATCCTTAAAAAATTCTGTTAAATTTTAAAATCACCGAATATTGCCGTTATATTGGGGTCTATACGACGTGAACCTACATAGGCATTGTTTGTCATTAGCCATTACCATATTTAAATTCGAAACTTGAAATAAAGGGTGAATAATGTAGCTAAAATCATCAAAATATCGTATATAAGGAGGTGCATAGACAATTTCCTGTCACAGGCTGTAGCATCCATTACGAACTTCAAATACCACATCTCAAACAATTTCGGTGGGTATTGTACCTAAACTCTTCAAAATACCGAATATAGGGAGGTACTGATATATGGGGCCTATACGAAGACCTGGACCTGCATAGACATTTTTCAGTCACAGACTGTAGTTACCATCACGAACTCTAAATACGTAATTTGAAACAATTCCGGTGAATAATGGCGCTAAAATCATCAAAATACCGAATTTTGGGAGGTAATGTTATATGGGGGCCATACGAAGACGTGGACCTGCGCAGACAATTTTCTGTCATAGGCTCTAGCATCCAGCATGCGCAGACAATTTTCTGTCATAGGCTCTAGCATCCATTACGAATCTCAAATACCAAATTTGAAACAGTTCCGGTGAATAATGTCGCTAATATCATCAAAATACCGAATTTTCGGAGGTAATGTTATATGGGGGCCATACGAAGACGTGGACCTGCGCAGACAATTTTCTGTCATAGGCTCTAGCATCCAGCATGCGCAGACAATTTTCTGTCATAGGCTCTAGCATCCATTACGAATCTCAAATACCAAATTTGAAACAGTTCCGGTGAATAATGTCGCTAATATCATCAAAATACCGAATATCGGGATATACCGTTATATGGGGGCTATATGAAAACGTGGACCTACATGGCCCATTTACGAACTTAACCTGTCTACTGGAAAAATAAACACGTGTGCAAAATTTTAGCCTTCTATCTCAATTCGTTCGAAAGATAGCGTGATTACAACAGACAGACGGACAGACAGACAGACAGACAGACAGATATGGCTAAATCGACTTAGAATTTTACGCTGATCAAGAATATATATACTTTGTTGGGTCTGACATGAGTATTTCGAGGAGTTACAAACGGAATGACAAAGTTAATATACCCTCCATAGTATGGAGGAGGGTATAAAAATTGTACACAAAATGTATATTAAAATATGTGAAATATGTATTGTGGAATGCTGTTTAATCATTAATCATCATTAATTATATTTTAGGGGAAGCATCTTTTAAATTCCTCCGGCGTATTTTTTCAGTATTGTGTTCATTACTTTGCGCCTAAATTACAGAAACAATCGAAACTACCGGCATTGCGAAAAAATAACGAAATGAACTTTATTTTTGCACGAAAAACTCTCATTAACAGAATATTTTTCACAAATTACACTTCTACAACGTTTTCAAATCATGTGTTTTGTTTTGATTCCTCATTCTATTATATTATAATATATTATATTATAATATATTGTATTATATTATATTATATTATATTATATTATATTATATTATATTATATTATATTATATTATATTATATTATATTATATTATATTATATTATATTATATTATATTATATTATATTATATTATATTATATTATATTATATTATATTATATTATATTATATATATTATATTATATTATATTATATTATATTATATTATATTATATTATATCATATATATTATATTATATTATATTATATTATATTATATTATATTATATTATATTATATTATATTATATTATATTATTATTATATTATATTATATATTATTTATATTATATTATATTATATTATATTATATTAGATTATATTATATTATATTATATTATATTATATTATATTATGTATAGTATATTATATTATATATATTATATATATTATATTATATTATATTATATTATATTATATTATATTATATTATATTATTATAGTAGTATATATATTATGTATATTATATTAATATTATATTATATTATATTAGATTATATTATATTATATTATTTATATTATATTATATTATATTATTATATTATATTATATATATATTATATTAGATTTAGTATATTATATTATATTATATTATATTATTATTATATTATATTATATTATATTAATTATTATATTATATTATATTATATTATATTATATTATTTATATTATAATTATATTATATTATATTATATATATATTATATATATATTAGATTATAGTTATATTATATTATATTATATTATTTAATTATTATTATATTATATTTATTATATTATATTATATTAGATTAGTAGTATATTATATTATATAATTATATATATTATATTATATTATATTATATTATATTATATTATATTATTATATTATATTATATTATATTATATTATATTATATATTATATTATATTATATTATATTATATTATATTATATTATATTATATTATATTATATTATATTATATTATATTATATTATATTATATTATATTATATTATATATATTATATTATATTATATTATATTATTATATATATTATATTATATTATATTATATTATATTATATTATATTATATTATATATATTATATTATATTATATTATATTATATTATATTATATTATATTATATTATATTATATTATATTATATTATATTATATTATATTATATTATATTATATTATATTATATTATATATATTATATTATATTATATTATATTATATTATATTATTTATATTATATTATATTATATTATATTATATTATATTATATTCTATTATATTATATTATATTATATTATATATATTATATTATATTATATTTATTATATTATATTATATTATATTATATTATATATATTATATATATTTATTATATTATATTATATTATATTATTTATATTATATTATATTATATTATATTATATTATATTATATTATATTATATTATATTAATTATATATTATATTATATTATATTATATTATATTATATTTATATATTATCTATATTATATATATTATATATTATATTATATTATATATATTATTATTATATTATATTATATTATATTATATTATATTATATTATATTATATTATATTATATTATATTATTATTATATTATATTATATTATATTATATTATATTATATTATATTATATTATATTATATTATATTATAATTATATTATATTATATTAATATTATATTATATTCTATTATCTTATATTATATTATCTATAATTATATATATTATATTATATTATATTATATTATATTATATTATATTATATTATATTATATTATTTCTTAAATTTTAATTACTGTTATATGTTATCTTACATGTAAATCTAAAAACAATAATAAAAAAAAAATTACCCTTGTTATGGAATGGACAGGCTTGAAATGCGAAACTTAGCTTAATAATAGTACAATATTTTTATAGCAAATTATTTATGTTAGCTTACATAAAGGGTCTTGATGTGATTTTTATACCCTCCACCTTGGAAAGGAGGGTATATTAACTTTGTCATTCCGTTTGTAACATCCTTAAATATTCGTCGTAGACCCCATAATGTATATATCAATCACAATACAGCCCACACTATTTGACGTAGAGCGCCAAAATTTAGCAGAGCAATTGGTATTGTGTCTAGGATGGTTGGTATTGAAAATGATATATATAGGTCCACGTGCTGTTCCCCATCTACACGGTATCTCCCGATATTCGGTATTTTGATGATTTATGCCACATATTTCACGGATTTGTCTGAAAATTGGTATTTGTAGGTCATAACGGGTTCCTGTACGTGTGGCAAAACATTGCATGTATAGGTCCACGTTTTGGTATAGCCCCCATATAATGGTATCTCTCGATATTCGATATTCTTTTAACGGATTTGTCTAAAAATTGGTATTTGTTGGTCATAATGGGTTCCAGTTCCTGTGGCGAAACATTGCATGTATGGGTCCATGATTTGGTATAGATCCCATATAACTGTACCTCCAGATATTTGGTATTTTGATGGTTTTTGCCACATTTTTTCACTGATTTGTCTAAAAATTGGTATTTGTGAGTCATAATGGGTCCTAGTTCGTGTAGCGAAACATTGTATGTATAGGTCCACGTTTTGGTATAGTCCCCATATAACGGTACCTCCCAATATTCGGTATTTTGATGCATTTTGACACATTTTTTCACGAATTTCTCTGAAAATTTGGTACTTGTAAATCATAATTGGTCCTAGTTCGTGTGGCGTGTCATTGTAATTATAGGTCCACGTTTTGGTATAGCCCCCATATAACGTTACCTCCCGATATTCGGTCATTTGATGATTTTTGACATATTTTTTTCACGTATTTGTCTGAAAATTGGTATTTGTAGGTCATAATGGGTTCTAGCTCCGTTGGCGAAACCTCGCATGTGTAGGTCCACGATTTGGTATAGCCCCCATATAACCGATATTCGGCAATTTAATGGTTTTTGCTACATTTCTTCTAATGTTTCCTTTACCCTAAGGTGGAGGGTATTAAAAGTTTGGCCTGGCCGAACGTAATGTTTTTTTTTACTTGTTATAATATAAAAATGTAGCACAAGTATTAATTAGTCAATTTAATGTTAAATCTACTACAAATAAAAATGTTTTTGTGTTGCTTTGTATGTTTATAAAAGTTGTATTTAATTTGAAAAAAATTAAGTTTCATTTGGAAAAAGTTTAATTTAATTTGGAAATGCTGTATTGGAAATATACATAGAATGATTTACAACAATAATATAAAAATGGTTGTTGACTTTAATACACTTTTTTCTGTCTTTATGTATATACATTTATTCTTGATCAGCATAAAATCCTATGTCGACTTAGCAATCACCGTCTGTGAAAATCACTTCCGAATGAAATGAAGTGGGTTTATAAGATTTTACCAAGTTGTATTTTAGGTCCGTACAATTTTTGGTATTGCGCCATATAGGCAATGTTTCGGTATAGACCCCATCAGGTTAGACATAGTTTTGGTGTCTTGATCATAATTTCAAAATTATGTGTAGGCAAATTACTTGCAAAAACCTGTCCATATGAGTCTAAGTTATGGTCTTAAGAGGTCATAATAGGTAACAAAGTCCACGTCTTCGTATAGCCTCCATATAACGGTACCACTTTGTATATACAAGGATGCAATGTCGCAAGGTATCAGTGCTATATTCCTGCGAAAGATCAAGCATAGTTAAGATGTTAGTTGTTTAACCAATATCCAAAAATAAAAAGAAAACACTGAGGGATCATCAATAAAAAAACAGTAAAGAAAGTCCTAAAGTTGGGCGGGCCGACTTTATGATACAATACACTACTTTGCTAATTAAGTTGAACTCCACATAACAATTAAAAGTTTTTATGGGAGAATTCAATCAGACGCGCTATGATTATAATTATAATTTAAAGTTATGCGGGCTACTCGGGCTGATATTACACGTTTGGTGCACAATAAAAGACAAATCAGACGAAGAAATATACGGGAGCTATATATAAATTTGTACCGATTATCTCCAATTTCAATAGGGTTCGTCCTTGGGCCAAACAAATGATTAGTGCAAAATTTCATCTGGATCGGGCAATAAATGCGAACTGTACTTTGTTTACAAAAATATATGGACAGACGGACGGACGGACATGCATGAATCGACTCAGAATGAGATTCTTTGCAGATCATCAAAAGGAACTATGGGTCTATCTCGTTTCCTTTTGCCTTTTACAAACAAATGCATAATACCCTGACCACCTTGCGGTGTAGGGTATAACGATTCTGAATGACATAGATAAGGCCAAATACATAAACAGGCATTTGCTATAATCTTTACTTAAAATAATAAGTGCGCAAGAGATAACAATATTCCAATGACATTTATCCAGAAGTGCTCAGCCGAAATTTTTTCGATTTTAGTAGACATTTTTAATAAAATGCATAGTGAACATGACTATCCACAAGTTGTAAAAGTTCACAAAGTAGCTTCCTTTCGAAAATTCCAAATTCATTGCAATATATACAGGGTGAGATATTAAAAAAATTTCCACAAAAAATTTTTACATTTTTTTTTAAATTTTATTGAATGAAGACAAAAATGTCAGAAAAGCATCAAATTTTAGAATAAGTCTAGATTTGTTCGATTTGGTCACCTTTGGCACGAATTATGGCCTTCAAACGGGCACACGCTGCCCGAATGTTGCTCTGCGGTATGTTGACTAGATGAGGTGATCGACACTTTGGTATTTTTTAATGCCAAACTTGCTTTTCCAAATACTCCAGAACATTGTGAGCTGGAAATGAAGCGAGGACCCTCATTTTGTAACCATTATTGGGTGGCGCGTGCTGTGTGCGATTGTGCTGAGTCTTGTTGGAATGTCCAAGGGCTGCAAAATGTTTGCGTGTCCAAGACTTAACTACACACCCCAGAATATTTTCGCAATAATATTCGGCATTTATTCTGATGCCACGGTCAATTAATACACGCAGAGAGCGACCATCGGCTGTTATGGCGGCCCACACCATCACCATGGCCTGCGCTTGAGTTCTGGTGGCTAACCAAAGGTGCACATTTTCAGCTGACCTCTTTGGCAAGCAAACACGATCATTTTGTTTATTTACAGACTGCTGGGGAGAAAACCAAATTCGGCAGTTCACCACTTTCGGCCAAGCGAAGCAACTCTTTAGTTCTTTTGAGTCCATTTTCTTTCTGATGCGGTGTAAGTTCTTGCACTTTTTGGAATTTAAATGGCTTTGCCACGAGCTCATTTTTTAATATTTGCCGAATGGAATATTGCGATATTTTCAGCTCACGAGCCATTTCTCGGCCCACGCGACGCGGGTATCGATCAAGTCGCTTCTTTACTTTTCGAACCATTTCTGGTGATGTTGCTGTTTTCTTCCATCCACTTCCTTGACGTCGGGCTACGCTACCAGTATCACGGTAACAAGCGATGGTACGAGACACAAACGATTTATTCACATTTAAATGCTGGAGTGCTCTAACGATAACCACTTGTAGTTTTCCAGTCAAATATAAATAAATCACACTACCACGCTTGAATTCCATCGCGAATAACTTTTTTTTGTACGCTTGTAAACAATATAATGAGCTGTCACTGGAATACTTTTAACAGTGGCTCAGAAATGAAAGCAGTCTGAAGTTGGTTGCAGTTTTTTCATCTCCCCCTGTATTTATCCTACAATATCTATATATAAGTATCATACAAAAAATTAGTTATTGTTGTATTTACGGTTGTAGAAAGGATGTGGCACTGAAAAGGCTGTCCTTAATATTGCAAATTATGTGTAACGGTTTAGACGAGATGACACATTGTTTTTCTATGGAAAGTGTGGCAGAAATATATTGCTTTAAATCATGTGTCTGAAATGAAAAAGTTTGTAAAAGTAGGGTAAATTGAAAATTTTTAATTATAATTTTATTAAAAATGGACTTCGTTCGGTGTATGCTGTTTGTCACATTTTATATATTTTTACAGCGTTACCTAAAATTCGACGTATCGTACACAAATATTGAACTTTACCACTATGGGAAAATGTTTTGTACGTTCGTATTACCCAAATACGCCAGATCCATATCCTAAAATATACCAAATAAAAACGTTTTAAAAATTGATGCTTTTTTAAATTCGCCCAATTTCAACATTTTCTTATTACAAATATTTATATAATTTGTATCATCCATTTTTATTTTTAACCCACATTATTATTTTAATTGTCAAAGTTGAAATTTTGTTCGCCCGACGTATTTGGGTAACTCTTATATAAATATATGTGTTTTACTTTTGTGGCGAAAAACGTCGACCTAGTCCGTCGTACTTTAGGTAACGCTGTTGTATTCAATTATTGGAGACATTATTTCGGATAATATAAATGATTTGTATTTTTAGGCATCATTCTCAACCACTAGAGCTAGAGGTTTTTCATTTGATTACTACAAAATAATATATTCAAACCAAAAAGCAATAGATGAATACCTTGATTCTTTAAATTTGGCAAGAATCATTTGAACCTAGTCAGATTGATTCCTTGTTAAAATATTAAATATCGGAATGGGAGTTGCAGAAGATTTTGCGCCATTTTTTATAAAAAAACCGCAGCTGAGGCAGGAAGATGACGGAAATCGCCTGATTTTTGAATGTCAGTTACAATCATCACCTGCGCCAAATATAGAGTGGTATAGAAGTGATACCCTTGTAGTAGAAAACGAAAGAACAAAATTAAGAATAATCCCAATAGAGGGAAATAAATATACAGTATTATTGGAAATTGATGATGTATTAGATACCGATGCTGGTCTTTACAAAGTTCGAGCCAAAAATAGTTCGGGAGAAGTTTCAGCTTCAATTAATTTGAACTTTTCTCGTAAGTAAATGCTAATAATAATAACTTTCTTTATATGATTCATGTTAAGCCAACGATGGGTAAGGTGAATATCAAAGGGTGTCATAACTTCGACGAGGAAAAGATTCGTAGTTATGTCCGGGCCAAAAACCATCGAGACTCAATATTATATGGAGTTCCATTTTAAACTTCGAATACGTTAAATCGTAAGAAAAATGCTGTTAAAACGTTCAAAAAACCCGAAAAGCGAACCTTTAGTTAGTGGCTTGCCAGAGGGATATATAACTATGAATACAATTTTAGACAATTTTGTTAGAAATTATGGAAAATATCTACAAAATACCCAAAAATCGTTGTACATTGGCTATACCTGAATTGACAGAACCCATCTATGAACTTCACCTGTCAACCGACAAAATACACATATATTCAAAATGTTAGTCTTCTATTGTTGTGAAATTTCAGGTTTATATCTTGGAAACCCTGCACTAGCACAGGGTTTACGTTTTTGAGTCGTAAAACTCAACACATAGGAAGCCACATTTACATTCAATAACGTTTATTCTTATATGAATAATTAAAATGTATGCTTAATGTCTATGCAAAGTATCACATCTTTTGAGTGCGTTAATACCGAAGACCTTTATTATGATAACCGCATTAATATATCCATTTGTTATTTCTTGATTTGACTGTTTTGTCCATTAAAATTGCCGCAGTAAAGATAATGCTCTGATCTCCGCTTAGAGGACGATATGATAATCCGTCAAAAGAAAGAAGATTAGTTTCACAGTTTAAGCTATCTTCTCAACAACCGTGTAACAACAAAATGTGTATCCAATGAATTTTAGGCCTGTAAAAAGTTTAGTATTAAAATAAAATTATATATAATTCCTCTACTTATTATAGCCTCTATAGAACCGTAAAAAACTATGGAGAATTTTTTTGGGTCTTTAGCCGTACCTTTCAACTAAATTTGCTGTTAATCGGCAGGTTGTTTCTATGGGAACAAAATTAACTGCGTTGTTTTATTACATATTTTATAATTCACAAAGAAATTGCAAATAAGAAAAAAGTAGAAAAAATATTTATTACGATATATGAAGGGCTCACAGCTATACCGAACTAAGTCATAAAAACATAATTCGAAGATATTTTGAGCTAAAGTAAATGCACTGCCATTAATATCTGGAAAGAATATTGTAGTCTACTAAAAGAAGATGTAAAAGTCTATATTCAAAATTAACTAATGATATTAATTTAAAATAAAAGTAATTTAAATATATTACTAAAAAATATTCAAAAACAAAAAATCTACTTTGGTTCATTATTACTCTGAATAAAATTTCAAGGTTTCACAGCTAAAGCGAACCAAGTCAAAAATATAAAATAAAGTGTTCGTTATATGACTAAATATAGTTGACTTTAGCGATTAATTTCCCAATAGTTTCGGAGTTTTATTTTAAGTCATGTCTTGCTTTGGCGTCTGGCAGCTGCGGGTGCTTCTATTGTAATTGACAATCATTGTGATTTTTAGGAAATTAAAATAAATTCATTTAAAAAAAAAAAATAAATAAATTAATGTTAAAGAAATAAGAAGGTAAAGTCATGCAATTATATGTTTACATTTTTATACCCTCCACAATAGTATGGTATATTACGTTTGTAATTCCGTTTGTAACACCTCGAAATATACATTTTAGAACCCATAATGTATATATATTCTTGATCATATGAGCATAAAATTCTATGTCGATTTAGCGAGGTATGTCCGACTGTCCGTCTATCCGTCTATTCGTATGTGGAAATCACTCTAACATCCAAACGAAATGAAGTTAGTTGGTGAAAATTTACTCAATTTACTTTTGGTATTGAAAATGGGCCATGTAGGTCCACGTCTTCGTATAGCCCCCATATAACGGTACCTCCCGATATGCGGTATTTTGATGATTTTAGTGACATTATTTACCGGAACTATTTCAAATTTAGTATATGAAGTTCGTAATGAATACATTCGGTATTTTTAAGATTTTAACAGAATTTTTAATGGATTTTAATTTTTTGAAAATTGCCAAAATTTGTATCAAATGGTGGAGGGCACTTAAAGTTCGGCCCGGCCGAACGTTATGCATTTGACAACATCTCATTGTCAAAATGTATATTTATAAATCCATTGTACATATAAATCAGATATGGGAATCTGCTTTCTAGGCAGGGAAATTTGACAGAGTAAACTACACAAAATGCATAGATGGATATGATTATTTGAAATGACTTTGCCTTCTTAATTTTACCATGGTTTCAACAAATATTTACACATAAAAAATCTTCATTGGCAAATATTCCTCATCTTCATTACTGGAAAAATCACTAGCACTGCTATTATTACTATCCATTTATAGGAAACACTGAAAATACCTGGTCCTAATTTCGGCATTTTTTATTTTTCATGACTTGATTCGGTATAGCAGTGAGCCCTCCATATAATAATTAGAATTAAGTTTTCTTACTCCAATTATTATTTACAACATTTTTATATATTTTTATTACAATACTTAATACGTTATGATTAATCTTTGACACAACTATAGCTGCGGACGAACCAAAGGAAAAGTAAGAATTCCACATGTTTAACACACATTTTTATTTTGCCAAGAATTTACTAACAAACAAATAATATATATTTTAATTGTATTTGCTCTCTATTAATTGCTTTTTATTAATGCTTAATATTTGATTGCTTTAACTGCCTCAACCTAATAGAAGGTAATATTTCATTCTCGCATGTATTGGGGTAAGTTGCTTTTTATAATAGATTAGCGATATTTATAAGAATTTGAAATATTGTTTACTTTTATTGCTACAGACAAATTGATGGATTTGCACCCACCTTTGCAAAAAAACCATCAATTCGACAAGAAGATGAGGGAAAACGACTTCTATTTGAGTGTACTGTTAACGCAGATCCACAGCCTGTAATTACATGGTTCCACAATGATAAAACTGTATACGAATCACCGCGCCATAAGGTAAGACTAGCTTGTACATTGTCAAGTTGCTTTTTTTAAAAAAAATAAGGATTGCAACAGAATCAAATTTCATGCTTTGACGAAACCAGTGTGGCCCTGATTTCTTTATATTTGAACATTTAATGTAAACATTTTTAGATTTTAATTGCCATACATAAATTCATATTAAAATCATTCGAAAAAGGTAGGTAGGCCAGGGAAATTTTGTTATTTCCCCTAGGGTAAGTGTACCAGTAGTCGGCACTTTTAGGATTTTCGCTTTTTTAATCGCTCACCATTCTGAGTGGAACTTTTCAATTATTACAAAGTTAATTTATTCAGATTCGAATTTTTGTATAGTTTTTGCAAAAATAAATAAAGTTTTAATAAACTATTATTAAATTTCATAAATTTGTAGTTTGATTAAAACAATGCTTTTTTGCCAGTAGTCGGCACCACTTGCCAATTGACGGTATGGCATGTTCCATCAGTCGACATACCAATTTTTTTGTAAGAATAATGAATGATAATAATATATTAATTCATTAAAATATAATATTTTTGTGATTGTTAAACTGATTCGACGTCTTTATTGTACTCTTCTTAAGAATATGGATTGTTGAGGACCTTCACAGACAAAAATTAAATTTTTATTAGAATAAATCATCTTTTCTTAGCGAAATTGTACACAAAAATAGCTGATAATATATTTGAAGTAAACAAAATAAATTTAGTTATAATAGTTTCATTTATTTGGGCTTAAAAATAAAAAGTGCCGACTACTGGAACATGCAGAACTTAGGCACACTTACTCTATATATCAAAAGCATAACATTCGAAATCGCTCCTCTAAATAGTTTTTACGAAGAACAATTTTAAGGAAGTTTTTTTTCATGTGATGCTAGTCATCTGTCTGAGTGCGAATTGAATCAGTCATTGGAAAAAACTATGATAAGTCTGTTATAGAAATTTGGTTATTTTGTACAAATAGAAGAAATAAAACCTAGCAAAAATTTCTTGCAGATTTAAATTATATATGGAGTTTCGTATCCCTATATAATGTAAAACAGTAAATACTTGTTTAGCTGTAAACGGCTAACTTTAGCTCAAAATTCTTAAAAAGGAGGGATATCAATACAACAAATCGGAATAAAAAACTTAGTGGGTTGTAAACCTAGAAACATGCATAATTATACTTCGAAATTTATGTTATGAACCAATTCTCGGCGGATTAGAAAATGTATTTAAATGCAGACTTACAATTAATTCGCACTCTTTTTATACCCTCCATCATAATATGGATATTATATTAAGTTTGTCATTCCTCGAAATATACATTTTAGACCCCACAAAGTATATATATTCTTGATCAGCATAAAATTCTACGTGCGTCCTTCCGTCTGTGGAAATCACTCTTGCCTACGAACGAAACGAAGCAGCTTTATAAAACTTTATCAAATGTATAACATGTCTGCAGTACATTTGGTATTGGGCCTTGTAGGTCCACTTTCAAATTTGAATATTGTAATGGTTTATGACACATCGTCGTTTACACCATAATATAACGGCTAAATTCGGTAATTTTTAGATTTTAACAATATTTTAAAAGGGTTTTATTTTATTTTATTTATTTATTTTTTTTTTTTTTTTTGAAAATTGCCAAATTCGTTCCAGATGGCGGAGGGTATTCAACGGTCCGGCTTTTTGTTTAACTTGTTTGTTTGAGTTCGTAACTAGATATTTTTTTAAAAATATAGATATTCAATGTATCCATCTCTTTTAATAAACATACTTGGTATCATGATTTTATTGAGTGTATGGTATTTAAAATGATTTTAGAAATAAGATGAAAAACTCCTGCCAAAGCATTTGTAAAAATTCCGATGGACATGTCATGTCTATAGTGAAAATGCTAAAAAGATACCATACCAAATAACTTGCGCACATGATTAAACAATATCTTAACGTAGAGCAGTCATGGTTTTCAACTGAAAGAGCTGCAACTTCAAAATTTGAGTCCATAGTTTATAGAAAAGCTACAATAATTTAAACTCGCTCTTGTTGTCTTTATCGCTGCAGCTAAGTATTGATGGCGAAGTGTGTGCCAATTATATTTATACCCTCCACTTTTGAAATAAGGTTATATTAAATTTGTCATTCCGTTTATAACATCTCTGAATATTTATCGTAGACCCCATAAAGTATATATGTATATTCATGATCAGCAAAAAATTCATTTGACGTAGAGCTTCAAAATTTTCAACAACAACTATCTAGGATAGTTGGTATTGTCATCAAAATCCCGAATATCCGTAACGGTATCTACGGATATTCGGGATTTTGACGGCTTTAGACACATTTTCCACGGACTTGTCTAAAAAATGGTATATGCAGTTTGTAATGGATTTTAGCTCCTGTGGCGGAACACTGTATATATAGGTCTACGATACGTATTGACCCCACACGATACCTCCCAATATTCAAAATTTTGATGTTTTATCCACATTTTATCCAAAATACCGCAGAGCAACATTCGGGCAGCGTGCGACGGTTTCATTGGCCGTGTGAAGGCCATAATTCATGCCAAAGGTGACCAAATCGAATAATCTAAACGTATTCTAAAATTTGATGTTATTTCCTACATTTTTTGCTTTCACACAATAAAATTTAAAAAAAAAATGTAAAAATTATGACTTTTGGCTTTGTTGCAAGTCAAGTCAATGTACTTATATGAATCCTGCCCAAATGCGTTGAGCGTGCAATTTAAAAATTTAGTACACATAAATTCGACTTCCTAAAAGATCGTAAATAACCCAATCCTATACTCCAACAGTAATCCTAATTCCAAAATTTAGGATTTATTTACTTATTTTTCATAACAACAAAATCATAGACCGTATAAATGAGAGTACAGAATTATTTATAAATATTTGTGATTATGTATGATTTTATGATTCTAATGAATAATATGTGAGAACATTTCATTAATGTATAGAACCAACAAAAGATTTTCTTTTAGATTCCAAGCTTCTTCGTCTTAACGGTATAATCTTCCTTCCTCCTCTTGATCTTGCAAATCAGATAAACAGATATTTTGAGTTCCCTTTATCTTCTTTCTTATAAAGATATCGAAGCTATTTGATTTGTCTCTATAGACAGCAAATGACAAAAATATTGGGCTTTTGGGCCGATCATATTGTTATAATTATTACTATTGTTTCTCTCCGTATGAGACGTTGATGTTCTCTCAGGCATACAAACCGTGACCGTATAGAAATAAAAAGATATATAAAACCAAAGAAGAGTTAATTCAAATATAATACAAATGACTGTTTATTGAGATGTTGTGAGAGGTTGTCAACCCGAGTCGACAGATTACCTTTTTTATGCGGTTAGCTCCGTAGCTAATAAGAGAGTGTCAATAAGCTTATAAAGATATCGAAGCTATTTGATTTGTCTCTATAGACAGCAAATGACAAAAATATTGGGCTTTTGGGCCTATCATATTGTTATAATTATTACTATTGTTTCTCTCCGTATGAGACGTTGATGTTCTCTCAGGCATACAAACCGTGACCGTATAGAAATAAAAAGATATATAAAACCAAAGAAGAGTTAATTCAAATATAATACAAATGACTGTTTATTGAGATGTTGTGAGAGGTTGTCAACCCGAGTCGACAGATTACCTTTTTTATGCGGTTAGCTCCGTAGCTAATAAGAGAGTGGCAATAAGCTAACAAAAGTCGCAATGCACCGAGGTGGCTGGAAGCACCGATGCTTCCAGGAAATCTCTAACAGCAACTCGGGCTGAGAGCGTACCCAGTGAGAGTTGTAGAGAAATCACTTGGAAAAGCTGCCTACGGTCCGAGCTGTGCGAATGTAGGCCCCAAGGAGAGTTGTAGGGAAAATCTTCAGACTTGGAATAATTTCAATGAAATATGGAAAGTATGATGGAATTTGGTCTAAAAATTTATTTGCAAAATAATTTTGAGATCGGTTCAGATTTGGATATAGCTCCTATATATATTTTCAGCCGATTTCATGTATTTGATGCATCAAACACGCTGTGTATGCCAAATTTCAAGGAAATTTGGAATGTTTAACGCAATTTGGAACGAAAATTATAATGAAATCTGTTTAGATTTGGATATAGATTTTATTTGAAAAAGGTTTGGATATATTTGTAAAATTATATTGAATCGGTTGTTGCACCAAACACGCCCTGTATGTCAAATTTCAATGAAGTTTGGATTATGTATCAGAATTTGGCTAACTAATTTTTGAATGCATATAAAAGCAAAAGAGGTAGCGAAGCGCACAGGGTTCAGCTGGTTGTAGAACAAAGTTAATAGAAACAAGTAAGATCGGCTGGGCCGAACTTTTAATATGTGTATATAAAAGTTTCAGGATTCAGACGTGTTCCACTTCAAACTACAAATAGCAATAAGATCGTTTGGATACTGCAGTTGAACTTTTTAAAAAAACAATAAAGTGGGTTGGGCCGTTAGAGACAATTTTGTACGACGAGGATTGCGAGTCTTAAATAACAAATAAAAAAAAAAATATCATGGATAATCGTGATTAGGACCCAGACCAGACAAATCCGTGATAAAGTGTGGATAAAACCGTCTAATTTTTGAATATCGGGAGGTATCGTTATATGGGGTCAATACGTAACGAAGACCTATATATGCAATGTTCCGCCACAAAAGCTAAAATCCATTACAAACTGCACATACCATTTTTTAGAAAAGTCCGTGGAAAAATGTGTCTATAGCCATCTAAATCTCGAATATCGAGATATACCGCTACATGGGCGCTATACAATACTAACCATTTTCAATACTAACCATCCTAGATAGAAATTTACAAATTGTTGTTGAAAATTTTGAAGCTCTACGTCAAATGAATTTTATGCTGATCATGAATATACATATATACTTTATGGGGTCTACGAAGAATATTCAGAGATGTTATAAACGGAATTACAAATGTAATATACCCTTATTTCAAAAGTGGAGGGTATAAATGTCGATTAGTACCAGCGGAGAGGGACCATCGGCTGTTATGGCTCACACTATCACCATGGCCGGCGTTTGAGTTCTGGTGGCCAACCGAAGGTGCACATTTTTAGCTGACCTCTTTAGGTCTTTTGAGTCTATTTTCTTTCTGTTGCGGTGTAAGTTCTTGCACTTTTTGGAATTCCAATGGCTTTACCCCAAGCTAATTTTTCAATAATATTACGATATGTTCAACTCACGAGCCATTTTTCGGTCACTGCGACGCGGGTTTCGATAAAGCCGCTTCTTTACTTTTCGAACCATTTGTGCGGATGTTGCTGTTTTCTTCCATCCACTTCCTTGACGTCGGGCTACTTATCAGAATCACGGAAATGAGCGATGGTACGAGACACAAGAGATTTATGCAAATTTAAATGTTGGAGTGCTCAAACGATAGTCACTTGTGGTTTTCCATCCAAATATAAAGAAATCACGCCTGAATTGCATCACGAATAACGCTTGTAAACAATGTAATGAGCTGGAACAGCTGTCGAACGAGTGGCTTAGAAATGACAGCAGGCTGAAGGTTTTTCATGTCACCCATATATATATATATATATATATATATATATATATATATATATATATATATATATATATATATATATATATATATATATATATATATATATATATATACAGAAATGTCTAAAAACATAATCCCTATACCGCTTACTCATTTCATTCCACCACCTGGTACTCGTCACACTTTGCATATTTGTTCCAACAATTCCAAGCAAATGAAGTTTTATATCCATTCTTTATTTGGATATTATATTAGAAAAAAATATTACAAAATAATAACACTATTAAATTTGGCAAAATAAGTACATTTCAATTTTTATTTTTCAGCTTAGCGTCAAAAAGGATGGTCATTCCTATTTTGCTACCCTAGAGCTGAAAAATGTTACAGTTGAAGATGCTGGAAAATATAAAGTTAACGGGAAAAACGACTTAGGCGAAAGTAACGCCACAATTAGCTTAAATTTTGACAGTAAGTATTTATAAAGACCTGCATCGATGTTTGATTTCGTTCAGCATAAAAGTATTTTCATGTGGCATATGGGACATAATACAATCAGTAACTACACACATGAAGTTGTCAAACGGAAAACTAGTGTGTAATCCTCTCAAAATAAATGTACACTATTATCCTATTTCTCTGCGTTTCGTTAATCAAATGGACGCAATATTTCATGGGTTGAAGCTGTTTTCGATTGTCGAAAAAGATTCATGAGAATAAAAGAAGTCACTCTCCTTACATTAAAAGTCGTTTAGAGATTCGGAACCCTATAATATGATTTACATTTTAAATGCAAATGAATTACGATTTTTACAAAAAAAAAAAAAAAAAAAAATTCTACATGGTAGTCAGTTGGAAAATTAAACAAAACTCTTAAGTATTTAAAAACCGGCCAATTAGTGCTTTGCTTTAAAGTATTTATTTCAATATTTTAGGGCTTTCACTTAAACATTCTTCTTGTTAGGCGGAAGTTGGTGTTTTCTGAAATATGATATATATATAAGAAAAGAAAGCCAGAGAGATAGCACATATTCACCTTTGGCTCAGAAATATTTAGTGTGGAGGTTTAAAAATATACTAGGAGGTTGTCTGTATCAATTTTTTGAAGACATCCCATTAATTGCCATGATTCAAAAGATATGACACAATTGTTTGACATAATATAAAATCGAATTTTCGATAGAAATCCTTAAAAACCTTCCATCTCTGTAAACCCGTGTTCATCGGAAAGCTTTATATTTTTGAAAAATGAGAATATATTGTGCAAGATAATATTGACAAATCTTCTATTTTACGCATGTCTAACATATTTTACGAATTATAATTATTAATTCTATGATTAATGTTCTAAAAATTTAATTGGACGTCATCAAAACAACTTTTCTAGTCACTTTTACTATATAATCAAATTACAAAAAAAAAAAGATTTTTTAGCAAATGCCTTTTCGGGCACCGTGTCGCCCCTCTGGCTTTGTAGCACAGTGTTGCTGCGTCCTCGTCGGATTGGACAAAAATAGAAAGATTGAACAACTCTTTCTAGCTTATGAAACTTTCTACAAATAAAAGGTGGCCAAAGCAAATTAAACTTTCTACAAATAATAGGTGGGTCCTATTTGATCCATTTCTATCAAATTTAGAATACATTTATTTCTAGATAGATGGTTTTCTGTGCATATTATTATTTAGAATATTTGTCATCAATTCAGTTTTTCCCCAATTGGCTTTAAATTCCCCAATTTAGATCCGATTCTTTTCAAATTCAGAATATATTGAACTCTTGGCACGACCTTATTATCTTTTTCGTTTTAACTATTTTCACATTACAAAATTGACATACATAATAATATATTTTTCATTATAATTTATTTTTCAATGTTCATCGCCGCCAATATGTCCAATTGTTTATCATATAGATTTTAAAATGAGAGCGAGGTCATTTATTCCACTCATCAAACAGTTTACGATTAATATGAATTCATATTTGTAACTCTTGGAGTTATCCCTACTAAGTATAAAAATCATATCACCAATTGTTCCTTCACTACGCTACGGGTGGTCGTCCAATCAGTGCCCAAAATAATGGATACGATCGATTGCGAAAATATCACAATACCGTATACAAATTCTTGAATCGATACGTTCATTAGTTTAGAATATGAAACGTTTTTAAAGAAGGTGGCGAATGGGAGGTACCACGCCCCTTTCCAATTTCTACATATTACATGACATACATAAAATTGTAATCAAATGCGACTCCATTTAAATGAAGAATTTGATCAATCATATGTAGATGTTGAGGTGGACAATGCTTTAACGTTTGAATTTCTTCTTATGTTCTTCATAAATGAATGCAATATTAGCTTTTGATTTGATGATTTTTTATAATTGCGAAAGAATTGTTTCAGATTTGTTCGTGAACAAGCTGACAACATTCCTAATAAGTTTAAATTATTGTTATTTTTCTATAATTGTTTGAAAATGCGCATCCATAACCTACTTAGTTAATATCCGTTAAAAAATCCAAAATTCTGGCGACAGCTCATCAATGTTTCGAAATCCGTAGGAGTTATGCGTTATGTAAAAAAAGCTTCCGTTGAATCTTTGCGTACCCGACAGCGAATTATATATATATATATATATATATATATATATATATATATATATATATATATATATATATATATATATATAAGAGCTAATTGAGTTGCCCCAAACTTGACCCCTATGGACAATAATTGGGCACCGCTTGTTGGATCTATTATGAACTGTAAATACTAGTTTTGAAACAAATCCTATTAAAAATGTGGTCTAAATTGAAAAAATAGCGAATATTTCTACGTACCGATATGTGGGGCCTACATTATAACGTGACCAAATATAGACTATGTTCAGCCCCCAGAGGTAGAAACCTTTACAATACCAAATTTAAGACAATCTATTTGAAAAATGTGAATAAAATCAACAAAATACAAAGTATCGGGAGGAACCGTTATATGGACCGAAGCGTGGACCCATGTATCTTAGACATACTACAAACTATCGTGCCTTTATGCTGATCATGAACAAATTTACTTTTTGCGGACTACGACTGATATTTAGAGGTGTTACAAATGGAATAACAATAATGTAAAGTGTTATTTTAGTCATACAATCGTTCTAGCCAAAATGTTTGAAGTATGGAAATATATTTATCATTTTATATGTCTTAATCTTTAAAAATATATGAGAAATATTATGTGAAAGTTCAAATGCTGAAATTCCAATATGAACAATTATTGAAAATTGTTAATGAATTATTGTAGCTTGGTAGACTATTTCTTAATTACGTTTTGACCTACAGCAACCCATACTTTACACAAAATCTGCTCTGTGTAAAAATTTCAAATTTGAGAAGATTACTTAAAATTGTGGACATATCAAAATCCTTAATTCTGCTCTTAATTAACGGCCAAGTATTGTAATTCCACAGCCCCAAAAAGAGTACATTTTGAGGCCATTTATATGGGGGCAACACCAAAATGTGGACCTAGTACTATTAAAACATTCATTTCTTTTTTTGGATTCAATTTGACAATAGAAATATGCGAGCAACATTTTATCGAATTAGGTTGAATCGCTATATGTTTTTCCATTTTTTATGAAATTACGACTCTATGCGATAGATAAGCATTACCGACAAAAAATAAGATACATGTTGGGGTAGAAAAAAACAATTTTCTGATACAGGTTACCTCTATTATTTGGCATGATTCATAATTCCAAACTCTTTAAATTTACAAAACACTTATCTTTCTTGCATCGTATTATTAACTGTAAAAATTACTTCGTTAAAAGATATTCTTTCAATAGCCTAATTTTACACAATATTTTGCCAAAGAAACAATGATTGTTTGTGCCTACCACGCTTACCAACGCCTAAAAATAATAGTAATATTGCAGAGAAAAAATAAAATACACAATATAAATACTGTTGTTACTGCATTGACATTTTATTATGACTGTCCGACCAGAACTGTATGTATGTACCCATCTATAGAGTGTGTCTCAAGAGCGAGTAAATGCAAATTACAATAAAATTATAAATATTAAAAATCGTTACTCTCTTTTGAGACTCTTAGCATATCTACAAAGTATATACAGATATATGCATATTAAAATTTTTAAATCGTAGGCGATGAAGCTCCAGTACCGAACGATGGCATAAAGCCCACATTCACTGAAAGGCCAGTTATACGCCAGATGGACGATGGAAACGTTGTGTTTCAATGTAGATGTGTTGGTGATCCCAAGCCAACAATCACTTGGTATGAATAGAACTAAGCCCATAGTTCATTATTAAAAGTCGTTAAATACTTCCCGCTTGATTCATTGATTACTGCGATTTCTGTGCTAAATATAAACTTAATAAATGTGTTCAGCGCCAAAATCTTAAGAATTATGTGTTTTTAAATATCTTGAGACAAATAAAAGATTTTATTACAAGTGTATAATTCGACATTCGACTATTTTGCAAGTACCAAATGTTCTATTGCATAGTTTTGCTGGTCACAGGAGGTAAAATTTTGAACATATCCTTTAAAAATGTGCAAATTTTTTCAAAACACTGAATATCCGGAGGAACCGTTATAGGAGGGCTAATGGAAAACTCGTGTCTATATAGAAAATATTGTGGCAATATTGAGGAAAACACATTTAGAACACCTAGAAAATGTGACTAAAATCATCAAAATACCGAATATTTTCTGGTATTTGATGCGTACACGATTTTCATGTTCGATTTGCCCAAGATGTTGCACCGTCTGCATTATAGTCTGAATAAATTCTTAAATTCCGATTAGTGGCACAAGGTGCATACATTTTTTACATGTCAGTGATAATTTTGAAAATCTTAGCCAATGTATACCTAATTCAATGTGATCCATCAGGATCCCAGTTTACAGCATCAAACACTAGTTATATGATGAAATTAACGCAGTTTTCCTCCCGATAAAGTTTTTAAATCTCTTTCTTTCATCTAAAACATGAAAAACACAATTCGGCCAATCTGAAATTTGAGTACCTTTCACTGTTTTAAGGGAATTTGCAAATTTTGTCCATTGAAAAATTCTACTAAAATCATAAAAACGCCGAAAATATGAAGTTATCGTTTTCTTGGGGCTTTTACTATGACCTGGATCTGTTAATGCAATTTCATCGACATAGAATTTTATGCTGTTTAAGAATATACAAATCGAATGACAAACATAATATACCATCCGCACTATGGTAGAGGGTATATAAAAATATCACTAAAGATTTTCGATATTGAAAAAAACAACTCTTTAAATCGAGCTTCAAAATGTCAATGTCGTTTAATGGTTGACGCAGATGAAATTTCAAAAGTTAAAAATATAAACATGTTTCTTATCGGAAAAATATTTGGTCAATTGACTGTAAATATTTTGCGAAATAGCGCATTCAACTTAAATGTGAGTTTTTAATTATTAAAAACGCCTTGCGAAATGTTAGATAGTTAGTTAGATGTTAGATTTTAACTAACATTTATAATTAACAAAAAAATGGGTAAGAATTTTTTAACGTTTTTCTTGTATATTGTTTGACAGTTCAAAAGCCCGTGACTGAACTTGACAGAGACCAATTTGTGTAAAAACAACAAAAGTTTCCCTTCCAGTTTTCGATCCAAGACACATTTCAATTAGAAATCAATTATAAAAACACAAACTGAATTTATTTCGTATTGAATTAAAACGAAAGTTTTCGAAAACATTTGGTTATAAAACAAGATACCCGTTTGTAAAAGTCACTCAACAATTAAAATGAATCTAAATTTTCTCTTTAATTGGATTTCCCTAATACCGTTACCTAAAATTCAAAAAAGTGTATATTCAGGAAGTCGTACTATATATATATATATATATATATATATATATATATATATATATATATATATATATATATATATATATATATATATATATATTTGGAATGTTCGAAGTATACACATTGTAATACGAAGATTTTATTTAATCTGCATGCTGCAGTGATTATTTCTTAATTTAAAACAAGTTATCGTTACTTATACTAAATATTTAAAGGAAGGTGTTAAACGCTACATATTAAAAGGAAGCTATAATCAATGAAATCAATTCTAACTCCTTTATTATAAGTACCTACATTCATATAATATAAAACATCATATAAAAGGTATCATGGAAAAGAACAAATACTAAATGGCGGCCGCTACAAAATATCTCTGGTATTGGATCAGCAATTGTACCATATGGCTTATATGGAAATCACAAATATTGTCCCAAGTGATCAAGGTGAATATCAAGTAACTGCGAAAAATATTCATGGAGAGGGAACTACTACTCTGAATTTAAATTTTGAGGGATCTTCAAAAAAGTAAGTGGTTTTTCAATATAATTAGAAAAAAACTGCTATTATATGACCATTGACAGAATATCGGACGCAATATCGCCAAGATTTCCCAAAAAGCCTACAATACGACAGGAAAAAGATGTTTTAATTATGGAGTGCATATTAGAGGCATATCCCCTACCACAAATATCGTGGTACCGAGCGGATAAAAAAATCGAAAATTCTGCACGAGTTAAAATGGAGCATCAAAGTCGTGGAAAGGATTTATTCGTTTTAACAATGGAAATACAGAATCCGACAACGGAAGATGGTGGCAATTATCGTTGCAACGCTCTAAATGAGCATGGAGAGAGTAATGCTAACATTGCACTCAACTTTCAAGGTAGTTACAAATTATTACGTATATTACTTAAACCCTTTTATACAGAATGGAGAAAAACGAGCTTTAGATAAATATTTTTAATTTTTTTTTTTTTTTTTTGACTTAAAAATAAAATACGTTAAATCACTTGATAACATTGGAAGCACTAGTGCACTAGCACTAGTTATCTTTGTTGAACTTTACGTTTTAAAAACGAGCAAAATGAGCTTGCTTCTACCACCATTTGGTTTTTAGATCAATATAATTTTTTTTTTAAATTTTTTTGCACTAAAAATAAAATGTTTAAAACCACTTGCTAACATTGGAAAACACCAGTTTAATCGATTTTACTATGTAGTTATCTACATTGAACATTAATTTAAAACTGATTAATTGCATTAACTTTGCATATATTCTAGATATTATAGATTATTTTATCGGCTCACTAAACAAGTTTTATATACATTTTACGAGTTTTATTATATGGATGTTTATACAATTTTTTCTATACTTAAAATCGATGCAAAAAGCCCATTCTAATTACTTTTGTTCCTGAATTTGTTCTCCAAGTGTTTTTGAATTGAAGCAAAAAGTTGACTCTGATTGTGTACAATTTACAACCACGAAACCAGTTTAAAGTCATTCAAAGAAAAAAACTATTAAATTTTTGCATAACACTTTTCCCTGTTGTGTTTTTTACAGTTAGTTTTTACACGTTCTTCTTTTATCATTCCGCCCCTGGTTGTGCTAGTGAACAGTATTAGAATATGTATACTAACAAATATATATGAAATATACATTGTGAAATTGGATTAACAAAATCAATTATTGTATTTAGTACGAGACATAAATTACAAAGAACATATGATTGAATTGACAAGCCGCCACCATTTAGGCATCTAAATTACATCATAACAAGGAGCGGCAAGAGAAACTTGGATGTTAAGAAATCACCCATTGATTCTTAGCAAATATCAGATTGTTGTACTAACTAACGTTTGTTTCCGAGTCCCTATGGTACTGTAGAGAAGCGTAGTTAAAATTATCAAAATACCGAATATAGGGATGGTACCGTTTGTGGGGGTTATACGTAGACGAGAACCCGTATAAGCAATTTTCTGTCAGTAGAGTATATCGAATATCAGGGGTACACCTACATGGAGCTTTACATAAACTTCGATCTACATGGATAGTTCCTTGGAAAGATGTTTCCTACACATAGGGAACACAAACTTACAGCAATTTTTTTTTAAATGGCTCATTTCGCCAAAACATTTTAAATCTGAAGAAACAGTTATATATCCACCTACTTCATCCCATTCGAAAGAGTGATTTCCACAGACGGACATACAAGACTAAATGGACATAGGAATTTAATATAATACTTTGTGGGGTCTGATATGCTTATTATTAGAGTAGAAACGAAATGACTAACGTAGAATATCCTGCAAAATATAGTGAAGGGTATAAATATAACAATTATACCTTTGGATTAGGAGCAAAAAATCGTTAAGGAAACTCTTAATAACTGCTTCTCCCATGTGTTTAAACTGTAGCACCTGCTACGAACTTATAATACGAAATTTTAAACAATTCCCATAAATAATGTCGCCAAAATATCAAAATACCGAAAATCTGGAGGTACAGCTGCATGGGGGCTATACGAAGACTTGGACCTATATGTCCAATTTTCTGCTATAGGATGTAGTACCCATTAGGAACTTCAAATTGCAAAATTTCCAAAAGTGTGATACAAATCAGTTATATGGAGACTATATCAAAACTTAGATCTACATTGACAGTTCCATGCAAGGGTGTTTCTTACGTAATGACCTAAGGAGAAAGCATTGAAAATTGAATTATCATAGCAAATGCCAACTGTACAGGAAACTGCAATCTTTTCAAGTTAAACGGCATTTTTTAGCTATTGGTTTCTATGTAGCAATACATATCAACTTACATACTCCCATGTAATATACGAAGCTTTAATTTAGTTGTTGTGTAGTTTTTTTACTGTTAGCTTAGTTAGCCACATTCTGTCACAATTTCCAAATGTATTTCAAATCAAATCTACATTCAAATCTAAACAGATTTCAATATAATTCGGCAAATTAATTTTCGTTCCAAATTTCGTTAAAAATTCTAAATTTCCTTCAAATTTGGCATACAGAGCGTTTTTGATGCAGCGAACAAAAATAAACTTATGGAAACGTTTGTAATCGCCTTATATTTCTATTCGCTCGAAAGATAGCGTAATTACAACAGAGAGACGGACATCGAAAACTACCACTTAAATGAAAACCGTTATATGGGGACTATACGAAGACGTGGACCTGCATACAAATTTTTTGACATAAGTTGTAGTACCCATTAAGATCTTTCAATACGAAATTTTAAAAGATTCCGGTGAATAATGTTGCTGAAATCGTCAAAATACCGACTATCGGAGGTTCCGTTATAGAGGGGCTATACGAAGACGTAGACCTGCATACCAAATTTTTGGTTACATACAAAATTTTGGGTACCCATTACGAACTTTAAATACCAAATTTGAAATAATTCTGGTGTACCGTAATATGGGGGCTATACGAAGATCTGGACCTGCATACAACAACCTATGGCAAAGGTTGTAGTACCCATTAAGATCTTCCAGAACGAAATTTAAAACGATTCCGGTGAATCATGTTGCTGAAACCATCAAAATACTGAAAATCGGGAGGTACCGTTATATGAGGGCTATACGAAGACTTGGACCTGCATAAAAAATTTTTGTCATAGGCTGTTGTACCTATTACGAACTTCAAATACGAAATTTGAAATAATTCCGGTAAATAATGTCGCTAAAATCATGGAAATACTAAATATCGGGAGGTACCGTTATATGGGTGCTCTACGAAAACGTGGAACTATGAATGTATGCAAAATTTTAGCCTTCTATCTCAATTCGTTCTAAAGATAGCGTGATTACCGAAGACAGACGGACGTCGCTAGATCGTCTTAGAATTTTACGCTGATCCAGAATATATATGCTGTGGTGGAGGGTATAACAAATCTTAATGTACCAGTGATCATTTCGCACAGCAAACGTTTGCAAACTTTTCCAGTTTGTGTACTTCTGCCATTGAAATGTTTGTGATATTGTTTTGTATGGATTACAAAACGATTGAAAAAAAGTTTGTGTCTTCGTGATAGGGGTACATTAATCGGTTCGTTTGTTTTCGTTTGCTGGTTTGATGCATTGATGATACATGAAATTGGTCGAAAATATATATGGGAGCTATATCCGAACCGAACCGACCTCAAAATGATTTGGCAAAAAAATTTTAGACCAAATTCCATCACATATTAAAATTTCATTGAAATTGGGGATACATATGTAGGTAGGTTATATGTGAGATACGGAAAGTATTTTGAAATATTGAAAACCTAAAATGTCAATTAGGAATCGTTCGGGCGACGAATGTTGTCAACGAGTACCGATTTATGTCAGAGGGACGGAAATTGTGAATCGGCAAAGCATTGACTCCCCAACATCTTCTGAGCGACAAGTTTGGTCCTATAATATTTATCAACATAATATTTATAAGTCATGTGGTGGACAAAACTAAAACCATTGCAGCATGTTTTTCTAAATGGTACGGATTCGAAACTACAGAACCTTTGATTAGAAAATTTTGCTCAGCTGTTTAAAATATTGGCCATTGAGCTGAGCTGTTACAGGGGGTCATTGTAAGCCGTTGACATGCTATTTTTGATAGTTATGCCATACCCATTAAGTTGCTCACTTACAAAATAAAGACATGTGGGTAGAAAATATATTAAAGTATTTAGAAATTAATGCCGAATTGAATGTGGATTTCTTCAGTATATTGAAATAGATACTAATAATGGGATTTTTATTGGAAAACGAAGAAGTTATACCAACGTCTACGGAACATTTCATTCATTCATCATAAATATTGTTTCAATAACCTAAAAAAGGGAGGATACCAACAACCCTCTTTTCTGAGAATTCTAATTTGTTATTACATTTTTATTTTGACGCATTCTTCATTGCTATCCACAAATTGCAAAATCAGATTATAAATCAATGAAAAAAATGAATACATTTACCGTATCTATTGAAATAACAACAACATGCAGATAATAGGAAAAACATCTGTGTATATAAGTTAACTTTGTAGAGAGGGTTTTTTTTCAGCTATTGTGGCTTTATATAGTGGTGGCTCAAAAAAGTTAAAGGCGATGTGTATACATGTATTTATGTAACATTACTTCTCTTAGGTTTGTGCGTATATATATTGGTATACAACGTACTTCTTACTTATATTCTTTTTACAGACGACTCTTAAATAAACTTTACATTAATTTAATATTGAATAATAGCAACAGGATTTATTACGTTTTACGTGTATCCTCTACAATTTTAACTTTGGGATTTCATTAATTATAGAAGAGATATCATAATTTAAATTGTTCCTCTTTCTTTCCAGAATGGAATATTACATACAAATGAATAATGTAACATTTTTTCTAATGGAATATAAAAAAAATCACAACACCTTTTTTAATTGCATAAATCTTAACCGGAAAATGTTTTATGTTTAATAATGTTCCCGAAAAGATAAAAAATCTAATGAGCAAAATTAGACATAGAATTCTGCAATTAAGGGCAGATATCTCACTTGGCAAATGCTGTCATGCGATATATTTTTTTCATAAAGATACTTGGGTTACATAATAATTATTTTTTGAAGTGAACTATTAATGAAACGACAAGTTGATTAGGGTATTCACCTATTTCCTAATGGAAGCATTCGTCCCTACTTATTTTTTTGGCATTTTGCTATTACTGGCTGTTTCGACATGTTACATATTGATTTGTTTAACAGAAAGAGACGTTCGACAATCCCCCTGCAGATGTAGTTATATGTAAGATCGTAATCAATGGCCATTTTAATCAAAGCAACAATTTTAAAATTTGATGTTAAGGTGGTGGTTGTACCATTTGTAAACCTTATTTATTTGTTAATTTTACTTATAACTAAAATAATTAAAAGCTAAATGTAAATGATAAGATACTTTGACAGCGAAGCTCTTAGGCCAAATGAAACATTAAGGGATGTTAAAAGAATCAGATTAGTGTTGTGTCTATAAGATATTTGATCATTTCTGAATCAAACATAGGACACAGGTCCATAAAATACTCGATCGAAACGCGATTAAAATTACAAAATGTTGAAGGTATCGTTTTATTGATATAATTTCCTTGAGATATTCTGGTCTAAGTCGTACCAGTTTTGTAACATCAAGTCGCTCCAGATGTCGAAAAACTTTCCCGTTCGAATAATCTTTAATAGTATTTTTAGTTCAATTTATCTTTTTGTAAAATCGATTAATAAACTAATGTTTAATTTTGTCTTCAAAAATTGTCAGATATTTCTAAAATTATAGTTGTATACTATTTGTAATTGGGGCATCAAGGACATCTTTAGCCAATTGATCCGCAAATTCGTTTCTATTAATTTCGCAATGCGTGGGAACCCACATCAATTATATTAAGGTTGAACTGTTAATTCGATTTGTTCTTATATACTTTGGATAGTAAGCATTGTTATTAATGTTTTTCACTGCTGTCACCGAAGCTATGGAATTTGTGCAAATTATGTATTTCTTTTTGCAATGTTTGGCATAATTAACTGCATTAAATATGGCAAAAATTTCAACTTTAAATATTGTTTAATTTTGTTCTGGTAAGAACATGGAATTTTCTGTTGTAATGCTCAATGTAGTTAATTTATTCTTTTTTGACCCGTCAGTATATATAAAGTTATAATTAAAATATTTGTTTTTAATTTCTTGAAAAAACTGAAAAAAGTCTCTTTTAATGTTGATGGGTTTTTGTTTAAACTGAGTTCATCTAATATACAGTCATTGAAATTTCTAATGTAATGTTGGGATATTGGTAGTATTTTAACAATTAAAAGTAAGTTGTTTTTATTGCAATATTTAATAATTCTATTATTTATCGATGTTATTCTGCTTTCTCTTTTTATACCCTCCACCAAAAAAGGTATGGAGGGTATATTAACTTCGTCATTCCGTTTGTAATTCATCGAAATAATCATTTTAGACCCAACAAAGTATATATATTCTAGATCAGCGTAAAATTCTAAGACGTCAGTCCGTCAGTCTGTTGTAATCATGCTATAGTATAAACGAATTAAGATAGGAAGCTAAAATTTTGCACAGATCTCTCTTTTGTCTGCAGGCAGGTCAAGTTCGAAGATGGGCTCTATCGGTCCACGATATCGTATAGCCCTCATATAACGGCACCCCCGATATTCGGTATTTTGATGTTTTTAGCCATATTTTTCAACGGAATGGTCACAAGGGGTTCTTTGTACACAAGGGGTTCTTTGTGAGCACTTTAAAATTTTCTAATTCGTTCCAAATGGTGGAGGGTATTCAAAGTTCAAACTTACTGCTTTTTTACTTGTTATACCCTTATACTGTCATTCCGTTTGTAACTCCTAGAAATACTCGTGTCAGACCCAACAAAGTACATATATTCTTGATCAGCGTAAAATTCTAAGTCGATTTAGCGATGTCCGTCTGTCTGTTGTAATCACGCTATCTTTCGAACGAATTGAGATAGAAAGCTAAAATTTTGCACACATGTTTATGTTTCCAGTAGGCAGGTTAAGTTCGTAAATGGGCCATGTAGGTCCACGTTTTCATATAGCCCCCATATAAAGGTACCTCTCGGTTTTCGGTATTTTGATAATTTCAGCGACATTTTTCACCGGAATTGTTTCAAATTTGGTATTTGAAGTTCGTAATGGATACTACAATCTAAGACAGAAAATTGTCTGTGCAGGTCCACGTCTTCGTATGGCCCCCATATAACGGTACCTCCCTATATTCGGTATTTTGATGATTTTAGCGACATTATTCACCGGAATTGTTTTAAATTAGGTATTTGAAGTTCTAAACTGATACTACAGCCTAAGACAGAAAATTGTCTGTGCAGGTCCACGTCTTCGTATGGCCCGCATATAACGGTGCCTCCCTATATTCGGTATTTTGATGATTTTAGCGACATTATTAACAGGAATTGTTAAAAATTCGGTATTTGAAGTTCGTAATAGTTGCTACAGCCTAAGACAGAAAATTTTATGTGCAGGTCCACGTCTTCGTATAGGCCCCATATATCGGTAGCTCCCTATCTTCGGTATTTTGACGAGTTTAGGTACAATACCCACCGATATTGTTTGAGATGTCGTATTTAAACTTCGCAGGGGATACTACAGCCTCTGACAGAAAATTGTCTGGCTGGTCAAGGTCTTCACACAGCTCCGATATAACGGTACCTCCCTATATACGATAATTTGATGATTTTAGCTACATTTGCCGTATATTTCAAGTTATCGAATTAGAATATGGTAATGGCTAATGACAAACAATGCTTTTGTAGTATTTTTTTATTTAAAATTTAAACATAATTTTTAAGGATTTTTTTTTGAAATTTTTCAAATTCATTCCAAATGGGGGAGGGTATTCAAAGTTCGGCCCGTCCGAACTAACGGGTTTTTAACTTGTTGTTTTTAAATTATTTTTATTAGAGTCGAGTTTGGCGTTTCCGCGCAAAATAGTGAGTTTTTGTATAAACGTCTGGTAGGATTTTCTCCTAGGACTTCTATTGTGGGAGATCTGGATTCAAAGACCATGGTATTAACATGTGTAGTACGAAAAACATTCAGATTAAATTCGAATAGCGCTATTGTATAACGTTTTTATTTCATTTATATTTTGCTTTGAAGATTTGATTCAACCCGCTAAACCGTCTGATATTCTTCCAAATTTTGGAGACAGGTGTTAAAGGGCTTATTTCTCCTGTAAATTTGTCAATGCCAGACGGCTTGACATTCTCATTGCTCTCTTAAATTTAGCATTTGCTCTTGTAAAATCTAACAGATTGTCACTTGACATCTTGCACAATCTATTTCGTTCCTTTTTCAATTTTTCAAATTTATTGTTCCATCAGGGTACATTACTAGACTTGAAGTTGTTTTTATAAGATGAATAAATTCATTAGCGGCCTGATGAATTACCTTTTATATATTGGCTGCTTCTTTATTAACCTCTGAACTTACTGGACGAGATTTACTATAAAATATTATACGATCATTATATTTGTTCCAATTAGCTCTTTTAATATGAAATTTAAGGTGTGTTTTAACATGATCTGTGGATTTTTCAGAGAATATTGTAATAAAAATCTCATAGTGGTCACTTCCATGAAGGTCAGAAAGGACACACCAGGTAGAACCAATTGAAAGTTTAGGAGAGGAAAAAGTGTGGTCAAGATGATAAAATGTACCATGAGTTAAAAAATGGGTCGGACAGCCTGAATGAGGATCCCCAGTGAGGATTTAGTTGTTGGAGTTGTAATGTTACCAAAGGTGTTGACTAACTGATCTAAGCTTAAATTTGTGTTCGGAGATAAATAAGTTGATACTATGGTAAATTAAGTTTGGAGGAAATAGTTGCATAAATAGTGTTATCGAACTTAAAATCATGTTGAAGAGAGCTGTGGATTAGCAGAGCAGATCCGCCATATACATTTCCTGAATTATTTATGTTTTACATTTTGTAATTTACTGGACTCCCGCAATGTTATAATCTTAGGGCTATGGTCTTTAATTATCAAGAGAAGTTCATTATATTTATTTACGTACCCCTAATATTCCACTGTATTATTTTAAGAGACATATTGAAATTAAAAGAAATATAAATATAATTGCTTTGAACTTAGTAGAATTCGTCAGTTATAGCATTATTTTCGTTAATACACTTTGTTAATACTTTTGATGTATGATTATTAACAAAAATAAAATTTGTCGTTTCAAACGATTAGAAATCTTACGTGGCAAAATCTTTGCATTTTTATGCATGCCTTTTTTCATTATGTATTTTTATGATGTAATGATAATTGCTGCAATTTGCACATCTTTTATTGTCTTTACAATATTTAAAATTTAAAGAAATTATAACATGGCAGTGGGTTTGGTATGAAAGGTCGTATGCGGAGATGCTCATAGCCTACATACATATATATCTGCTGGGGGAGCACTTGTTGAGAATGTCAAAATCACGAGTCCTGTTTGGGTCATATTTCATTGGCTTTTTCTTAGAATTTTCTTCAATTCTTTTTGCATATCTCCACTTCTCCGTTACATGTGGAGTCAATTACTTTTTTCAGTAAGAAGGGAGAGACTCTTTGTAAGTCTCCACCTTTACTTTCTTTGCATTAAAAAGTATTTGCACCTGGTGTTATGTTTTTTAGTTCACGTTTTTTTGTCATTCATTATTGGAGACTCTTTTCCGTTTGTCTCATACTCCAATGTATGTAACGGAATGGCAAATATTTTGTGAAATTTGTGATTAAAGAACTTTTTGTTTTCTTTTCTTTCTTTTGCCTTTTTAAATAAAATTATGATTGGGTTTAGTTAAACAAATTTTACACTATTGATTTCGGTTAGTTTTTCTTTTTTTATTTAGAAGGATATTCTAAAATATAAACATTTAATCTCAAAGTCACGTTAATGCCAAAGTTAAAAAAAATGTATTGGAAAAAAGTCGCTTCAAATGGCATTCGAAATCATCCGTTGCATTTTTGTGTATTCAGGAAATGTTTTGCTTGGATTGTATTACTGAGGAGAAAAAAATGCAAAAACTCAGAAAGATTGGCTAAAACGGACATTTCTTCCCTGCCATCAGCGCAGCATAAGCCTGGGGTTTCTAATTGAGACCTAAATGCATTATTTCTGGCAATGAATGCTACTGGCAATTAAACGATATCAACGCTTCGAGATCCTATTCATTTCTTTCTACACGTTTCTTTTGCGTTTAAGAATCATATACATACTGACTAATTATTGCGCGGCGTTATAAGACATTATTCCAGGAAATAATTCTCTTAAAATGCATAATATATTTCGACTAACTGGTATGTCCAGGAGTTGTCCATGACCAAAACGTGATTAATTTGGAACAGAGTGCCCTAGTGTTAATCTTATGCCACCAGACGAAGAACTCATATGGAAAGACCACTATGGCATACATCCAGTGTACGACTCTAAGCCACCAACTCTTCCCTATGGCGTTCCTGCATAAATAGAACAGTATTGGTATTTAATTTGGGATACAGTAGTTATTTTTGTTGTTGTTGTTGTTGCAGTAGAGTTAGGCTATATCCCAGTGTTGTTGTTTTTATAAATACAAAATTTATTTATTATTTTCTATTAGCCTATCCACTAGTAAATAAACGTCCTCTTCAATAAAATAAAAACAATTAAAAAAGCCGGGCACAATTTTCTGTCTTAGCCTGTGAATAATGTCGCTAATATTATCAAAATACCGAATATCGGGTGGTACGGAATGACGAACTTAATACTATATATACCCTCCATACTATATATGGTGGAGGGTATAAAAAAGTAATGTTTTTTAGGGTATAAAAACGTAAACGTTGTTGCCGAATAACCCACTTATATAAGTAAGCTATCTTCTACATTACTAATAGGAGGAAATAAATGTTATTTCGAGAATCTGCTTTGGCAAACGAAGAAAAATATGCAATACCAACAGCGGATAATTTTAAATTCCAGCAGTCGTCCGCCGCAACATATAGCGAAATACTGTTATAAGGCGGCCATAAGAAAACATGGGCTTCTATTGACAGTGATCTGCCACAGAAGTTAGAATACATTACAAACCTTACTTAAATTTACACAATTCCTTTTAAAAATGAAGCTTAATTCGTGGGGAGGTACAGTAATATAGGGCAATAAGAAAACGTGGATCCATACTTACTAACCGTTACTAAATCTAAGTACCTAATATTAAACAATTCCGCTCGAAAGCTTGGTTTCAATCGTGGGGAGGTACAGTGATATGGGGGCTACAAGAAAATGTTGAGCAATATAGACAATATTCTGCCACACGAGTAGAACCCGTTAAAAGCTTTAAGTACTGCATTTTTAACAATTGAGTTAGATAATGTAATCTAAGTCGTCAAAATACCGAATATCGGGAAGTGCCGGTGTATGAGGACTACAGAAAAACGTATACGTATATAAGTTTTGCCACAAGAAATAGAACTCATTACAAAATCTATCTATACCGAGTTGGAAACAATTCCATTAATGTTGTTCGAATTCCTGAAATACCGAATACAAGGAAGTACAGATATATGGGGTATGCCAGATAACGTGGAGCTACAAGAGCTAGAACTCGTTACAAACTTTACGTACCGAATTTCAAACAATTCTAAAAATCAATTTTCATTGATCAGAATGTCCTTCAAATATTCGTTAAACAATCTATAATTGGTCCTTCAAAAAGTCTTTTAAAAATTGCGTTTCATTGATCAGAATATTCTTCAAAAAATTCCTTAAAAAATCCAAACATTCTACCTCAGATCGTCGTTCGAAAATGTCATTTAAGGAACAGTTTAAAAAATTCACCGCTCTTGAAAAATTCTTGATAATTGCTTAGAAAATTCTTAGATAAGTTCTTGAAAAATTCCGCCCGTTTGCTTAGTGTATTCTCTGAACAAATTCTATAAAAATCACCAATTATTGATAGGTGTGTCCCTTATATTATTATTGCACAGTAACTACTCCAAAAATTAATCATAGAGTCCCTCAGAAAATTCTTTAAAAATTAACATATCTGGCTCGAAGGTCCTTCAAAAATCTATAAAATTTGCAAATGGACCATGCAAACATTGTTCGAAAATCAAAGATTATTGCTCTGAGAGTCCTTAAAAATTGTACTTTAAAAATCCACGAAGAATCCATGATATGATCTAAATTGTCGACATACTAAATATCGGGAGGTACTGTTTTAAGGGGCTATATGAAAATGTGGACATATATAGACGGTGATCTGAAACAGGATAAATTTATATTGCATAAAAGCATATATATTTTACAAAAGAAAAAATTTATCTTATTTTTAACTGTAAACATTTATATATTTTATCTATATATTTACAATACTTTAATATGTTTACAATACTTTAATAAAGTAACCTTATTTTATATCTGATTCTTGATATGAATTTCAATATAATGAAGTATTCAGAAATCGTACCTATGTCAAACTTCGTAAAAGCCTAACTTTATGATCGATCACAAAATAATATCTATAAATGTCTTAAATTGTTCGCGAGTAGAGAACAGACCTTTCCAGAACCTCAAATGTCAAGTCTCAGCTAATTTGGTAGGAAATTGTGGGGCGAAACCTTCAAAATACCGAAATTCTGTACCTCTCTTTCTCTCTAGATCATGAATGTAATTCCTTACTTGCCTGGGAAGTTTTTTATCCACCAGATGGCGATTGAGATGATTGTGTTTACAACAGCCAAAAAATATTGCATCGGCAGCATTTTATTGTAGGTTAACTAACCCGAGCATCTCTTCGAATCTCTTACTTCAAAGCCGTACAATGAGACAGGTCTCCGATCAACGCTTTTCCAGGATTCGACAGATGTTCTTTCTACTTTTTCTACTTATGCTTGTCAACTAACTTGTTTACCTCCAGAGTTAGTTCCCTTACTATGTAATTATTATAATTTGCTCCACTGCTTCTGCTGGGAAATTAGGTCTTATTTCAAGTATTCGACCATCAGGTATAAGTGAGTGGCTGAAGCTTTGTTTGATATATTCTTTGAATTCTTGCCAATTGGCTTTGACGTGGTTAAGGAAAATGTGGGGTTTAGAGTAGGTCGGTCTGTTGATGGCGACGATAATGGGGAGGTGGTCTAAGTATAATGAAATGACGGACTGACAGGTTGTGTCAATTTTCAGACCAAAGGACACGACGTATTCTTCCGGTGAGCTGTGGCAGTTTCCTCTTATTTTGGCGTGCACTGTGCAAAACGTTGGGCTATCAATTTGCTTAGCCAGCGTTATGTTCCGCTTGTCATTACCTAGGACGGAATGCAATAATTTATGATGGACATTGAAATCCCCTAGCACCAGACGGTTGTTGCCTGCCAGAAGAAACTTCAGTGATGTGTTGGGCATATAACGCGGGACACAGGTATTTAACGGCAGAACGTACATGTTAAGTACCTCCACCTCGGAGGTTCCACATATGATCGCTATTTTATACTGTAGATGACAATTGTCTACTTTTAAAAATAGGCAGGGTAGGTGATCTAATATACGGCAAGTTCCAGTAGTCAGCAGTTTTTATTTTTCAATTCAAATAAATAAGATTCTTATGAATAAGTGCGACATGGGACCATCTTTATGGAAAACTTCGTTCAGGAGAGATGATTATTTCTATTAAAATGTACAATTTGTCAGCGATGATTCTTCACAACAAGCGAGATAAAGTATATTCTTAAGAAAAAATAGTCAAGGCGTCTTCTAAATTAACATATTTAGCTCTTCTAAAATAACATATTTTCACAAGGTTTGTGGCTCGTACGAACAGAAAAAAAAACAAATTAAAAATTTTCAAAAATAGTATAGCCCCCATATGAAGGAATTCCGGATACTCGGATTTTTTTGCGTCATTATTCACCAGAATTGTAACAAATTTCGTATTTACAACCTATGGCAAAAAAAATCGTATGTAGGTCCACGTCTTCGTATGGCCCCCATATAACGGTACCTCCCGATATTCGGTATTTTCATGATTTTAGCGGCATTATTTACCGGAATTATTTCAAATTTCATATTTGATGTTCGTAATGGGTACTACAGCTTATTACAAAAATAATCGTAAGCAGGTCCACGTCTTCGTATGGTTACCATATAACGGTTTTCAATTAAGTGGTAGTTTTCAGATTTATTTGAAAATTTTCAAGTTCCTTCAAATGGTGGAGGGTATTGAAAGTTTTTTTATTTTTTTCTTATACAATTTTTAAACATTCTATTCAATTGTGAATAAATTTTGTAGTAAAATACTGTACTGCAAAATTATGTTAGAGGATTGCATTGTATTTACTGCAGAAATTTATGACGGTCTAATATAATGAACAAAATTTGAATATGTATTTAGTCAATTTATATTATACGCAAATTTAAACAATTATACAATTATTTACTGATACGTTTCTTTTTTATTTAGGCACAAACGACGCCAATGGCTTTGCCCCATCATTTATTGAGAAACCAAAAATTGTACCAAATGATTCCGGTACACTTATAACTATGAAGTGTCGTTGCAAAGCCAAGCCCGAACCTACTGTTACATGGTACAGAGGCAAGGAGGTAGTAAACAAATCGAAAAAAATTGGAATTAAAACAGCACCCATTGGTGAGGACTCTTACGAACTTACACTGGAAATTAAGGTATAAAATAAATAACATAATTTATTATTGTTGTGACTAAAATAATTCCTGTGTAACAAATATAATATAATACGATTTCTGTATCGGCCCTCATATTTATACTTTTCGTAACAAAGAGAAAATAGAAAATAATTATTGAAATTATTGTTTTTCTTCCATTTAACAGTTTTATCTTTCATTTAACAATTTTCATTCATGTTTTGAACTTGTTGTATAAATGCTGACATTTTGCATATATATTTTGTATTTTTCTGTTTTTAAATTCGGTTGGAGAGTCACTTGTCAAACAAATTTTTGTCGATACAAAACTGTTGAAAATATTTCCTCTCTTGTTTCCAGTTTTCTGTCGAAATTTAAACTTGTGAACAAAAAGCGTAACTCGGATGAGAGAGAGAACAAAATGTACTTTCGTTTGAATGCACATACGCCATTCAATATTATATCTTTCATTGATAATTTTCAGTCTTCTTGAAAAAAATTTAACTTTTATTAAATTTTTTGGAATTTTGAAATGTCATAATTTATTTTTTCGATAAATGCTCTCATTTGTTAGGGATGGCACACATTTCATCGTAGTTCTGAGAGTGATTTGAATGGAACAAAGAACAAAAATCTTTGTTCGCTCAGAAAATTTTGTTTGGGGAATCAGTAGTAAATATTTTATAATTAATGGTCGAACAACGAATATAGGGCGAATCACTTGCCATGTGAACTTAGCATAAGAAACAGTATCTTAATACACTTTTATTTAATTTTTGTGTCCATAAAATTATTGACATAGCTTTCTTTCATTTATCATCATATCATATAATGACGATATAAATATCTTGTCAAAATAATATACAGGGTGAGATGAAACAACTGCAACCAACTTCAGATTGCTGTCCGACAGCTCTTAAATTTTTCCAGTGGCAGTTCATTTTATTGTTTACATGATAGTGTGATTTCTTTATATTTGGCTGAAAACCACAAGTGGCTTATCTCACCCTGTAATTTTTTAAACTTAAACATTGTATGTTAGTAAAAGCTAAATAATTCAAAACGAAGAAGTTGCAGGCTTTTTATTGGGCTACCTCATGCTTTTATTAAGATTTATAACAATTAATTATCATGTGATTTTTGTTTCAAATTGTTCTTTAACAAAATTTGCTGTTACCAATGATAACTATAACCAGTGACATATAAACTTCATCTCTGTATTAAAAAGGAGCCAATGATTGTACTAATTTTTCTGCCAAATTTCATTATTAAAAATTAAGCATACACAGTAAATATTTCTGTTTTGACGAGAAATTTAACGAAACATATTTTAAAGCTTTTAAGTGTTTTCCTTTTTTATGGATTACTACTCAGGGATAGAGACAGAGAAATAATTTTTTTAAATTCATTTACGGTATAAAAATACTTGCTCGATTAACTTTTAAAACGTTGTGATAAATGAAGGCTAAATATATGATATTTATTACAAATATTTATATAAAAACATATACAAGATGTTTTATTTATTGTATGGTTTGGCAATAAATGTTAAAAATAAATGCAAGATGGAGGTATTACACAAAATCAAGGCCATAGTTTACTGATGTATTGCACTAACAACATTGTAAAATTATTTGTGAAAGGTTCGTTGCTACAACTAAATTTGAATATTTTTAAAGGAATTTTAACATTAACGATTTCGTTAAAATTTGAAAGGATAAGAAAATTAAATAAGCTAGTACTATAATCAACTATGTGATATTTGTACCATAGTTGCAATTAATGTAATATGTTCTGCCAGCCTAGTCTGGTAGCCTTATAAATAAACTTTAGTTTGTGTGTAGATACAGAAGTAAACGATTTTGTATGAATATTATTCATGATTTGACATATGTAATTTTATAGGATCCAGGTGCAGCCGATGGTGGCACATATCGTTGCAATGTAAAAAACGAATTTGGAGAATCAAATGCCAACCTAAATTTAAATATTGAAGCGGAAGCGGAACCCGATGGCGAAGGGCCAACTTTCGTAGAAAAACCACGTATCGTATCTGAAAATAGCGGAAAACTCATAATAATGGAATGCAAAGTCAAAGCTGATCCGAAACCAAAAATAGTGTGGTATAGAAATAACGAGATCGTAAACGAAAATAACAAAATTAAAATGTCTGTTGAGCAGCGGGGAGACCATTACTATATTAAACTTGAAATGATAGATCCCCAAATAGAAGATTCTGGACTTTACAAATGTAATATAAAAAATAACTTGGGCGAACTTAACGCAAACCTAACGTTAAATATTGAAAGTAAGTTATTGAATTGTAAGATTAATCAAGTCTTCATATAATTATATTATAATCTTAAATATTTCAGTCATTCCTGTTATTAAAGACAAACCGAAAATTATTAAGATTATAAAGAAACGAACAGTTGTAATAGAATGTACAGTTGCTTCAAAGTACGAACCCAAGTGCACGTGGTTTAAGGAATCGAATATTGTAAAGGAAAGCAGTCGCCACGTTTGCAAAGTGCAACGATCCAAAGAAGGTGAATTTGCTGTACAACTGGAAATAAACGACGTTGATGAAACTGACAAGGGCGCTTATAAATTGGTTGCAAGCAATGAAAAAGGAGAGGCTGTTTCCCAAATTGTCCATTTAATAGATATACCTGAAGCGGAACGTAAGCCAAAAAAACCGGAGATTGATAGAAAATTAACAGATCAAAGAATTGTTGAGAGCAAATCCTTCGATTTAACAATAAAATTGAAAGAAACAGATCGTAGCTGTAAAATTGAGTGGTACAAGGGAAGCGCTCTAATTCGAGAAACCAAAGAGATAACTACAACTTTTGATGGTACAACCGCACGCCTGACCTTTAGTGCAGCACGTGTGGAGCATACGGCTTCATACAAAGTTATTGTTAGTAATGAGGTTGGTAAAGCTGAAAGCACTTGTAAGGTAGTGGTAGAAAAGAAGCAAGAAAAATCCCAAAACGAGGAACAAGCTGATGTTAAGAGAAAGGTAAGCATACCGGTTGTCAATAGTTGTAAACATTAACCATAAATTAACATATATTATAGAACATTAGCTTATAAACTAGTTGTCTCTTCGTCGAAATATTAATACATACAATTAATTGCAATGTTAATGATCCACTCCACCAAAATTTAGATAATTATCCCGTTTTCAAATTTGTTTGTAATTTCGGAAATTACGAAATATGTCGGTAATTTTTCGATAAAAATAAGATAGATAAAATAGGGATAATTGACTCGTCTAACGATTATTCGACTTTTCATAAGGGTAGCCTAAAGCGAATAAGTAGTATGTGAATATCGAGATGTTTTTAGCTACTTCCATAATGTTTTCCAAGAAAAATTGTTCTATTATTTAATGGCAAAAATATGGTTTGCGTGGTAGATCAAATTCAGTTCTTCCATTTGAAGGTTGAAAATGGTGCTGCTACGGCTCGATGAGTTCTGTCTTGGTATTGAAATTTAAGTTGCTTCTTTTTTTCTACCATTAAAGCAGGTTTCCTGAATTTACGTCCAGTTTCATAGGACATGTATAAATCCAGATTGAGGGGAATGCTAGTATTTTTTTTGCCAATTTTGTTATAAAGTAGTTTTTTTTGATTTAACGATCGAATGATGTCAGGCCTTTTTTTACTCAACAACTCTTGAAATAACAACACTTATATGGTTTGGACAAAACCTTTGTTATAGCATTAATTTTAAACCAAGGTGGAACTGGTATTAATTTTTATTGAGATCTTGCTTGGAATTGTACTTGCGAGGAATGTTGTCTTCACCAATAATATCAGTCACAGCACCAAACAAAACATTGTTGGGGAATCCTCTTTTAATACCATCCCTCACAGTATGGAGGGTATATTAGTTTGTCATTCCGTTTGTAGCACCTCGAAATATACATTTTAGACCCCACAAAGTTGATCAGCATAAAATTACATCGATTTAGCGATGTCCGCCCGTCTGTGGAAATCGTTTTACCTTCCTTCCTTCCTTCCTTAATACAATTTTACTCAGATGTGTGTTTGTTCTATTATTGTTTTTGTATTGAAAATAGGCTATATAGGACCACGTCTTCGTATACCTCCCTTACAATGGTACCTCCCTATATTCGGTATTTGAGGATATAATCGATATTATTCACTGTAATTGTTTCAAATGTCGTATTTGAAGTTCCAAATGGGTACTACCGCCTGTGGCAGGTCCACGTCTTTGTAATAACTCCCAAACAGTTTTCTTTTCTTTTAATTTGCAAATTTCTTCTGAATGTGCTCATTAAACCGATGCTTGAGATAAAAATACTGCAACAAAGTCAAACGCCATAATTTTTAATTTTTTTTTAAATTTCATTGAACGAATGGAATATTGCTATATGTTCAGCTCACGAGCCATTTTCGGCCTACGCAACGCGGTTTCGATCATGTCGCTTCATTACTTTTCGTACCATTTCGGCTGATGTTGCTGTCTTCTTCCGTCCACTACCTTGACGTCGGGCTACGCTACCAGTATCACGGTAACGAGCGATGGTACGAGACACAAAAGATTTATTCAAATTTAAATGCTGGAGCGCTCTAACGATAGCCACTTGTGGTTTTCCAGTCAAATATAAAGAAATCACACTACCACGCTTGAATTCCATCACGAATAATTTTTTTCCGGAAAATTCTCACCAAAATTCTGTTGTACGCTTGTGAACAATATAATGAGCTGTCACTGGAATAATTTTAACAGCTGTCGGACGAGTGACGTAGAAATGATCTCAAGATCTCTTGCGAAGATGATATATATCTGCGATCTATATCGTCAACAACCTCCCGATATTCGGCTGTTGACGATATAGACCACATTCTCCAAAAGAACTCTTTGAAATTCAGTACATAGAGTTTGTAACGGGTTCTAGCTCCTGTGACGCAACATTGTCTATATAGCTCAACCTTTTCTTAAAGACCCCATACAACAGTACCTCCCGATACGTGAAGTGACTTCCTCGTTAATAGAGCCACCAATCCTCATCAGTTCCCTTGTTTTTTGTCTGAAATATTCTCCCCAGAAGTTATTTTAAAAATAACTTCTATTACAAAAAACATTTTTTACGAGAGAGAGAGAGAGAGAGACGAGATCGTAAGCACAATAAAAGAGGAACCAAAGAATTAAATAAAACTAAAATTCTTTTGGAAAGTCTACTAAATCTTGCAAATCTTACAGAAGACATTAAGACAAGAAGACAGAAACATTACCATCGTTCTCCACTAATAAACAAACGTTGTTTTTATAAAAACAACAATAAAGGGATAAAACCTAACCATTTTGCAACAACAAAATACTACGGTATCCCGAACAAACAAGCCAATACTGTTATTACATATTATCTTTGGAGTAAGGGATCTATAACAGTATGCGGCTATGTCAGTGTTATTCTTATTATTGATAGTTTTCTTAATTAGTATGTTGTTGGTATGTAGCTTTTTTAGTGGTAGTTAATTTACAATAGCAAAATATATATGTAAATTATTAGTCATTTTTGAACGTTTATATATTTATTTGATATTTAATTCTTCAAATGTCTATCATCTGCACTGTAACATAACATAATAAAGGAGGAAGAAGAGGTGATCCAAAAGAAAGAAAATATTGACGTCGAAAAATCAAAGGGTGCAGATGCCGAAAACAAAGACAAGAAAGAAAGTAAAAAGACAAACGAAAACGAAAAAAATGAAATTGAAAAAAAAATCGAAAACATTCCTGATAAGGTGAGTAAATTTTAATTGACAATTTTGAGAACTCGTGACATGTATAAATGGCAGTTTGCATCGGACTTGAAGGAATTTGGGTGAAGATATATATATATATATGCTCAGAATTACCCTTGACTTTTATATATATATATATATATATATATATATATATATATATATATATATATATATATAGAAAGAATTGAAAAAAAAATCGAAAACATTCCTGATAAGGTGAGTAAATTTTAATTGACAATTTTGAGAACTCGTGACATGTTTTTTTGGTATAAATGGCAGTTTGCATCGGACTTGAAGGAATTTGGGTGAAGATATATATATATATATATATATATATGCTCAGAATTACCCTTGACCTTGTTATATATATATATATATATATATATATATATATATATAAATATATATATATATATATATATATATATATATATATATATAAATAAATATATATATATATATATATAAGATACGAAAAATCAATCACGAAGAAGAAAAAAGAAAAATCACGACAAAAAGGAGACTATCCCATTGCAAAATTCTAAAATCGGGAAAAATCGATAACATTTTTTTCCATACAATCGAGTTTCAAAATGATAGCTCATTCTATTGGCAAAACTTCATAACGGATTTCAACAATTCACACCAATTCGGAATGGTTTCTTGGCAAAGATAAAACATAAAAAATCCATTAAAAAAATATTAAATCGAACAACACATCTAGGTAGAGTTAATATAAAACATGGGCCTACTAATTTTGTATGGCAAAATTGCATCCAATAAGAGTACAAAATGCTGAATTGGAGCTCATTTGGTCACAAATTAGGTAATTAAGAAAGGGATCTGGGAAGTGCCGGCTATTGAGGGTCAAATTTTTGATCTATGTTTTCCGAAAACCTGAAATACTAATTTGATTGGTAACAAACAAAACAAAGAATCAAAAAATTTCGCAGAAACATGCAAAATGAGGAGTGTCGCAGGAACCGAGGCGAGTGTATATAAGGGACATAGGGTAATAGACAATAATGTTTCTCTCTGGATCCCCAACGAATATTTTGTGGTGTAAGAAATTCATAGCAAAATAATTTACCCCGATCATATGATGCATAAACGATGAGGTGGACGAAACTGTACATAGACTTTATTATACAAATAATTCAAATAGACCGATGACATACAAATACTTGGGGTAACTGTCTTCAAGGTGCTTAAAAAAGGCCGGTATCAGAAATGTTTGCAATGGGCGTTTATTTCCATTTTTATTTTACTACCGATCATGTAAATGAAAACTCCTAACTGCAGAACATATCTCCTAATAGAGAAATAATATTGGTTATGGAAGGTGCAATACAGGTGTTCATTTAAAATTTTATTTATTTGCCATGTAAGTGAGCTCCTTAAAAAAACAAAAGAAAAAAATCAATATAACCTACATATCAAAGAAAACACCTATAATCTTAAACTATTAAAAGCGGCGATTTGATAGATTGACAGCAGCAGTTTTTAGTTAAGTTTTGTGCTATTTTCAAACAGAGATTTCATACGATTATTACTTATATGGTTAAGACAATTTAATTTGAAGATTACAATGTTTTTAAAAATAAGCATTAAACACTAAAAATTAGGGCCAGCAACGCGGTAGCGAAATGAGAGAAATCGAGAACATTTTTCAATGGAATCGAATTTTAAAATAATGGCGGATTCTAAAAGCAAACATCGTAAGGACCTTTAAAGATTTGCTGTAAAAAATCCGCAAACAAGTTTAAGGATTTATTTTTTCTCCTTTTTCCTTTGTATAGCCTACTCCACACTGTGGTCAGGGTATTATGTCTGTGTGAATTTGTTTGTAACATGGAGAAGAAAGCGAGTTAAACCCATAATTCCTTTTGATGATCTGCATAGATTTCTGAGTCGATTTATGCATGCATACATTTCTCCTTTACTTCGTAACAACGATATTCGGAGTAGTATATTAAATACAACTCAGAAATACTTTTGCCAAATATTATCGAGATCGGTTTAGATTTGGATATAGCTCCCATATATATATTTTCTCGATTTGAAGTTTATTGTGCACCAATTGTTAAAATAGGCCTGAATTTGCAGAAATGTATAAAATTTCTGTCTACATTGCCTGTCTACATTTCAAATAAAACTTTTATTTGTTATATGTCGACTTTTTTTTGAATTCTAAATTCATAGGACCTACATCGTACTGCTGCTAAAAATGCGAAATGAAGAGGCATGATCGAATTCTATATTTAGTAAGAAAAGGATTTATATCCTCCGAAAATTCTTCCAAACCCTTTAAGATACCTTTAACTGCAGGAACCGTTATATGGGATCTATGCGCCATCGTGAGTAATTACACTGCTCAACAGACAATCTTTGGGTTTGGGAAATTCTAAGTGAGTAGTATTCGTTTAATAGATAAAATTCCCAAAAGAATTTTGTGTTCCCAGGCCACGACTAGACATTAGTTTTCGATAATTTTAGAAATAAATTAAACAATACGATCACTTACATTAAATAAACTACTGTTTTTTGTAGTTTGACTTTCCGATGGTGAACACTATGAAACCAATTATGATTCGGGTCATTAGTATTGATAACTCGGGTCATATTATTAATAAAAATAAGACCTTACAAACATTCAGTTCATAAACAAGTAGACGTGGTGAATAAAATTTTCGAAAAAGTGAGCATTTGTTAAAAAAATAATGGATAAGCTCAGAAAATGTCGCAAAATGATAGTCATCCTAATGACTTAATTATACATAATTTACTAATTTTATTTTTTAATTAAATTGCCACCATTACCATACTGTTTCGCAACTGACATGCTGTATTTTAATCTAAGGTGGTCGAAAAAACGAAAGAAAGTGCTAATGTACCGGAAAATACTTTAAAATCAAATAGTATCAAAGAGAAAGAGAACACTAAAAATGAGCCCGAATCTAATTTATCAAGTAATGGTACCCATGATGATGAAAACATTCCAGAAAAGGTAAGCCAATCGACTTAATCTGCTGAAATGTTGAATGCTGCTTGTCAAATTTTGAATTATATATGTGCTCTAACAAATGTTTTTTTAAAGTGTTAACCATATATTGAGTTACTATCATATTATAGATTACTGTATTAATCCTGAAATATTTGCTATTTACTTATTAAACTATAGGCTACAGCTCTAAAGTCGAAAGTTGATCATCAGATAATTAAAATTAAAATAAATTTAAATGGTTAAAATTATACTCAATATAGTTTTGTGAAGTATAATTCTTATGACTTTAAATACTACTTTTTTCTTCATAACGGATTAACCGAGAGATATTGGTCAAGACAAAATTGTCTACGCGTTAAATGATTGAATTAGGCCTATTTGACATTATTACATTATTGTAATACTTTTTAGCGACAAATGTCAGCAGATCAACGACATATTTAACCCAGTACAGAAAGGACAAAAGTAAGGCTCACCTGATATGACATATGTCTAAATCTGAGCACAATTTAGATAATTTAGAATTCCTGGATGCATGTATGTGATATTTTTACCTAATATTAAAAGGCATATTACAGTTTTGGGAATACTATAATAACAAAACGTGCATATTTTAAAACAATCCTTTAAAAACTACAGATGTTCTATTAAATTGTAGGAAAAACGAGAATTATTCCAATATCGCAAAGATTTCTGTTACAATTTTTGCACATATAGCATTTTCAAATGAAATTAAAACTTTTGCAATGGAAACAAAATCATTTGCAATTGAAATGAACCCTTCTGCAATTGAAATGAAACTTTTCTTCAAATCAAATAAAACAAAAAACTTTGAAATGCGAAAAGTATCTTTATTATAATGTCTTATAGTTATAGCAAATTATTTATCTTACCTAATAAAAAGATTTCCTTTCCACGAAGCATAACACAGTGTACTTGATAGACCGAACCACTCAAGAGCTTTCACAACAAGACTGTTCTATGTACACAATGAATCTGGTGTTAAAAAGAAGTGGAACACATGTAGCCATGTGAAACGGAAACCTCTTTATTAGGCAAGATTAATAATTTGCTGTAACTATAAAATATTATAATAAAACCAAATACAAATGTTTTGTAAGGAATCAATAAAACATAATTTATTAAAACAAAAATTAAAAAATTAAGAACTAATAGTATGAAACAAAGATATTAATAATCTATAAAAATTCCTCTTCACCGACATTTTAGTAATAATTGGATAATTGAATGTTAAACTTACTACAAATAAAAATGTTTTGCTATGTTCTTTCTATAAATCTGAAAGTTTCAATTTATTTGAAAAATGTTTCATTTCCGCTGCAAAAGGTTTTATTTTTATACCCTCCACCATACATAGTATGGAGGGTACATTAAGTTCGTCATTCCGTTTGTAACTTATCGAAATAATCATTTTAGACCCAAACAAGTAAAAAAGCTGTAAGTTCGGCCGGGCCGAACATTTAATACCCTCCACCATTTGGTACAAATTTGGCAATTTCCAAAAAATAAAATCCGTTAAAAATTCTGTTAATATCTTAAGAATGCGGAATGCTTATACTACGACGTGGGCCTGCATAGGCAATTTTTGTCATAAGTTATTACAATATTTAAATGCGAAACTTGAAGAAAAATCAGTTTATAATGTAGCTAAAATAATTAAAATACCGTATATGGGGGTACCGTTATATGGGGGCTATACGAAGACGTGGACCTGCACAGACAAATTTCTGCCATGGGCTGAAGCATCCATTACGAACTTCACATGCCGTATTTGAAACAATCCCGGTAAATAATGTCGCTAAAATCATCAAAATACCGAATATCGGGGGGAACGGTATATGGGGGCTATATGAAGACTTGGACCTATATGGCCCATTTTCTGTTTTATGCTGCAGTATCTATTACGAACTTCAAATACCAAATTTGGAACGATTTCGCTAAATAATGTCGCTAAAATCATCAAAAAATAAAATCCGTTAAAAGTCCTGTTAAAATCTTAAAAATACCGAATGCCTATACGACGATGTGGACCTGCATAGGCAACTTTTGTCATAAGTTATTACAATATTTAAACGCGAAACTTGAAGAAAAATCTGTTTATAATGTAGCTAAAATCATCAAAACACCGAATATAGGGGGTACCGTTATATGGGGGCTATACGAAGACGTGGACCTGCACAGACAATTTTCTGGCATGGGCTGAAGTATCCATTAAGAACTTCACATGCGAAATTTGAAACAATCCCGGTAAATAATGTCGCTAAAATCCTCAAAATACCGAATATCGGGGGGTATGGTATATGGGGGTTATATGAACACGTTGACTTATATGGCCCATTTTCTGTTTTATGCTGTAGTATCTATTACGAACTTCAAACACCAAATTTGGAACGGTTTCGCTGAATAATTTCGCTAAAATCATCAAAATACCGAATATCGGGGGGAACCGTTATATGGGGGCTATATGAAGAAGTGGACCTACATGGCTCATTTTTTGACTTGGGATGTAGTATCTATTACGAAGTTCAAATACCAAATTTGAAACGATTCCGGTAAATAATGTCGCAAATATCATCAAAATACCGAATATCGGGGGGTACCGTTATATGGGGGCTATACGAAGACGTGGACCTACATGGTCCATTTTCTGTTTTATGCTGCAGTATCTATTACGAACTTCAAATTCAAAATTTGGAACGATTCCGTTAAATAATGTCGCTAAAATCATCAAAATACCGAATATCGGGGGTACCATTATATGGGGGCTATACGAAGACGTGGACCTACATAGATTATTTTCTCTCTTAGGCTGTAGTATCCATTACGAACTTCAAATGCTAACTTTGAAACAATTCCGGTGAATAATGTCGCAAAAATCATCAAAATACCGAATATCGGGAGGTACCGTTATATGGGGGCTATATGATTTCTTGGACCTACATGACCCATTTACGAACTTAACCTGCCTACTGGCAAAATATACATGTGTGCAAAATTTTAGAATTCTATTTCAATTTGTTCGAAAGATAGCATGATTACAACAGACAGACAGACGGACAGACAGACAGACAGACACACAGACAGACAGACAGACAGACAGACAGACAGACACACAGACAGACAGACGGACATGGCTAAATCGTCTTAGAATTTTACGCTGATCAAGAATATATATGCTTTGTTGGGTCTGACATGAGTATTTCGAGGAGTTACAAACGGAATGACAAAATTAATATACCCTCCATAGTATGGTGGAGGGTATAAAAAGTATATATATTCTTGATCAGCGTAAAATTCTAAGACGATTTAGCCCTGTCCGTCCGTTTGTCCGTCTGTTGTAATCACGCTACAGGCTAAACGTATTAAGATAGAAAGCTTAAATTTTGCCCAGATCTCTCTTTTGTCTGCAGGCAGGTCTAGTTCGAAAATGGACTATATCGGTCCACGATATCGTATAGCCCCCAATAACGTTACCCCCGATATCCGGTATTTTGATGATTTTAGCCACATTTTTCAATGGAATTGTATGAAAATCCACACAAGCAGTTCTCTAAGAGTACTTTATCCCTTGGCAGATAATTATATATTTACCCCCTGAAAGGGAACTGTCTATATAGGTCCAAAATATCGTATAAACCCCATATAACGGTATCCCCCGATATTCGGTATTCCGATGATTTTAGCCACATTTTTAAACGGAGTTGTCTTAAATTCTATACACGGAGTTATTTGTGAGTACTTTATCCCTAGACATAGATTTGTCTCTATAGGTCCACAATATCGTTTATCCCCCCATATATCGGCACCTTCCGAGATTTTAACAGAATTTTTAATGGATTTTAGTTTTATTTTTTTGAAAATTGCTTCTCTAAGACCAAGTATATACATAGAGTGGTTGACATTAACAACAACACAGGTTCCGAGTAAATTTTGTGTAATGGCTCATACATATTTGTTATATTAAGTTTGTCATTCCGTTTCTAACTCATCAAAATAATAGTTTGGTCTATTATCTTGATCAGCATAAAATGCTAAGTCGATTTAGTTATTTCCGTCCGTCCATATGTCCGTCTGTTGTAATCACGCTAGAGTCCAAAGGACATATCATGGGAAGCTAGAATTTTGCACAGAGTTGTCTTTTGTCTGCAGTCAGGTCAAGTTCGAAGTTGAGCTGTGTCGGTCAACGTTTTCGTATAGCCCGCATATAATTGTACCTCCCCATATTCGGTACTTTGACGATTTCAGCCACATTTTTTTGCGTAATAGTTTAAAATTCGGTATTTAGGGCTTATATTGGGGTCTACCTCCTGTAGCAGAATTTTTTCTTTATAGACCCACTATTTCGTATAGTCCAAATATAATTGTTACTCCCGATATTCGGAATGTTGACGATTTTCAAACGGAGTAGATTAGATTATTAACACTCTGTATTTGGGTCTACCTTTTGTGGCATACTTTTTCTTATAGGTCCATAGCCCCATATAAAGGTATCTCTCGATTTTCGATATTTTGACGGTTTTAGCCACATTTTCTAATGGAATAGGTTAAAATTCGGTATATAGAGTTCATAATATGTTCATAATACGTGGCAGAACATTGCCTCAGAATTTAGGCTCAATTTCTGGCGAAGTTATGTAAAATTCAATTAAAGTGTGTGTAGAAAACATATTGATGCACAAGTTTATCTTCGATTCTAAATGATGACCAGCGTGACCGTTGTGCCACTAAAGTATGAATTTTGCCACCTTTTTTGGGCTTTGATACCTTTGTGCCACTTTTTTATTTTGATCCTAAATGAGCAACTTTTTTGAATTTTTGTGCCACTTTTTTATACATTGTGCCACATTTTCTTAAACTACATATATTTTAATCTAAACGCTGTATTTAAAACAATGAAGTGAAATGAAACAATGAAAAGCGTCGTACGCTGCCATTTCCAATTTGCGATAGCAAATTTCAGAGCGAACGCTCTTATATTAGGTGTTTGTAAGAGGTTTTCACATGCTCAAAGTTGTCAACATTGTTCTGTTTGTTTATTTCAGTAACAACTGTTAAGAGACATTTTTAATTACTTTACTACAGCCTATGACAGAAAATTGTCTGTGCAGGTCCACGTCTTCGTATAACCCCCATATAACGGTACCCCCTGATATTCGGTATTTTGACGATTGTAGCGACATTATTTACCGGCATTGTTTCAATTTTCGCATTTGAAGTTCGTAATGGATATTACAGCCTGTGACAGAAAATTTTTCGTGCAGGTCCACGTTTTCGTATAGCCCCCATATTACGATACCCCCGATCTACAGTATTTTGTTGATTTTAGCTGCATTATTTATCGGAATTATTTCAAATTTTGTATTTGAAGTTCGTAATGGATACTATATCCTATGCCAGAAAATTGTCTGTGCAGGCTTATGAAAAAATTTGCGTATGCAAATCCACGTCGTCGTATAGACCCTAATATCCGGCTACATTCGGTATTTTTAAGATTTTCACAGAATTTTTAATGGATTTTAGTTTTTTGAAAATTGCCAAATTTGTACCATATGGTGGAGGGTATTTAAACTCCGCATGTATTTTTGAAAACAAAGTACAGTTCGCATTTATTACCCTATCCGGATGAAATTTTGCACCAATCTATTGTTTGGCCCAAGGACGAACTCTATTGAAATTGAAGATAATCGGTCAAAATTTAGATATAGCTCCCATATATATCTTCGTCCGATTTGCCTTTTATTGTGCACCAAACATGTAATATCGGCCCGAATAGTATGGAATTTTGCACTTACAGGCAAATTAAACCTGAAAATAAGTATGTCAAATCGGTTCAGATATAGCTATAGCTCCCATATATATTGTTCATCCGATTTGTTATTTTTGTCCTCCGCAGCCGTAATATGCACTCTGTAACCAAATGGGCAATACAAGTCCGAATTTAAAAGATACAAATGCTTCGGCATATATAGTTCTTTGAACTTTAAATTATAATTATAATCATAGCGTGTATGATTGAGTACTCCCATAAAAAATTTTAATTGTTATGCGGAGCGCTACTAAATTAGCAAAGTGGTGTAGGGTATCATAAAGTCGGCCCCGCCCGACTTTAAGGCTTTCTTTACTGGTTAAATATGCAATATGTACATACATATATTATTAGTATATAGTATTACATATAGATGAATTTGTTGTTTTGTTCTAAACTGTTATTTTTTAAATAAAATGTGAAATAAATTGTGCCACTTTCTGTGCCACTTTTTTCAAGAAATGATACTTTTTGTGATACTTTTTGAAAATTTCCAGCGGTCACACTGATGATGACCTTTAACAAATTGCTTCATTTTCAGTTCGAAAACGTAACTTCCGTATGGCAAATTTCTTGAATATGAGGAGACACTGCTATATGGAGACTATACCTTTTAGTGGACATTATTGAAAATTTTGTGACAAAAGCATCTATAAACTCGAAAACGCTTATGAAATCTTTAAAGCATCTTTAATATCAGGGCTCTGTCAGAATAAAAACATGTTCAATGAAAAGTGGAGTGTCAAAATGGGGTTCATTGTATCATTATGAGATATACTTATGGAGGAGTTTTATGTTGCTGACCCCTTTGCTACTCTAATAATTATTCTAAAGGTAAGGTCACATTGGGCAAATATTTGACGAAAAATGTGAAATATTTCTTTGTCACAATCTGACCACCAAATATTATTTGACGGTAAATACAAAAACAGCTAATTTTGGGAAAACAAAATTATTTGCTGGAAAACAAACATTTGACCAATGTGTCCATAATGTGAACATATATGATCAATTATTTTCCTATTTTTTGGTCAAACATTTATTTGACGGTGCAAATGTTTTGTAAGGTCAAACAAGGGAAAATATCAGTTTAAAACATTGGGCAACATTCTGCTTTAAGAACAGGAGCATTTGTAGCATGATGTTTAATGAATAGAAAAACAAAGGAATACAATAAGTGGCTTTGTTTATTTGATATTTTTGAATTAACTGAATTTGAATGTTTAGTAAAAATGTTTATATTTGGTCTGTTCCAGAACTGCGAGAATGTAAGTGTTTTTACTACGATAACCGAATTTCCCTTTATTATATCGAAGAAAATTGCGAAACTAGTAGATTCTTGCAGGTTCTCGAACAGGATATAGGTAGATGCATCAACGCTTGAAACAATGATATGTCAAAAATTTTGAAATGTTTTTATAAAAATAAGTAGATTTATTTTCCTATACGGCGAAAAATCGGAGGTTGCAATGATATATATTTTTCAACAATTTTTACAAATTTAAATAATATTTCATTCATTATTTTCAATTCCAAAATTGTTTTGACAGTTCATTGTCCCAGCAGCTATGTCGATGTGACTACCTGTATTCTTCTACCATGATACAAACAAAAATGCAAAAAAAATTGTTCTGACAAGGAATTTATTCCACAACAGCTGGTCTTTTGCTTCCCTTCTCCAAATAAATTATACCCGAAACTCCATTTTCTTTATGTCTCTCTTTCACTCTCTCTGTCTATTTCTCTCGGACAAATAAACTTATGTTTCCTCACAGTTTGATCAAACAATTTAATGGGAAAATATATTTTACGAATGTGAACATGTGTCAAACATGTTTTCCCATAGCACTGTTTGACGCTGTTTGGTGACTGCTTGAACAAACAAAATCTGTCAAATATTTGACTGTAATGTGAACATCGAATCAACTCTGTATGAATTTCACATTAGTTCAGTCAAATATGGGAAAAAAATTTCGATCAAATATTTGCCCAGTGTGACCGTACCTTAAGATGTAAACATACGTTGACGTATATACGTTTTAAAAGATCTATTACACTAAAGTGTTAGTGGTAGCGAAAAATTAAATTGCACTACCACTAACTAGTTAGTTATATCTAAAAAAATCACTACCACTAAATTTTAGAGAAGCCAAAAAAACACTATGTATATAAGTATCATATTGGCTATCATAAAGTTTACTGAAGTGAATACCGTACAACAATCCAGAAAATATATAATATATACTCATAAAATTTGATTATTTTTTCAATAGCACTAATTTAGAGCATTTTTTGAATACCACTAATTTAGTGCAATTTTTTACCATATCAAATACCGAACAGTTGTATTGAAACCGTTGACCTATATGGAAAATGTTTTGGCACCAGTTGTAGAACCCATTATGAAGTACAAATACTAATTTTCACGCAAATCTATTAGATAATGTGCCATAAATAGTAAAAATATCGAATATCTGAAGGAACCGTTGTATGTGCGCTATACGAAAACGTGAACCTACAATGTGTAATGTACAATTTTCCTCCATTGGGGCTAGAACCCATTATGAACTACAAATACCAATTTTTAGGCAAATTCGTGGTAAAATGTGGGTGGAACCGTAAACCGGAAAATGCCGGATATTCAATGAGTTGTCGCCTAAAAATGTCAAAAATGTGTCGCTACATACTATAAACACCAAATATCGTAACAAAATGACGACAAATTCGACAGGAAATTCATTGCTTGGATTATTTTACAATGGAGAAACAATTGTAACGGCTATGGAGGATGTGCCATTTCGCCTTGCCCCCAGCGCAGCTTATTGAAACTTCATTACAATGCCGGTATACGGCAGACAATAAGCGATATTAACGTAGCGATGACCTTTGTAGGCTTATTCTAGTAATTTTTTTTTTAAAGTTGAGAGTGGGGATTGTGATTTTATTCACAGCATTACTCGACGTATATGGCTGATCTTATTCCAGTATTTTTTTTTCGAGTTAAGGGTAGGGACTGTAACTCACCGTAAAAGTCGAATGTAAAATATACAATAACTTTTTTCAACTTACATCCAACAATCAAATCTTGCGGCAACATGCAAAATTTCGTGTTTGTCAACTTTTCCATTCGAAAAGCAATTCCTGAAGAATAGTCTTTCTACTGAACGAGATTCACCGAAATGTGGATCAGTTAAAACTATATTTGACAAATACCTCTACAGTTCCGAAGTGGCCGATCGATCGATATTGGTTTACCGAAGAGACTGCAGCATTTGTAGAATCAACCGAAAGATTTAAGTTTTTAGAAGTCGTTTCGAAATGAATGAGATACTAGATCTATCAATGCCCCAGCAGGAAGAGAAGCACCATGATGAACTATATTCGCCAAAGCTGTTCCCAGTATAACTGCATTGTTCGCCAAAGCTGTTTCCAATAGAACTGCTTTGTTCAATCGCATTTAAAGCTGGGAACTATTGCAGTTAACATTAGTTCTATTTTCACAGAGGTTCAATATCAGTCAATCGAGAGTTTTTAATAAAAACCGCACTAATCTCTGAAAATGGTCCAAGTCAAAAAAGAGGTATCGCCAGATTATGGAAGTTACCTGTATTCGCATTATCCACCACAAAGTTCGAATCTAATTTTCAATCCCCAATAACTAATACTGTCGAGCTAAAAATTTGTAAACCCACATTATGAGAAGGGCGGGACGACGAACCCGTGTTTTTGTAGGTAACATCGAGAGGTAGTGTTTCCGAATTAATTTCACACAGATGCTCCAACAAAGACTCAACTGAATTATGTAGAGATTAATTCAGTGACATTATGACTATGAATTTTTTACAACAATCTTTTACTTGTCGATTTGCACATCAGATATTCATTAGAAAAACTCCACATATTTGCTATAAAGTATATCAAGATCTTAAGGACTTTCAGGAAATATGAAAGACAGTTATTGCAAGTTTCCTCAACTATTCTCCACAAGTTCCCAATTTCCTCACTCCTAAACTCTAGATCGTAAATGTCCAGTTATTACTGAACGAAAAATATAGAATTAAATAACGACACAAAATTAAAAAATAACAATTTATACAATTTCTAGACCAATTAACGGATTAGAATTTTTAATTTAAATCTAAACTCAATGCAAGTAATATTCGAAATATGTGAAATTTGAGACAAACAATCGACTTGTTCTCTTTAAAGGAAAGCCAAGCAAGAAAAAAACATAGTTCTAATAAGGAAAGTAATCCAATTTATCAAACGTACTACAATCGGTGTATTAAGATAACAAAAAATTATACTATGACAGCAGAAATATTTGAAATCCACCAATTTGCAAACAATAAAAATATCTTAAAAATAAACCAATTTATTTATCTGCAATCATATGCAAAGAAGCGCCTTACGCAACTTAAATGTCCAATTGAACAGGTGTAGAGTGCAGAATAATCCGAAACAGCAAAACATATTTTTAAAATGTTTCACTGAACTGATTTTAAATATTCTCTATAAAATATATGGTTAGGTTGAAAAAAGGCGCGAAACAATTGCCACAAGTCCTGATGAACAAACACTTAAGCCAGTATAGGCCTGTAAAAAATATTATGGTTAGGTTAGGTTAAAGGATGCGTGGTTGTAAGAAGTACAACCACTCCACTCGGAGACCTTTCGGTCCATTGTGTTCATCCTAATTAGTAGAAAGATAAGGGTAAACCAAAGAAAAGAAGTGAATAGCTAGGAGTGCAAAAAAATTGTATGGAGAATAGAGAGTTTAAGAGGTTTATGTCCACGGTATGTTAACGCATCGTCTTAAGCCATCTTAGTCTTCTGGCTAACTGAAGGATGACTGCTGGCTCAGTGTCGGTGAGGGAAGACAAATCCGACAGAATTTGCCTACCCAGTAGCCTCTGTCTTGCTCCTATAAGACTTGGACAGTGGCATAGTAAGTGTTCCACCGTCTCAATTTCATCCTCGTCCTGACAAAGCCTACAGTATTCAGTATCGTCACCCCCCATTTGGATGTCATGGCCTTAATGTTGCAGTGTCCTGTAATTAGGCCTATCACAAGTTTCAAGTCCAACTTCGTCATGGATATAAGTGACCTAGATCTCCTTACGGAGATTACCGGCCAGATCTTTTTGGAGACATTACATACCTTCCAGATAGCCAGTTTTGCTGAAATTTCACATAATGCCTATGCAGAATTTGGAAAAAGTGACATAAGGGTGGTTTCACTGAGCTCTCAATTTCAAGATCAACGGACACACATTGATTGCCAAATATGTTACAATGTCCAGGGATCCAACAGAGTTTGACAAACGATTTAGCCTTTTCCAGAGCATTCCTGCATTTCAGAACCGCCATAGATTTGATTGTAAAAGAATTCAGGGCCTTCAGGGCCACTTGACTGTCGACATATATAACATATGAAAAACACTACAGTCGTTGTTTAATTTGAAGGATCGTCGGATATTTAAACTTTCACAGTAGACTCCGGCTCCCGTTTCACTTTCCATCTTTCATCCATCAGTATAGATAGCTATACCATTAAGAGGTGGAGTGTCACGAGTCCAAATGTCTCTGTTAGGTATGTGAATGTCAAGTGGTTCAAAGCTGTGCCTAGGTGATATATAATCACTAGTTATAGCCTGATTTACTATACTTTTCACATACTTGAAAATGGCGGAGTGTCCGAATGGCTGACCCCGCCATTGACCCAGTTCAAGGAGCCGCAGGGCACACTTAGCAGCTTTTTCCTCTACGAATAAACCTAACGGTTTTAAATTGAGAAGGGTGTCTAGTGCGGATTAAATTGAGAAGGGTGTCTAGTGCGCGCCTGTAATTAGTAGCGATGTAACTCTTTGGACTTTATCAATGCTTTTGCTGAAGGTGGTTTTCCCTACGGAATGCCACCAAACAAGCCCCTCATAGCTTAGAATTGATCGGATGACAGACTCGTATAACCATTTGATTATGTGCGGCTTGAGACCCCAGCTTTTTCCTTCTTCGCTCGCTCTTCGATGTTCCTCCCAGTTTAGCTTCTGCTCTAGGATGGTACCGAGGTATTTGGCTTCCGAGGAAAGGCTTAGCAGAACATCATCAAGGACAGGCAGTGAAAAAACAGGTATTTTCCGCTTCCTTGTGAGAAGTACGAGCTCAGTTTTTGATGGGTTTACGCCAAGTCCATTGCAGCGTGCCCATCTGGAGAGTTTAACTAAAGCTCCCTGCATAAGATCTGAAACAGTTTGGGGAAATTTCCCAGCAATCAGCAAGACAACATCATCGGAGTAAGCCACGACCTTTGTCCCACCTTGTTCCAGTTCGATTAGAATTTTGTTTATCATCAAAAGCCAGAGTTGTGGTGATAGAACCTAGTAACAGATTTTCTAACAGAACACTCCCCGATGCTTATTAGTAAGGGTTAGATCAATGCCTTCCTCCCTATTCCTATTTTGAAACGTCGCCTCATTTCCCCTGTTACATATTTTGAGATTATGCGTTAAAATAAAATCAAAAATTTGCATCTTTACTGCCCCATTGAAAATGGTGAGCGTTAGCATCACATCCAACGACGCAATTGCCTTTACTTCCCAGTTCCGTGAACAGCCTCTCTACTGCTTCGCCTGGCGGGTCGGGGTACTCAAAGGGTAAGTAGATGGAAGCAAAAAAGAGTACCCTTCCGGCTCGTGCTTTCATCCTAACCGCCCTAGCGTCTCCTGCGCTGAAATTATTGAGGAAGATTAAATTTAGGTTCTTTTTAGCGACGATACACGTTCTAACCTTATCTCCATTGGAGGTGGCGTAGGTAATGTACCGCTCACTCCCTAGCCCAGTCACCCTATTTTTGACAATATAGGGTTCCTGGACCAGGTCTATGTCTACTTCAAACTTGGTGAGGGACAAGAGAAGTTCAGCTGCGGCTGCCTTACAGTGGTGCAGATTAATCTGCACAACGTTGAGCAGTCGTGGCTTCCTTCCTCTTACTGCGACATCGGCGTTAGACGGAACCGAATCCATCCCGTGCCAGAGTGCAGCTTTCACCCACGAGTCTGAAGGTAGTCCTGGCTGGCTGTATCGATAGATACTTTGACGACCAGGCCTACCCCCTCCGTACTTGAGCCGACTAAACGCCAGCTATCCATATTGAGGTTGGGTTTTGTATTTCCCAATATTGTCAGCACGCGTGTCGGATCCACTGAGGGTGGTGGCACCCATGCTGTCAATATTCTCCTACAGGGAATTTCCTTTAGGGATACAGTGGCAATTGCACTTCCATCTCAAGGGCCTTGAAAGCCAGCTACTGCGGTCACGAGGAAGTCTTTGGACTCCTCGTTCTCGCAGCAGATAACCTTCACTCCTTTGTAGAGAGTAGCACTGCCAAATTGCAGCCGTGAAGGATCTTCCCCTAGGAAAACCAATTCACTCAGACGGTCCTCAATGAGAAGCCACCGACTTTCGCTAATCTTGCCTTCCAGCTCAGCTCGCTCGATAACCGCTACACGGAGGTTGTCCGGGTAGGTGGTTTGGGAATGTTTCCTCTTCCTGTGTGGTTGGCTCGAACGCTGCGGGTTGGCGGTTGCAGGTTTAGCAGTTACAGACCTAGGGTCTGTAGGGGTTACCTGAGCCGGCCTGGCAGCGTCCTTCTCGCCAACTGCATGTGTAGATGACGCAGGTGGCGGAGGAGGAAGGTTACCCGTTGACGGCTTCTTTGCTTCGGGATGCGGTTCCTCAGTTGAACGTCCTATCTTCAGTGTTAACCGCGAGGACGGTTTGGTCTCCGCCAGTGGTCTTCTTCTTCCTTTTCTTTTTCCGCTTTCCTGCGTAAGATACGGTGGGGCGGCGCATGCTTCCGTCGATGGTGCAACAACCGAAGCTGTTATTCCATCATCAGGAGTTTTACCGCTTCCCACCCCAGCCTATTTCGTCGGTTTGCCCCCAACAGGACTCACCTTCTTCCCGAGGTCTGTAAGGAGAGAGGCAAGTTCCCCTTCAAGAGAACATTTTAGCAGTTGGGGATGATTCTTTTCGAATTTCCGCACTGCCTTCAGGTTCGTCTTGATCAGGGTCCTTTCCCTCTCCGTAATCTGTAGGGGGCTGAAGCTTTTACAATACCTCACCGACCGTTTGTAGCCCCTCCTTGCTTTACCCTCTTTCGATCCGGAGTCGTCGTGGTTGGTAGAGGCACTAGTGCCTTTTTCCATGACGACTTCCTTGACCGGGAGGTTGGTAGCATCGGTATGTTCCGATGGAGTCCCTTCGTCGAGTATCGACCTCACCTCGGCACCTGTGTGAGCAACCTCTCCAATTTCTTGGACTCGTTCATCTCTCTCAGATGAGGGTATGACAAAGATGTCGAGCTCCTCATCGGAGAGAGGTGAATCATTCCCAAAACCGGATGGTACACTTTCCTGGCTAAGTCTAAGGGTTTTGGTCTTTTCGAGAAGGGCGGACAGCTTTTCTTGTATGCTTTTGCATACCACGTCTCTGTACGTCAACAGAGTCTAGTCCCCACCCATAATTGAATTCTTGTCCGTGGCCGCGTTCTGTGTCGATGCCTCCGAAGAAGCAGTTGAAATATCGTCAGTAATTGGTTTGTTTTTGTTTGATGTTAATTTGTTCTCCATATAAAAGTTGGACGTTGGAGGTGATGAGGTCTGTTGGAGGTGATGAGGTCTAAGCCTAATACTCGTCGAGGCGCCCAGGTATCGACGAGGCAACCGTTCGAATACAGTCGGTATCCTGACTGCAAAACTTTGAAACACTGATGGGCACGGTTTACGTAACACCCCAGTGTTAGGGGGTCCGTTGCGGTGGACCAATCCGTTGACTGAATAGTTTAGGGGCGCCAGTGCCTTCGCCTCGTCGAGTCCAGGGATCATAGGCGCTCGGGTATTTAGCCCGAGACTCTCTCCTAGAGACCGCTAAGCTGCCCGCGACTGCTTATTTAAATCGCAGCTGACCGATATATCCATCGGGCGTCCCACTATCCGCAACTTGTGGACGCGTCCGGTAGCACTCAGCTATGCTTCCCCAAGCGGCGGAAAAAAATATTATAACAAGCTACAATATTCATTTACAGGCCATACACTGTAATAATATACTGGCACACGACACAAAAGGAATTGTACAAACGAAATAATTATGCCTTGATGCATTTGTATGTTTATTCGCATGTAATCAAATGACTAATCGAAGTCACGGAACGACAAAGCGACGATGCAAAAAAATTGATTAGTTTTGTTTTTTAAAATTGTATTTTTTATTCCCGATTCAATTTGACCGATCTCATATCCGGATCGTTAGGATCAAAGTCAATGAAGCACTTGCATCGTATCCAGTTCGAAGCTACCATTATTATGACCGCAACGCGGGGAACAAGTTTCAGCGAAGCTCTTTTAATAGAGCCAGTACGTCCTACTTTAGTACTACAAAATGTACTTAAGCTTACAATAAAGCGCTACGATTTACGAAAGGGCACCATATAGAATCATAGAGAAATTTGAGTTTCTATACCCTTTCAAGCTGAATAAAATAAAAAAGTTCAAATCAATAACGTAAGACAAATTAAACAAATTGCATTAAAATAAAATAAATATATCACAAAAATATTTTTACCCTCATTCTTTGTGCATTTTTATAGGTTTCAGCCAAGAGCCAATTTTGTATGTCCAGCTGAAATCAGTATTTTAATATGTCCAAAGCAAAAGCTTACTATTAGAACAATAATGTTATGCTTATAGTTGATTGCTTTTCTTTATAAACGTATAATTATCGCCTTATGTAAAATAAATATCTAAACAATAATAGTAAAGAATTATAATATGCTTTTATTAAAAACAGAAAGAAAGAAACAATAATAGTAAAGAATAATAATATCCTTTTATTAAAAACAGAAAGAACTATTCGAGAAAATTGGTTTCAAAAAAACTGAACAAAAAACATTACAACGAAAGGTAAGATCTATGACGCAAGAAAGAATATTTACATCTGAAGGCAATCTTGAAATCTTTGTAATAATAAATATAAAAAATTAATTATATGAAACATGTTACAAGCTAAAAACATTAAGCTCGGCCGGGCCGAACTTTTAATATCCTCCACCTTAGGATAAAGGAAACATTTTTATATAAAAGTATCTGAATCAAAGCGTGCTCCACTTTAAACTACAAATATCAGCAAGACCTTTTGTATAATGCAGTTAAACTTATCAAAAAACCATAAAGTGAGTGAGGCCGTTATATGGGGCCATACCAAAATGAAAACCTCTACAGACAATTTTATACTTCAAGGATTGTCATCTATCAAATCTTCTAAAATACCAAATTTGAAACAATTTCATGGGTAAATATGACTACTATTATCAAAATACCGAATGGGTATCGATGTATGTGAGCTATAGGAAAACGTGGACCAAAATATTCAATGTTTCGCCACCGGAGCTGGAATTATGACCTACAAATACCAATTTGTATACAAAAATGTGGAAAAAATTAACAAAATACCGAATATCGAAAAGTACCGATATATAGGAAGAATACAAAGCTCCTATATATATATATATATATATATATATATATATATATATATATATATAGACGGTGCCTCCTAATATTCGATATTCCAATGAAGACTCAATTTCTAACGGTACTTCAAACAATATATCGGTATTTCCCAATATTCGTTATTTGGAAGATATAGGCCACATTTTCAGGCGAATCGTTTTTGATTGGATCATGGTAGAAGATTAACGAGACTTGTACAACATTATATTATAATATTTTACAGGTAATATCCCAGAGAAAAATTTGCATTCAAAAGTGCCGTATATTCGCGACACCGCATCTTTTTACGTGAATCACTCATAGTTAGGATGGATCCATTGTGCTTCTATAGCATACATGCATTAAATTCAAATACCAGAAATACATTCAAATCAGGCAATAGTCAGAAAAGAATAAATAAATTTATTTTTAAATTGTTTGCGACTTCGAAGATCACTGAACCTCAATTTCCAAAGCAATTGAATGCTTTTTTTTTACAAATTCCACTGCTGATGTCAAATGATCCTCATTGACGATGACGATTGGTTGTATTTGTAATTTTCCAATATTTGAGCAAAGCTTTGTTTCTCTTTTTCTACACCTCTCTCAAATATATAACATTTCAAACAAATATTCTGTTTACTTTTTTCTAAAACACGAAACGCTTTGTTTTTCTTTCGTGTTTTGTTATCATGTACTCGATTACGGTGTGATCGATAATTTGATTACATGATAATTTAGTCACCGAATTGCACCGCTTCCTATTTCTTTCTTAGGATAGAGAAATAAAATTGTTCAGTATTGTTTTAATTTTTTATAAGTTAATAGCTACTTGCTATTTATTTCCCTATGATACCTGGGGTAATCATTTCTTTAATTTGCTTATCGGCTTCTTCATCATAAGCTTGAGGATATTTATTGGGTTTAAATAAAATAAAATAAAATTGTTCAGTATTGTTTTAATTTTTTATAAGTTAATAGCTACTTGCTATTTATGCCCTTCACCATGGAAAAAGGGTACCTCTAAATATTCGTCGAAGACCCAAAAAAGCGATTTCCGACACAACACAGAGCACATTATTTACCGTAGAGAAGTTTGGTAGTAGGAGTATTTAACAGTTCTTCCTCTGATGGCATGACATTTGTTGTATGGTTCCACGTTTCACTGTAGCCTCCATATAACGTTACCTCCCGATATTGGGTATTTTTATGGATTTAGCCATGTTTTTCCACGGGGTTTTCTACAAATAGGTATTTTTGTTCGGTAATGGGTTATAGCATCGATGGCAGAACATTGTATATATAGGTCCCTTTGTTCGTATAGCCCCATAAACAGCACCTTCGGATATTCGGTATTTTGATGATTAAGGCCAAATTTGATATTTGTAGTTCACAAAGGTTTCAAAAACACGGTTTCCATACAACGGTACCCACCGATATTCGGTATTTCACGTTTGCTGACGGAATTCTTCTATTTTTGTCAGCATAGGTTTTATTAAATAAAGTTTTTAATAATTTTGTTGTTGCAAAATGGTCAGGCTTAATCCATTTATTGTTGTTTTTTATAAAAACAACGTTTGTATATTAGTTAGTGGAGAACGATGGTAATGTTTACCAGGGGGTAAGACAGGGAATACCTAGGTTTTGGAAAGAGCCACAAATTCTCATCAGTTCCCTTGTTTTTTGTCTGGGATATTCTCCCCAGAAGTTATTTTAAAAATAACTTCTATGACAACAACATTTTCTACCCAAGTGACGAGATCGTAAGTTCAATAGAAGAGGAACCAAAGAATTAAATAAAACTAAAATTCTTTTTGGAAATCCTCTAAATCTAATTGTGTGTTAGAAATTATTATTTCATTTAACTGAATAGTAAATTATTGGATCTTATCGTATTATTTCCTTCAATAATAATAGTTCTGTTTAAACAATTTTGTTTTAATATGGTTTTTGGTATGTTCCAAGTTAAAATTACATTTGGTTCTGCAAATATGGTATCATAGTTTTTATTTGTTTTTATATACATGCATTCTGCGTTTGTTGGTTGTAAAATTTCTGACATTTATCTTTTATCAAATCTTTATTATGTTCAAAATAAACATTGTTATCAAAAAGATAGTATATATTACTGTTGGCTTCTATTATAATATTACTTTTTGCATCTGGATATTGTACTATTTGAAAAATATGTACTTCTTTACTCCTTTCGGGTATTTGAGAAAAGACTTGATTAGTGTCTTTTTTCACCATGATGATGTTTTAATATTTAATAATTTTTCTGATTCAATATATTCTATATATTCCAAGAACTGGTGTAAGTTAAAAATTAACAAGTTGTTTTTGTGTTCTGTTTGTCCTACATCATGTAAGTTATTAATTGTCTTTGTTAATGTTATCAATTATATGAATTAGTTCATTATTTTGTATTGTATTTTCTCTTATATCTTCAATTTTGCTTTGTAGTTCTATTTTGTCTTTTTCGTCTTTAGTACCAAACAAATACTTTTAAATTTTACCTATGAAATTTATTAGTCCTCTCTTATTACGTTTATTGATTCTAATACCATTCATTTCTCTTTGCAATTTTACGACTAAAATTTTAGTTTGTGGTAAAAACTTAAATTCTTTTGTTTGTTCAAATAAATTTTTACATGTTTGTTCCGTGTAACTTATATTTATGGTATTCGTAATCAATAGGAATTTCCAATTCATCTGTTTTCAAAATGAGGTATCCATTTTTGGCTATAACTGGGTTTATCTCCTTGGCCTTGAACCATTTGTGTTAATATAAGTATGATGATAGTCACTAAAGGGTTATTCATGATTTTCTTCATTTGGTTGCTGTTCAGAGCTGGAATTATTGTAGTTGCTTATGTTATTCTTCTTTTTCTTTTTAAAATTTGCTTTGCAGTGAACAATTGTTCTACCTCTATTAGTTTCTTCAAAATGCTTGCTATTCACTTGTCTTATATTATTTGTTTTCTTAGATATGTTAGTAATTTTAGATTTTACTAACGGTGCTTTCCTATAATTAGTATCTATTTCCAATTCAGTTCGTTTTTTATTCAACTTATTAATTTTATTAATCTTATTTTCCTGTGTGTGTTCAGGTGTTCCTGCATACATAAAAATTTCTGCTGGTGTATTTTCTGTTATATTGTTCTCAGTTTTGTGGTTGTAAATATAAAGTATTGTTTCAAATTTGGTCAATTTATTTTCTTCATTATTATCACTTGCTATTATCCTCAGTTTTTTCATTTATGGTTTTGTGAAATCTTTCTATGTCCGAAATGCCAGTTTTGCTAGTTCTGACTTCTATTTTCACATTTTCTGATCTCAACCTTAATTGAAATGCGGCACGCACAAAAGCGGAGTCTTTATCTGTTTTTGTCTCTAGATTGCGAAAGTCAATAACTAACTTGAATTTTTGTTTTCCCGATGAGTCAACCTTCTTAGTTACTATCCAAAGAGGTGAACTGTAGGGGAATTTTGATTTCCCTATGATACCTGGGGTAATCATTTCTTTAATTTGCTTATCGGATTCTTCATCATAAGCTTGAGGATATTTATTGGGTTTCCTATAAATTGGATCTTCATTTTTAGTCTTACTAACGTGCTTTATATTACTAGTAAAAGTCAAATTTTCATCTTCTTAGTTACTATCCAAAGAGGTGAACTGTAGGGGAATTTTGATTTCCCTATGATACCTGGGGTAATCATTTCTTTAATTTGCTTATCGGATTCTTCATCATAAGCTTGAGGATATTTATTGGGTTTCCTATAAATTGGAACTTCATTTTTAGTCTTACTAACGTGCTTTATATTACTAGTAAAAGTCAAATTTTCATCTTCTTTGTACTGAATATCATTGTAAGATTTCAAAAGCTTCATTATTTCATTTCTCTCCTTTTCATTGGGGTGTTCTAAGCTATATTGACTGGTTTCATTTAACGTTGCATTGATTGCAAAATTATAATTTGGGTTATCCCCTGATATTACAGCGTCTGCAATGTCCTCGGTTTTTCTGATCTCTTCAGAATTTTTTCTAATGTTAAATGTATAGTTGTTTAAGGTTATAGTATTTTCTCTGTAATTGATTATAGCATTACAAGATTCCAAAAATTCCAAAAAATATGTCATAGTTTTCTGAGAAATTATGTAAATAAATTTTTTGTTGGGTTGGACAAAGTTTTCTAGTCTTGAATTGTATGCTATTGCAAAGTGTTATGGTACCATTTAGATACCTTCAAAATATTGTTCATCAAATTTATTGATGATCCTGTATCTATGAGACATTTTAAGGGTATGCTATTCATTTTTATTCGTATAAACCTGCTTTCCCTTCCTCCTCCATTTCTGAGCCTTCTTTTTTTTTTCATCTACATCCATTCTGGATTGGCCACTAGTAGATATTCTTTGTCTTTTTAAAGGTAAATTGGGTTCTTTGTATTGCAAGCTCTGTTGGTGGTTTAAATAATTTTCCCTCCTAGGTTGATTTAAATTGTCTCTAAGCACATTAAAATATGGCTTATGATTATTATTTTAATTAGAATTCAAACTATAATTCACTTTGTTTGGCCTATTTGGATTACTGGAGATATTACCTAGCAAGGTGCATAAATAATCTATCTGGGAGTTTTCTTGTGATTACGTCTTTTACTGTGTTTGCCATTGCATTGGTGTATAAAGTAGTATTGGATGCGTTATATTATTTTTACGTTATTTTATTTATTAGTAATTATAAAGGACTTATATTCTAACTCCTCAATAAACTTACGGAGATTGCCTGAGTGTGTTTTAAATTCTCCTATCAATGATGCTCGTAACTCGCTCCATGATGTTGCTCCGGTAATTTGGGAAATTCTTAAGGCTTCTCCGCACAGTTGTATCTCTATAGCACCAAAAAGGATGTTGTGCTGTCTGCTGCTTTCTGTTGGATATAGTTGCAAAATGTAGTCCATTCGCTTGATAAAGGCGTTTAAGTCCATGGTGGTTCCATCGAAAGGGGGTACTTGGCGAATTTGCCCCAAAGCCTGGCCTAAATGGCTTTCTGATAATTCCATCGTTGGGGTTGTAGTCATTTTTACGGTTCTTACGCGGTCAAATTTTCACACACATCAAGTTGTTTTGTAGATGTACAACAATAATCGAAATTTTACTATTCTGACGCGATCAAATTTTCATACACGTAAAGTAGTCTTGTAGATATACAACAATAATCGAAAATTTAATGTTCTTTCGCGGTCAAATTTTCACACACGTAAAGTTGTTTTGTGGATATACAACAACCCGTAAGAGACAATTCATAGTTTACTGTTAATATAGCTGAGCGGTTGAAGTTTTACTCGGGCGTAAAGTTCTTTTGTGGACAACAGAAATTCGAAGTTGCACTATTGTTATCCTACCGACTGCGTCAATTAAATGTTGCCAAATGAAAATCGACTTTAAAAAAAAAAAAAAGTAAAAAATATCTGTCGGTTTTGCCGACAGATTTATACCCCCAGCCAATGCTCGATTATTTAAAAATATTTTGACATATGTTATAAATTTTCAAACTCTTGATCCTCTGTGGAGTGGGTTTTAAAGAATGGGTCAATATTGTCCATGTATTGTATGTAAGAAAATCGAACATTTATATCCAATTTTTGGGAAATCTTAAATTCTATATTCATCTCAGGATTCTTGTTGAGAGACATATTTTTAGATATAGCAAGTCGTAAAGAATCGCTGAGTTGTTTCGCAATTTATGACAGATAAAAGTATTAAAAATTGTGTCCCTTTGTGGGTGAGGTACCAGAAGGGGTTTGCAGATATATAGCATCTTCACAACAGATATCGTGTTAGCAAAAATGATTGTATGTGTGAAATTTGAAGAGAGTTGGATTCTTATTTCGATTTCTTTGAGCGTTTTGTTTTCAAAATCTTGAACCCTATGTGGAGCAGTTAACAAAAGAAATGGTTCGATCTATACCATCTTTATAACAGATCTTGTGTAGATGGAAACATTTTGGAATTACCGTGTTAGGAATGGAATCGGATGCTGATTTCACTTTATATGAGCTTCATGGATATTCAAAAAATTGAGCGTTTTTGAGGGAGGTACCAGAAGGAGCAGAACCAGATATTGTCCTTTTTTGCACCAGACCTAGCGCTGACACAAATATTAGGATATGCAAAAAATATGTATTTTTGGACAATTTCGACCATTTGTCCATCTTAACACCAGACCTTGGGTTAATAGAAATATTGGGATGTGTGAATATTGAAGACAATCGACTCTTACATCACATTTTATGAGAGTTGTAATTATTTAAAATTTTGACCCTTTGTGGGGGAGGTACCAGAAGGAGTGGGCAGATATTGACCATTTTCGCAACAGACCTATCACTGACGCAAATATTAAGATTTGCGAAGTTGGAGTAAAAAAATATATTTTTTGAAAATTTGAGCTTTTGTGGGGTAGGTACCAGAAGGGCCGATATAGCTTATCTCCGAACTCGATCTAAGTTTGACAAAAATTTTACGATGTACCAAGTTTGGACCAAATCGGATACTTCGGTTTCTTTACAGTTAAATCAAGACTGTATTTCTGGAATGTTAAATCAAGACTGAATTTACTTATAATCTAAAATATATTTAACGTTTCGCTGTTTATTGCGCCAGCTTTTACGCCGTCAGCAATAACAACGGCAAAGTTTAAGAATTAGATTCTTTGGAATGTAGTATTAAGATTTGATTCATTCTTACTTTTGTGTTTACATAAATTTGATTCTTTGGAATTTAGTTTTGAGATTTGATTCTTTTTTACTTTTCTGTTTACATAATAATCCGTAATTCTACAATATTTATATATATATATATATATATATATATATATATATATATATATATATATATATATATATATATATATATATATATATATATATATATATATATATATATATATAAATATTGTAGAATTTATTAATTTGTAAATACAGTATCAGATATTCATTCCAATAGAAACTGGGAAGCCAAAAAGTAAATTAATTAATTGTTTGTGAAAATGTAATGTTTTAGATTGTGGACGAAAATAAGCCTGTTGACGAATTTCCTAAATTAAAGAAAACTCCTCAGGTGAAAGATGAGCCTAAGCAAGAACAAACTAAAACTAAGACAAAGACTAAGCCTAAAGCAAAATCAAAGTACGAGGATCTTCCTGAAATTCCTGATTATGAGCGTCCCCAACTAGAAAAATTTGAGAAACCGGAGTTTGATCCATCAGATTTTAGTCGCGATACTAATATTCCCAGTAAAATGGAGAAACCAATTTTGGATTCATTAAAGAAATCAAAAGATCTGATGGAAGCCCCTAATATTTCAAAGGTATCAAACTACAATGAAAAAATTATGTATTCATAACGTCCCTTGAGCTAATTACTACCAACATATTGGTAGAAATATACCGGATAATAAAATAATATTAGACAATAATATAAACTTATATATAATTGATTTTTAATTTCACAGGAACAAAAGGCAGAAATTAATACAGATGACTCTAAAAAAGGATTCCAGGTCGGTAAGGGTAAATTAGAAGAAGATAGCGCGCAGAAAGAATCTGCCACACTTAAACCTGTTATAGTCATTCCAGAGGTATGCTATGTTATTTATTACGGTGAAAATGATTGTACTGATGAATATATAATTACCGTTTTTAATACCCCATCACATGGTTTTCTTATAAGCGTAGAAATTGAATCAGATGAATGATATAAATAAAACTAGTGAGGTAAATATTTTTAATTTGTTAATTATAGGTACAAAATGTATAATACTAATATGGGTCTATACTTTTACCGATTAAATAAACTTCTCAATTAATCAAAATCTAGATTCTAATTCATATTCAGATATATTTGTGTATTTGATGCAAGACAATACGGTGAACATACGTCCACATACGTCCTTTTAGGATTCTATCCTGCTTATCGCAACCAGTATTCAACTTCAAAGTTTTAGATCGAAACCTTAATTAACCAGTTTCCCGCCTTATTTTACCAAAGAGTGGCTCTTACTAAAATTTTCAAAAATATAACCAACATTGTGTTTAAGTATCAATGATTTTCCATTTCGAACCTATTTATTTTTTTCGAAATTTTAAAGTTCCCACTGTTTCTAATCGATCAATAATAATGTTGTTTTTTTATTTTTTGAATTTTCATTCCGTTTGTAACTCCCCGAAGTACGCATATTAAACCCCACACTATATATATTCGATTTAGCAATGCTAGTATACCTGTTGTAATCACACCATATTACGAACGAATTGAGATAGAGGGCCAACATTTTGTACATATGCGTTTCTTGTCAGTAGGCAAGTACCTCCCGATATTTGGTATTTTGACGATTTTGGTCACATTTTCACACACTACCGCCTTTGACAGATCATTGAATATATAGGTCTACGTTTTCATATAGCCCACATATAACCATACCCCGCGATATTCGGTATTTTATTGATCTTACCCATTTTGTAAATGAATTGTTTAACACTCGGCCCTTAGAGTTCGGATTATACTTGTTGTAGTAGATTATTGTCTACATATATCCATGTTTTCATATATTCGGTATATTGATAATTTAAGCCACATTTTCTAACTGAATTGTTTAAAACTCGGTACTAATGGGTTTTTTCTCCTATGGCAGATCATTGCCTATGCAGTTAGGTTCACGTTTTTTTAGCTTCCATATAATAGTAGAACCCAAAATTCGGTATTCCGATAATTTTAGCCACATTTTTCAGCGGTATTCTCTAAAATTCGGTATGTGCATTTTGAAATGGGCTCTGTCTACTGTGGCATAAAACTGCTGAAATAAATCCACGATTTCTCATATCACCCACCTACCCAATTGCATATTTTGTAATAATTTTTTTAATTCATATTAAAAAAGTGAAGCAAATCAAAATCCTTAAACGAAAGCATGAAAGAAATTAAAATCTGCAGGTATTGATATTTAAAAAACAGTACACCGACGTGGGAAAAGAATTTTTTAGATATTTCTTGAAAAATCTTATTTTTTATGTTGGGCCCTTAGAAATAATCGGATAAGTTGGAATCCTGAAATTTGAAAAAAATGTGTTGTATTGTAAGATTGGAGTATGTAAAACATTTTGGAAATTCATTCCTATATGTACTAAATAGTACTAAATGTGGTACAATTTAAATTTTTGGAAAACTGGTAGAGATTAATCCAGAAATTTGGAAATAAGATTTCTATTGGATTCTGTGATGTAGGTAGTTATGAAAATCTGTACTTATGTATATTAAATGGTACTAAATTTGATACGGAGTATTATATTGGGGTATGGAGGTAGTTTTGAAAATTTGTACTAAAAAGAACTAAATGGTAATAAAATTTAGTACTTGGGTAAGGAACGGGGTACGGTTGATACACGGAGGAGGGATTTGGAAATGCCTACCAAAACTGTGCGAAAAGAAGTAATAGTATTATGTTTAATATTTGGGGAAGGAATAGGGCTAGGAATATGAAATTCGGAATGATAGTCTTTAAAGTTGTGTTAGATAGAAAAACTAAAGTTTTTTTCGAAATTCGAATAATGTAGCTCTCTTATATATGTTTCATAAGATTTTATATTTAAGCCTTCCCAAAGTCATAATATGAAAGCACGAGAGATCACTTCAGCATAAACATATTTCATTAAGTAGAAAACGATTCAGATTAAGATGCAGCCTCCTTATATTCATTCAAAAAAGATCATTACTTACTTCAAACAAGTACACAATATGAGGAATTAATTTTTAACAAAAGCTCTATTAAGTATGCATAGTGATGTAGGGTATCATATCGTCTTCCCAGCCTGACTTTTGTCTATTTAATACTCGTTAAAATATGTAGTTGATAAGGACGGATCAGATGAAGCTGAAGACTCTGTCTTGAGGCTTGAGCCTTTTATTTTAAAAAAGGTATTTCGGTCCTTTCTATCTTAGCCGCTTTAGGTTAGTTTGTGCATAAATGTTATTAGTTAACTTGACGGAAATTTATCTATAACAGTACCTTAATCTATTGAGTATTTTAATGATATTAGTGACTTTATTAACCGGAATGGATTCAAAGTTCGTATATGAAGTTCGGAATCGGTACTACCGCCTATGACAAACTTATACAGGTCCACATATTCGTAGCCCCACATAAAGGTGGAGGGTATTAAAAGTTCAGCCCGGGCGAACTTTGCTTTTTGCACTTGTTGCTCTCTACAGTGTGAGTATGTGCGATTACAAGAATAAACTTCATATCTTGCATTCGGACTTTCTGTGAGAGCTGCGGCTAGTTTGGACTTCCTTAGAAGCATCTCTAAAAACATTCTGACATAGGCTGTAGTAGCCATTAGGACCTTCAAATTTGAAATTTGATACAATTCCGGTGAATAATGTCGTTAAAATCATAAAAATACCGGATATCTGGAGGTACAGTTATATGGGGGATATACGAAGACCTAGTGCTATATGTGCAATTTCTGTGCTAGTTTCAACTCTGACACTTCACTTAAATGTTCAATATTGACTTTCTTAGCTGAGATAATTTTGAAATAATGATCAAATTAATCTGTAGACTGAAGTCTGTGTATTTTGCTTTTAATATTACAATGCAGATTTCTTGCGAGGCACCAGCTGTAATCCCGCCTTATGCGCAAATCTGAGTGCTGCACAATAACATTGGAAGATAACGTTGTTGTGCTATCTTTGATAAAAATCAACGTACGGAACTTCCATCCAATAATGAGCGAATTAATAATTTCTTACCCGCATGGCATATTTCGACTAACGCTGATGAGAGTACTTTCTGATTTCGTTACTATAAATCCGTTCCTGAAGACGTTGATTTTTTTCCTCAAAAACGTAATAAATTGTGGCCAGATTGGCTATTCCTTATGGTCAGTCAGTCAGTCCTCCCATGATCTCAACGTATTCCCTGGTTAATTCGTCGAATACAAATTAACGATTATTGTATCCCAATTATCTGTACTCATTTTATAAGGTTAGTTTATTATATTAATTTTACATAATGGCAAACAATTGTCCTCTGGTTAATTCGCCCAATAAAAATGACCGATAATTGTACCCCAATTGCCTGTATTCATTTTATAAGTTTAATTTATTTTGTGAAGTCTGTGAGCATCAAACAAACCAGCGTGGCTTATAACTACTGCTTGAAACTATTCGTATAGGCAGGTCAATTCGAATAACTACCATCCAAGGTGGAAGCTTTAGGCTTGATACGCCTTGATGAACCACTCCAGTGCTGTCATGTAGTCTTTGGCTACAACTTTGTTTGAATTGCATCAATAATTTTGACCTTACACTTGGTATAACTCTGAAGCCACATCAAATATAGCTTTAACTTTGGGCATAAAATATTAATTTGTTGTTGTCGAATGCAATTTTGACGAACCATTTTTATACACTCCAACATACTAAGGAGGGTATATTAACTTTGGCATTCCGTTTGTAACTCCTCGAAATACTCATGTAAGACCCAACAATGTATATATATTCGGGATCAGCGTAAAATTCTATGGCGATTTAGCGATGTCCGTCTGTCTGTTGTAATCACGCTATCTTTTGCACGAATCGAGATAGAAGGCTAACATTTTGTAGACATGTTTATTTTGCCAGTAGGCAGGTTAAGTTCGTAAATGGACCATGTAGGTCCACGTTTTCATATAGCCCCCATAGTACGGTACCTCCCGATATTCGGTATTTTGACATTATTCACCGGAATTGTTTCAAATTGGGTATTTGAAGTTCCAAAGGGATACCACAGCCTAAGACAGAGAATTGCCTGCGCAGGTCCACGTCTTCGTATAGCCCCATATAACGGTACCTCCTAATATTCGGTATTTTGATGATTTTAGCGACGTTATTCTCCGGAATTGTTTCAAATTTAGTATTTGAAGTTCGTAATGGATACTACAGCCTATGACAGAAAGTTGTCTATGCATGTCCAGGTCTTCGTACAGGCCCCATATATTCGGTATTTTGACGATTTTATGTACAATACTCACCGAAATTGTTTGAGATGTCGTATTTGAAGTATTATGATGATTTTAGCTACATTATTCACCGTTTATTTCAAGTTTCGAATTTGAATATGGTAATGGCTTATGACAAACAATGCCTATGTCCACGTAGGTCCACGTCGCATAGACCCCAATATAACGGTTATATTCGGTATTTTTAAAATCTTAACAGAATTTTTTAAGGATTTTAATTTTTGAAAATTTCCAAATTCGTTCCAAATGGTGGAGGATATTCAAAGCTCGGCCCGGCCGAACTTACTGCTTTTATACCATCCACCATACTATGGAGGGGATATTAACTTTGTCATTCCGTTTGTAACTCCTCGAAATACTCATGTCAGACCAAACAAATTATATATTCTTGATCAGCGTAAAATTCTAAGTCGATTTAGCGATGTCCGTCTGTCTGTCTGTTGTAATCACGCTATCTTTCGAACTAATTGAGATAGTAGGCTAAAATTGTGTATACATGTTTATTTTTCGAGTAGACAGGTTAAGTTTTTAAATGGATCATGTAGGTTCACGTTTTCATATAGCCCTCCCGATATTCGGTATTTTGATGATTTTAGCCACATTATTCACTGGAATTGTTTCAAATTTGGTTTTTGAAGTTCGAAATAAATACTACGATACACGTCTTCGTATAGCCTCCATATAACGGTACCTCCCTATATTCGGTATTTTGATGATTTTAGCGACATTATTAACCGGAATTGTTGCAAATTTTGTATTTGAAGTTCGTAATGGATACTACAGCCTATGACGAAAAATTGTCTATGCAGGTTCACGTCTTCGTATAGTCCCCATATAACGCTACCTACTAATATTCGGTATTTTATAACTTGTTTCTTTCTATTTCGTGACAAATCTTTTCTTGCGTTGATTTAATTTCACTACATATGACTCATAATGTTATGCTATCACATACTTGAAAATGTTTTATATATTCTTGATCAGCGTAAAATTCTAAGACGATGTAGCCCTGTCCGTCCGTCTGTTGTAATCACGCTACAGTCTAAACGAATTAAGATAGGAAGCTAAAATTTTGCACAGATCTCTCTTTTGTCTGCAGGCAGGTCAAGTTCGAAGATGGGCTATATCGGTCCACGATATCGTATAGCCCCCATATAACGGTACCCCCGATATTCGGTATTTTGATGATGTTAGCCACATTTTTCAATGAAATTGTCAGAAAATCCTAACAAGTAGTTCCTTGTGGGTACTTTATACCTCGACAGAGAATTATCTATATCGGTCCACGATATCGTATAGCCCCCATATAACGGTACCCCCGATATTCGGTATTTTGATGATGTTAGCCACATTTTTCAATGGAATTGTCTGAAAATCCACACAAGGAGTTCCTTGTGGGTACTTTATATCTCGGTAGAGAATTATCTATATAGGTCCACAATATCGTATAGCCCCCATATAACGGTACCCTCACGGTATTCGGTATTTTGATGTTTTTTGCCACATTTTTCAATGGAATTGTCTGAAATTCCACAAAAGGAGTCCCTTGTGGGCATTTTACCTCCTCAAAAAGAATTGTCTATATAGGTCCACGATATCGTATATCCCCCATATAACGGTACCCCCCGATATTCGGTATTTTGATGATTTTACCCACATTTTTCGACGGAATTGTCTGAAAATCCACATAAGGAGTTCCTTGTGGGTACTTTGTACCTCGGCAGAGAATTATTTATATAGGTCCACAATATCGTATAGCCCCCATATAACGGTACCCCCGATATTCGGTATTTTGATGATGTTAGCCACATTTTTCAATGGAATTGTCTGAAATTCCACAAAAGATATCCCTTGTGTTCATTTTACCTCTTCAAAAAGAATTGTCTATATAGGTCCACGATATCGTATATCCCCCATATAACGGTACCCCCCGATATTCGGTATTTTGATGATTTTACCCACATTTTTCAACGGAATTGTCTGAAAATCCACATAAGGAGTTCCTTGTGGGTACTTTATACCTCGGCAGAGAATTATCTATATAGGTCCACAATATCGTATAGCCCCCATATAACGGTACCTCCCGATATTCGATATTTTATGATTTGACCCACATTTTTCATCGGAATTGCCTGAAAATCCTCACAAGGTGTTCCTTGTGGGTACTTTATACATCGGCAGAGAATTATCTATATAGATCCACGATATCGTATAGCCCTCATATAACGGTACCCCCGATATTCGGTATTTTGATGTTTTTAGCCATATCTTTCAACGGAATGGTCACAAGGGGTTCTTTGTACACAAGGGGTTCTTTGTGAGCGCTTTACTCCCCGACAGAGAATTCTCTATATAGGTTAACGATAACGTATAGCTCCCATATAACGGTACCCCGAGATATTCGGTATTTTGATGATTTTAGCCACATTTTCCAATCGTATTGTCTGAAAATCCACACACGGAGTTCTTTGTGAGCACTTTACCCCTGAAACGGAATTGTCTATATAGGTCCACAATATCGTATATACCCCATATAACGGTACTCCCCTATATTCGGTATTTTGATGATTTTAGCCACTTTTTCTAATGGAATTATCTGAAAATCCATACAAGGTGTTCCTTGTGAGTACTTTACACGCAGACATAGATTTGTCTTAATAGGTCCACAATATCGTATATCCCCCCATATATCGGCACCTTCCTATATTAGATATTTTAAAGATTTTAAAATAATTTTTATTGCATTTTATTTTTTTGAAAATTTTCTAATTCGTTCCAAATGGTGGATGGTATTCAAAGTTCGGCCCGGCCGAACTTACTGCTTTTTTACTTGTTTTTTATTTCTTTTGGTTACATTGTGATTATGTAGTATTTTCTAAGAAATTATAGAACTTTTCGGATGACTTTTTAGCGCAAATTTAATTTTATATATTTTCACACAACAAACCACATTTTTGATTAAATAATATTATATATACTCATGTATTTCGGGACTGAAATGTTGTCCATGTATCCACTACATATATAAAAAACGTCTGATATATACTCCTGAACCGTTACACATTTGCGGTTAAATTCCTAAAAAATCCAAAATTTCTTTTGAAATTTTAAACCCCATGTTTTCCATATTTTCATATTTTTACCGCTCTTTTTGACCGTCTGTATCGCTGTTTTAATCCCCTTTTACATAGGTGACGGCGCATCGCTCTATCAATATATCAGCTTTGGCAAAATATATCAAGGAAACTTCAGAGTTGGCAAATGTCGATCGATAGTTTTTATTATAACATCATAGAAAATAGATTTTTATTACATTTGAACGAAATAAAATTTAATAGGAAATGGATATGAATGAATGCTGGTGATGAATGGAGATATTTTTAATTATTTTATGCGGATTTCTTCTTTGTGTGCTATTACTATTAATTTTACGTTTGACAAATTTGTATTTTTTCAAAGGTATCAAATGATCAAATTTTAGGGACAATGCCAGTTCACATATTACATACCTGAATTTCTCCCTCCATTCATACCTTTTTATACCCTCCACCATACTATGGAGGGTATATTAATTTTGTCATTCCGTTTGTAACTCCTCGAAATACTCATGTCAGACCCAACAAAGTATATATATTCTTTATCAGCGTAAAATTCTAAGACTATTTAGCCATGTCCGTCTGTCTGTCTGTGTGTCTGTCTGTCTGTCTGTCCGTCTGTCTGTCTGTTGTAATCACGCTATCTTTACCCTATGGAGGGTATATTAATTTTGTCATTCCGTTTGTAACTCCTCGAAATACTCATGTCAGACCCAACATAGTATATATATTCTTTATCAGCGTAAAATTCTAAGACTATTTAGCCATGTCCGTCTGTCTGTCTGTCTGTCTGTTGTAATCACGCTATCTTTCGAACGAATTGAGATAGAAGGCTAAAATTTGCACACATGTATATTTTGCCAGTAGGCAGGTTAAGTTCTTAAATGGGCCATGTAGGTCCAAGTTATCATATAGCCCCCATATAACTGTACCTCCCGATATTCAGTATCTTTATGATTTTAGCGACATTATTCGCCGGAATTGTTTCAAATTTGGGATTTGAAGTTCGTAATGAATACTACAGCCTAAGACAGAAAATTATCTGTGCAGGTCCATGTCTTCGTGTAGCCCCCATATAACGGTACCCCCCGATATTCGGTATTTTGATGATTTTTGCGACATTATTTACCGGAATCGTTTCAAATTTGGTATTTGAACTTCGTAATGGATACTACATCCTAAGTCAAAATATGAGCCATGTAGGTTCACTTCTTCATATAGCCCCCATATAACGGTTCCCCCCGATATTCGGTATTTTGATGATTTTAGCGAAATTATTCAGCGAAATCGTTCCAAATTTGGTGTTTGAAGTTCGTAATAGATACTGCAGCATAAAACAGAAAATGGGCCTAGTCTTCATATAGCCCCCATATACAGTACCCCCGATTTTCGGTATTTTGATGATTTTAGCGACATTATTACCGGGATTGAAATTGTCAGAAAATCCTAACAAGTAGTTCCTTGTGGGTACTTTATACCTCGACAGAGAATTATCTATATCGGTCCACGATATCGTATAGCCCCCATATAACGGTACCCCCGATATTCGGTATTTTGATGATGTTAGCCACATTTTTCAATGGAATTGTCTGAAAATCCACACAAGGAGTTCCTTGTGGGTACTTTATATCTCGGTAGAGAATTATCTATATAGGTCCACAATATCGTACATCCCCCATGTAACGGTACCCCCCGATATTCGGTATTTTGATGAGTTTACCCACATTTTTCAACGGAATTGTCGGAAAATCCACACAAGGAGTTCCTTGTCGATACCTTATACCTCGGCAGAGAATTATCTATATAGGTCCACAATATCGTATAGCCCCCATATACCGTACCCCCCGATATTCGGTATTTTGATGAGTTTACCCACATTTTTCAACGGAATTGTCGGAAAATCCACACAAGGAGTTCCTTGTCGATACCTTATACCTCGGCAGAGAATTATCTATATAGGTCCACAATATCGTATAGCCCCCATATAACGGTACCCTCACGGTATTCGGTATTTTGATGATTTTTGCCACATTTTTCAATGGAATTGTCTGAAATTCCACAAAAGGAGTCCCTTGTGGGCATTTTACCTCCTCAAAAAGAATTGTCTATATAGGTCCACGATATCGTATATCCCCCATATAACGGTACCCCCCGATATTCGGTATTTTGATGATTTTACCCACATTTTTCAACGGAATTGTCTGAAAATCCACATAAGGAGTTCCTTGTGGGTACTTTGTACCTCGGCAGAGAATTATTTATATAGGTCCACAATATCGTATAGCCCCCATATACCGTACCCCCCGATTTTCGGTATTTTGATAATTTTAGCGACATTATTTACCGGGATTGTTTCAAATTTCGCATGTGAATTTCGGAATGGATATTTCAGCCCATGCCAGAAAATTGTCTGTGCAGGTCCATGTCTTCGGATAGCCCCCATATAACGGTACCCCCCACATTCGGTATTTTAATGATATTAGCTAGATTATAAACAGATTTTTCTTCAAGTTTCGCATTTAAATAGTGTAATAACTTATGACAAAAGTTGCCTATGCTGGCCCACGTCGTCGTATAAGCATTCGGTATTCTTAAGATTTTAACAGAATTTTTAACGGATTTTATTTATTAGAAAATGCCAAATTTGTACCAAATGGTGGAGGGTATTAAAAGTTCGGCCCGGCTGAACTTACAGCTTTTTTACTTGTTCTTGATTGACAATTCTCGTGCTTCTCACTTCTTATAAAGTATTTTTATACCCTCCACAATACTATTACAATACAATATTATTAACTTTGTCATTCCGTTTGTAACTCCCCGAAATACTCATGACAGACCCAACAAAGTACACATATTCTTGATCAGCGTAAAATTCTAAGTCGCTTTAGCAATATCCGTTTGTCTGCCTGTCTGTTGTAATCACGCTATCTTTCGAACGAATTGAGATAGAAGGATAAAATTTTGCACACATGTTTATTTTTCCAGTAGGCAGGTTAAGTTCGTAAATGGGCCATGTAGATCCACGTTTTCATATAGCCCCATATAACGGTACCTCCCGATATTCGGTATTTTGATGATTTTAGCGACATAATTTACAGGAATTGTTTAAAATTTGGTATTTGAAGTTCGAAATGGATACTACACCCTAAGACTGAAAATTTTATGTGCAGGTCTACGTCTTCGTATAGCCCCCATATAACGGTACCTCCCTATATTCGGTATTTTGATGGTTTTAACCGGAATAGTTTAAAAATTGGTATTTGAAGTTCGAAATGGATACTACAGCCTATGAGAGAAAATTGTCTGTGCAGGTCCACGTCTTCGTATAGCCCCCATATAACGGTACCTCCCAATATTCGGTATTTTGATGATTTTAGCGTCATTATTCACCGGATTTTTTTCAAATTACGTATTTAAAGTTCGTAATGGGAACTAGAGTCTGTGACAGAAAATTGTCTCAGCAGGTTCAGGTCTTCGTATATATATATATATATATATATATATATATATATATATATATATATATATATATATATATATATATATATATATATATATATATATATATCAGTACATCCCTATATTCGGTATTTTGACGAGTTTAGGTACAATACCCACAGAAATTGTTTGAGACGTCGTATTTGAAGTTCGTAATAGATGCTACAGCCTATGACAGAAAATTGTATATTGTGGTCCAGGTCTTAGCACAGCTCCGATATAACGGTACCTACCGGTATGCGATATTTTGATGATTTTTGTGACATTATTCACCGGAATTCTTTCAAACTTTATATTTAAAGTTCCAAAGGAATACTACAGCGTAAGACAGAAAATTGACTGTACAGGTCCACGTCCCTGTATAGCCCCCATTTAACGGTACTTCTCGATATTCTGTATTTTGATGATTTTAGCGACATTATTCACCGGAATTGTTTCAAATTTGGTATTTGAAGCTCGTAATGTATTCTACAGCCTATGACAGAAAGTTGTATGTGCAGTTCCAGGACTTTGTATAGGCCCCACATATAACTACCTCCCTATATTCGGTATTTTGACGAGTTTAGGTACAATACTCACCGAAATTGTTTGATATGTCGTATTTGAAGTTCGTAATGGATGCTACAGGCTGTAACAGAAAATTGTTTATGCAAGTCCAGGTCTTCGTATAGCTCCGATGTAACGGTACCTCCCTACGTACGGTATTTTGATGATTTTAGCTACATCATTCACCGTTTATTTCAAGTTATATATATATTTATATATATATACATATATATATTCGTGTATTCATTTGTCTTAATGGGAATTTCTAACTGTAGCAGAATATTGTCACGTTTTCCTATATCCCCACATAACAGTTCCTTTCGGCAGAAGGTATTCTGATGATTTTACGCTTTTAACCGCAATGCAAACCTGTACACGCGATCATTATGCGCAATTTTTAAGCATTTAAGGTTTATGCAAAGAATGATATACCTAATGAACATCAAAAAATTAATTTAAATCGATATACTCGTATTGATGGTTATTTTCATATGTATCATTTTTCTCAAGTCCTTTTGTGTATTATACATATAGGAAATGTAAGTATACACAGAGTATATATAGTATAGAGTATATATATTTAATTTTCTTTCAAATTACGTACGTTAAATTTGAGTAAAATCGGTTCAGATATAGCTATGGCTCCCATATATAAGTTTCTGATGTCTCATTTCATATTTAAGACCTCCACATATTCACTTCATAACAATGATATTTGGTATATCTTCGTTCGATTTCAAATGTATTGTAGCAGAATATTGTCTAATGATTTTACTCATATTCTTCATCGAATTTCTTTATGTATAAAGATTCGGTTTTTCGTACAGGCCCATTTAAGCCACATTCTCCAACGGGTTTGTAGCAATTTCTGTATTTATAACTTTTAGTGGGAATAACTCCTGGTGTAGAAAATGGTGTACAAAGGTTCACGTTTTCTATAGTCCTATACAAAAGTTAGTCCCGATATTCGGTATGTTGATATTTTGGGCATATATTTTTAAATTTTTTCAATTTGGTATTAGAAGCTCATAATAGATATTGATTCATGTCGTTGAAAATTGTAAATTTAAGTTCATATTGATATAGCCTCCGTATAACGAGGATGTTAGTAAAAATTGTCGTCGGGTTTGTTTAAAACTTGGTAACATTGTTTGTCCACAACTTCCAGCAAACATCCTTTTTTCATTCTAGGTAAAATGGCCTCGAAACACAGAGCATTTTTAATGCATCAACCAAATTATATTTTTAATTAGGTGTATTTCTGATTGTGGAATTTAATATTTCAAAATTCAGTTTAAAGAATTCGTTTCCTCAAATTTTTAATAAATTTTTTCATTATATGAATACTATTTTCTTAATTCTTAGTCTGTAAATAATCTTGTTCTCTAGACTAAATAAAAATGCAATATCAATGTTCAAAGAGATAATTAAATTATACAGTTAATTTATAGTTAAATTATACACTGATCATGTTTTCAACATATGCTTTGCTTTAATTTATCCACTACTTCATCCTTAAAAGGATGCTGGCATTTTTTTTTTTTTCGAAAACAATAAGATTGTTTAATTTTTTCTCTTTTTTGAACACGAAACTGGAAATTGTTTTTTTCTTTTTTGTGTGTAAAAAATGTACAACCTGAATTCCAATGATGTGAAACCCCGCGCAAATTGAGTTTTTCCATTCCTAATCTAACATCACAACAGATAAATACATGTATCTGCATTCAATATTCGAACAAGTTCAATGCAGTTAAAGCCATCAAATTCCCATTCCTTTTACACTTTTGCAAGATTCAAATATCAGATAAAATAAAATTATCAAAGTGCCAAATGGCTGTCAGTTCTGTAATATGGGAACTACAGGAAACCGCGAAATCATTATAAACTAAAAACAAGTAAAAAAGCTGTAAGTTCGGCCGGGCCGAACTTTGAATACTCTCCACCATTTGGTACAAATATGAAAAAAAAAAATGAAATCCTTTAAAAATTCTGTTAAAATCTTAAAAATACCGAATGTAGCCGTAGGGTCTGTACGACGACGTGGACCTGCATAGGCAACTAGGCACAATATTACAAAATGCGAAACTTGAAGAAATCTGCTCATAATGTAGCGAAAATCACTAAATTTTCTCATTTTCTCAATCTCATTTTCTGTCTTGGGATGTAGTATCCACTACGAACTTCAAATACCAAATTTGAAACAATTCCGGTAAATAATGTCGCTTAAATAATCAAAATACCGAATATCGGGTGGTACCGCTATATGGGGGTTATACGAAGAAGTGGACCCGCACAGACAATTTTCTCTCATAGGCTGTAGTTTTTATTACGAACTTCAAATGTCAAATTTGAAACAATTCCGGCAAATAATGTCGCAAAAATCATAAAAATACCGCATATCGAGAGGTACCGTTATATGGGGGCTATACGAAGACGTGGACCTGCATGGCCCATTTTCAATACCAAAAGTCTTGCAGACATAATACACATTAGAGTAAAATTTTATTAACCTACTTCATTTCGTTGGGAAGCTAGAGTAGTTTCCACAGACGGACAGAGGGACGAACATTGCTAAATCGACATAGAATTTTATGCTGATCAAGAATATATATACTTTGTGGGGTCTAAAATGTATATTTTGAGGTGTTACAAACGGAGTGATAAACTCCATACTATGGTGGAGGGTATAATAACCAATTTTAAAACAATCTCAGAAATAATAAAGCTCTAATCGTTAAAGTACGAAATTTCCGAAGGTACTATACTAGAGGGTGAACGTATGTAGACAATGCTCTCCAACGAAAGTAGAAGCCATTACAAATGTTGAATACCTAAATTTTGAAAAATTACGTAGAATGCCATCAAGAAAAATATATAGTTTAAATCGTTGCAAATTATTTAACCAAATTTAAAAGCTCTGTGTTAAATAATATGTCCTATATCTAGATTTCAACAGAGAAGCAGGCAGAATGCCAAACTTGATATACCGCCGAATTAAAACAAAACAACATACATATTTTCTCAATGTGAATATCGCAAATTGTAGGATTCTCCTCTTCGTTTTGTGTATTAAATTGCGTTAAGGTTTATGCAAAGCATGATATACCTAATGAATATCAGAAAATGATTGATAGTATTTTTAATATGTATCATTCTTTTCAAACTCAAGGCCTTTTGTGAATTATATATATAAAGGCAATTAGCCAAATAGGTTTAATCAGGAGGTACTTTTATATAGGCGCTATTCCAAAACATTGACCTACATTGCGAAGAGGTTTTCTATCCCCTTAGAAGCCAAAATGCCAAATATGCGCCGATCAATTGAAAAATATGGCATGGTCCCGTAAAGCTAAATTCAGGGAGATACTTTTATATGAGGGTCATACCAAAACGTGGGCCCATACTTATAATATATTGAAAGGACATTTTTATAGTCCGCATATTGTAGTGCCTCTTTATATTCGGTATTTCACTGGTTGCGGTCCCAATAAATTTTGCATTTTTAGTTTTCATTGGACGGATTACAGCCATATGAAAGAAGTAGGTTAACGTTTTGATATGAGCCCCATACAGCTGTGTTGGCCATTTTTGTTTGATTAAATGTGTTTGCATCTTCCACCTGAAGTACGATGTAGGACCTGTGTTAGATGCCAATTCATATATAAGAATATTTCATATACTTCATTTTAAATACAGAATTCAATGCAAAAAATTTCAAAAATGGCAAAAAAAATGTCAAATTTAAAAAAAATGGAACATTGTATAAAATTGACAGAAAAGAAAAACTAATTGAAACAAGTTAAAAAGCAATAACGAACTTTGAATACCCCCCATCATTTGAACTAACTTGGAAATTTTCAAAAAATAAAAACCGTTCAAAATTCTGTTAAACTCTTAAAAATACCGAATATAGCCGTTATATTGGGGTCTATACGACGTGGACCTACATTGTTGCCATAAGCCATTACCATATTCAAATTCGAAACTTGAAATATACCGTGAATAATGTAGCTAAAATCATAAAAATACCGTACATCGGAGCTATACGAAGACCAGGACTTGCATATTTCTTTTACAGCATGTAGCATCCATTACGAACTTCTAATACGACATCTCAAACAACTTCAGTGAGTATTGTACCTAAAATTATCAAAATACCGAATATCGGGAGGTACCGTTATATGGAGGCTATATGAAAACGTGGACCTACATGGCCCATTCACGAACTTAACCTGCCTACTGGCAAAATAAACATATCTGCGAAATTGTAGTCTTCGATCTCGGTTCGTTCGAAAGATAGCGTGATTACAACAGACAGACTGACAGATAGACATCGCTAAATCGACATAGAATTTCACGCTGATTAAGAGTATATATACTTTATGGGGTCTTAAATGAGTATTTCGAGGAGTTACAAAGTTAATATACCCTCCATAGTATGGTGGAGGGTATAAAAAGAAAAAATCTTCAACTTCTTCGTTGGATTTTTACAGCAAATGTTTAAATGTAGTTACGAAGTTTGTCAATAGAATATACCAGTATTTTGAAATTCAATTGAAAATTTTTATCGATTTATTTTGAAACAAAATACTGAATGTCGGGAGGTACCGTTAAATGGGGGACAATACGATGACAATGGGGGACAAATACCGAATTTCGGGTGGTACCGTTATATGGTGGCTATACAGGGACGTGGACCTGCACAGTCAGTTTTCTGTCTCAGGTTGTACTATCCCTTTGGAACTTCAAATATCAAATTTGAAACAATTCCGGTGAATAGGGAGGTACAGTTATATTTGGGTTATACGAAGAAGTGGGCCTGCATTACGAACTTCAAAAATCAAATTTGATACAATTCCGGTGAATAATGTCGCTAAAATCATCAAAATACCGAATATCGGGGGGTACCGTTAAATGGGGGCTATACGAAGACATGGACCTTCACGGACAATATTCTGTCTTGGGCTGTAGTATCCCTGTGAACTTCAAATACCAAATTTGAAACAGTGTCGGTGAATAATATCGCTAAAATCATCAAAATACCGAATATCGGGATGTACCGTTATATCGAAGCTATATGAAAACGTGGACCTACATGGCCCATCCACGAACTTAACCTACCTACTGGCAAAATAAAAGTATCTGCAAATTTGTAGTCTTCTATCTCGATTCGTTCGAAAGATAGCGTGATTACAACAGACAGTCGGACAGACAGACAGAAAAAAACTTCAACTAAGACATCTGCAATTTCAGTTTGCAAGAAATCGAGTCAATTAAATAAAGTTAATCAAATTAAATAAACCGTTCCTACACTATAAAATATGGATTTTTTCCGTTCATAGTTTATCCTCTTACTCAAAATCTATAAATAACAGTTTTGTCCGTTGTCGCTTTATACTTCCCATAAAGACTTCATATTATATTAGAATAAAAAAACACTACAAATGTACACGCGAAAAGAGTAAGTCAAAATGAAACAAGTTAAAAAGCAGTGGGTTCCGAACTTTGAATTTGGTAATTTTCAAAAAATAAAATCCGTTAAAAATTCTGTAAAAATCTTAAAAATACAAAATATAGCCGTTATATTTGGGTCTTTACGACGTGAACCTAGATATGATTTGTTTGTCATGAGCCATTACGATATTCAAATTCGAAACTTGAAATAAACGGTGAATAATGCAGCTAAAATCATCAAAATACAATATATTGGGAAGTATCGTTATATCGGATCTATACGAAGACCTGGACCTGCATAGACAATTTTCTGTCACAGACTGTAGTTCCCATTACTGCTCCGGTCAATAACGACACTAAAATCGTCAAAATACGGAATATCGGGAGGTACTGATGTATGGGGCCTATAGGAAGACCTGGACCTGTAAAAATATTTTTCTGTCACAGACTGTAGTTCACATTACGAACTCTAAATACGTAATTTGAAACACTTCTAACAAACACTTCTGAAACACTTTGAAATAATGACGCTCATCAAAATACCAGTATTGGGAGGTACCGTTATATGGGGGCTATACGAAGACGTGGACCTGCACAGACAATTTTCTGTCATAGGCTGTAGTATCTACTACGAACTTCAAATTCCAAATTTGAAACAATTTCAGTTAATATTGCAGCTAAAATCATCAAAATATCTGTTTTGACTCTTCATTCTATTGTCCAACATTTGAAGCCATTCGTTAAATATTTCAGTTGTCATCCAAGCTTTTTTATTATACCGGTATTCTACTGGGAAAGTTCTTATGTTCTTAAAGCACCTGGGCTTTGCTGACTTCCCAATCAATAGAGGCTTTAGTTTTTCCGTGGCATCCATGTTTGCAGCAAATAGTAAAGTCACTTTTTCTTTACTGTGTTTTTCACCATGACACTTTTCATCCTTAAAGTAAAAAGTGCGATCTGGTAAAAATTTATAAAATAGTCCAGTCTCATCTGCGTTAAAAATGTCATTGGCATCATAATCTTTTATGAGATCCTTAAGTTTTTCTTTCCATTCTAAGAAAACATTTTCGTCGACGGCAGCACTTTCTCCACATAGTTTTTTATACGTGATGTTGTTTCGTTTTTTTACCTTATCAAGCCAGCCGTCGTCGACGGCAGCACTTTCTCCACATATTTTTTATACGTGATGTTGTTTCGTTTTTTTACCTTATCAAGCCAGCTTTAAAATTGTTCACATTTAACTTTTTGGCGAAAAAATTGGCCTTTGCCATTAATAATGGGCCTGAAACTGGCAAATTAGACTTTCGGCATTATCTAAACCATAAAACTAAAGCCTTTTCTACATCGGGACACTCTTGTAATTTTTGCCGTTTTGCTTTGCTGCTAGGAGAAGATTGCAAAATGAAATCTCTCTTTTTTAATATTGAAGTAAGAGTTGATGGAGCGATTTCAAATTGTTTAGCCACGTCAATTTTTTTGTTCCATTATCAACTGCTTCAATTATGTTTTGTTTTTGCGGCAAAGACAAAGTTTTATTCGTACCTTTGCTTGCCATTCTATGTTTCGCTCTCCTTCTTGTCACACCACCACTGAGTCAGCGAACAAACTGACAATGAAACGCACACACAACATCATAAAGAACAAGTAAAAAAGCTGTAAGTTGGGCCGGGCCGAACTTTTAATACCCTCCACCATTTGGTACAAATTTGGCAATTTCCAAAAAAAAAAACCGTTAAAAATTCTGTTGAAATCTTAAAAATACCGAATGCTTATACGACGACGTGGGCCTGCATAGGCAACTTTTGTCATAAATTATTACAATATTTAAATGCGAAACTTGAAGAAAAATCTGTTTATAATGTAGCTAAAATCGTCAAAATACCGAATATGGGGGGTACCGTTATATGGGGGCTATACGAAGACGTGGACCTGCACAGACAATTTTCTGGCATGGGCTGAAGTATCCATTACGAACTTCAAATACCAAATTTGAAACGATTTCGGTAAACAATGTCGCTAAAATCATCAAAAAACCGAATATCGGGGGGTACCGTTATATGGGGGCTACAGGAAGACGTGGACCTGCACAGATAATTTTCTGTCTTAGGCTGTAGCATCCATTACAAACTTCAAATGCCAAATTTGAAATAATTCCGGTGAATAATGTCGCTAAAATCATCAAAATACCGAATATCGGGAGGTACCGTTATATGGGGGCTATATGATAACTTGGACCTACATGGCCAATTTACGAACTTAACCTGCCTACTGGGAAAAAATACATGTGTGCAAAATTTTAGCCTTCTATCTCAATTTGTTCGAAAAATAGCGTGATTACAACAGACAGACAGACGGACAGACAGACAGACAGACAGACAGACACACAGACAGACAGACGGACATGGCTAAATCGTCTTAGAATTTTACGCTGATCAAGAATATATATACTTTGTTGGGTCTGACATGAATATTTCGAGGAGTTACAAACGGAATGACAAAATTAATATACCCTCCATAGTATGGTGGAGGGTATAAAAACTAAACTATGTATACTTCAATATTCTTTCAAAGCTTAAATTTGAATATATATAAGCTTAAATTTGAAATTTAAAAAAGAACAAATAAAAAAACTTTATTTTCGGCCGGATCGAACTTTGAATACTCTCCACCATTTGGAACGAATTTGACAATTCTCAAAACAATAAAATCCGTTAAAATTTTATAAATATTGAATGTAGCCGTTATATTAGGGTCAATACGACGACATGCACCTGCATAGCCATTACAATTCATTGGCCATTACAATATTCAATTGCGAAACTTAGAAAAAACTAGTTAAAAAGTAGTGTGTTCGGCCGGCCCGAACTTTGAATACCCTCCACCATTTGGAACGAATTTGGCAATAAAATCCTTAAAAAATGCTGTTAAAATTTTAAAAAATACCGAATATAGCCGTTATATTGGTGTCTACACGACTTGAACCTACATGGACATTGTTTGTCATCACCATATTCAAATTCGAAACTTAAAATAAACGGTTAATAATGTAGCTAAAATAATAAATCAAAATATCGTATATAGGGAGGTAGCGTTATATCGGAGCTGTGCGAAGACCTGAACCAGCATAGAAAAATGTCTGCCATATTCTGTAGCATCCATTACGAACTTCAAACAATTTCGGTGGGTATTGTACCTAAACTCGTCAAAATACCAAATATAGGAAGGTACTGGTATGTGGGGCCTATACGAAGACCTGGACCTGCATGAATAATTTTCTGTCACAGACTGTAGATCCCATTACGAGCTCTAAATACGGAATTTGAAACAATTCCGGAGAAAATTGACGCTAAAATCATCAAAATACGAATACAGGGAGGTACCGTTATATGGTGGCTATATGAAGACGTGGACCTGCACAAACAATTCTCTGTCTTAGGCATGTAGTCGGGAGGTACCCTTACATGGGGGCTATATGATAACGTGGACCTACATGGCCCATTTACGATCTTAACCTGCCTACTGGAAAAATATACATGTGTGCAAAATTTTAGCCTTCTATCTCAATTCGTTCGAAAGATAGCGCCATTACAACAGACAGACAGACGGACAGACAGACAGGCGGACATACAGACGGACATGGCTAAATCGTCTTAGAATTTTACGCTGATCAAGAATATATTTACTTTGTTGGGTCTGACATGAGTATTTCGAGGAGTTACAAACGGAATAACAAAATTAATATACCCTCCATAGTATGAAATATATAGATTAAATCGTTAAAGTACGACCAAGTGCAATCATCACCCACACAAAGCAAACTATTTAGCCAAATTTAAAGGATCTGTGTTAAATTATATGTCCTATATCTATATTTCAACAGAGATGGAAATTTAATATGTCGTCGGACAAAGCAAAGGGCACATTTAATATACCGTTCTTCCACGCTGGAGCCTATAAAAATAAAACAGGAATTAACACAAAACTTTTTCCTAAATTTTTCTAAATTTTCTCAATGTGAATATCGCTAATTTTAGGATTCTCCTTTTCGTTTTGTGTATTAAATTGAGTTTTATGTGTACGCTTTTAACAACAACACAATCTTCTACACGCGATCATTATGCCCAATTTTTAAGCATTTAAGGTTTATGCAAAGCATGATATACCTAATGAACATAATAAAATGAATTTACATACCTAAATGGTATGAATTTTGGCAGAGATTGAGATATTAGTATATCGTAAAAATACTTTCGCCAAATTTTGTCGAGATGGGTTCAAATTTGATGTCTCCTTTGATGTAAACAAAAGTCACAGAGGCTACGTTTGTGAAATTAAGTTGTTTCATCTAATTTTATATTTAAGTGCTCTGAATGTCATAACATGCACTCCGTAGCAATGATTTTTTTATACCTTCATAGTATGGAGGGTATATGAAGTTCGTCATTCCGTTGTAACTCATCGAAATATTAATATTAGACCCTAAAAAGTATATATATTCTCGGTCATCGTAAAATTCTAAGACGATGTAGCCCTCTCCGTCCTGCGGTCTGTCTGTCCGTCCGTCTGTTGTAATCAGGCTACAGTCAAAGCGAATTAAGATAGGAAGCTTAAACTTTTCACAGATCTGTCTTATGTCTGCATATATCGGTCCACGATATCTTATAGCCCCTATACAAAGGTACCCCCCGATATTCGGTATTTTGATGATTTTAGCCACATATATCAATAAAATTGTCTGAAATTCTAAACAAGAAGTTCTTTATGAGTATTTTATCCCCTCGCAGAGAATAATCTATATATGTCCACGATATCGTATAGCCACCATATAACGGTACCTCCCGATATTCGGTATTTTGATGATTTTAGCCCCATTTCGTAATGGAATTGTCTGAAATTCTACACAAGGAGTTTTTCGCGGGTACTTTACCCCCTGAAATCAAATTGTCTTTATAGGTCTAACGACACCTCCCGATATTCGGTATTTTGATGATTTTAGCCAAAATTTTCAGTGGAATTGTATTACAATTCTCACAAGGAGTTCCTTGTGAGTACTTTATTCCCTAGAAGAGAATTGTCTATATAGTTTCACGATATAGTATACCCCCATATAACGGTACCGCCGTTATATGGTATAACTAGCTGAACCCGGTCGCTCCGCTACCCCTTTTGATTTTATATGCATTCAAAATTTTATTTACGAATATATGTTGGATAAAGAAAAACAAATTTAAAAATTAAAAAAAAATATTGCACTAATTTAATGCGTTAATAAACAAAATCATTACAAAAGCAGTAACATGACATGCATACACGAAGGGTTTGTCCTTTGGATTTATTTATTTCATAGCAAATACCAAGCGTGCAGGAAACTGAAAGTTTTTTTAAGTAGAGTGGTTTTTCTATTGCAATTAGTGAATTCGAGATAGCAACATACTTCGCCGTAATAAGCGTATTTCAAATAAATTGTTGTGTAGTTTTTTAGTGTTAGCCTAAGGCGTTGTGGGTCAATGGTTCTTATTAAAATCATATCCCAATCTGATCCGATTTAAATATAATTTAAAAAAAATTACTTTTACACCAAACTCCGCCACACCTTTCATAATTCATTGAAATTGGTGCGTCAAATATGTGAAATCGGCCGAGAATATATATATGAGAGCTATATCCAAATCTTAACTAACTTCCAATTAATTTATCACATTTATTATTATAACCAAATTCCACCACACATTCTGAATTTCATTGGAATCGGTCATATATATCGTGTTTGGTGCATAATATGTATGAAATCGGCCGAAATATATATGTTAGCTATATCCAAACCTCAACTGATTTCAATATAATTTGGCAATTTTTGCTGGTGCCAGATTTTGTCTCTCTCGATTTGGGTGCATCAAATATGTGAAATCGACTGAGTATATATTTGGGAGCTATAATCACATCTGAGCGTATTTGAATATAATTTGTCAAATTTATTTTTGTACCAAATTTAGCCACTCATGCCGAATTTCGTTGGAATCGGAAATACGCATCGTGTTTTGTGCATCAAATATGTGAAATCGGCGGAAAATATATGTATATGGGAGCTATATCCAAGTCTGAACCAATTTTAATATAATTTGACTAATTTATTTTCTAATCAAAATCCCGTTACATATTCCAAATTTCTTTGGAATCGAACATACATATCGTGTATGGTGCATAAAATACATGAAATCGGTCGAAAATATATATGAGAGCTATATCCAAATTTGAACCGATTTTAATATAATTTGACAAATGCATATTTGTTTTAATTTCCGCTACACATTCCAAATTTCATTGAAATTGGAGATACATAGGGTGTTTGGTGCATCAAATACATGAAATCGGTCGAAAATATATATGGGAGCTATATCCAAATCTGAACCGATTTCAATTTAATTTGACAAATTTATTTTGGCTCCCAATTCCGTTACTTATTTTAAATTGCATTACAATTGGTAATACATGTCGTGTTTGGTCCACCAAATACATGAAATCGGCCGAAAATGTATATGGGAACTATATCCAAATCTGAACCGATTTCAATATAATTTGGGAAATCAATTTTTTAGATAAAATCTATCACACGTTTCAAATTTCATTGAAATTGGGGATACATAGCGTGTTTGATGCATCAAATGCTTGAAATCGGCCGAAAATATATATGGGAGCTATATCCAAATCTGAACCGATTTCAATATAATTTGACAAATTTATTTTCGGATTAAATCCCGTCACACATTCCAAATTTCATTGGAATCGAACATTAAGATTGTGTTTGAGGCATCAAATGAACGAAATCGGTCGAAAATATATGTGGGAGCTATATCCAATTCTGAACCGATTACAAAATAATTTGGCGAACTTATTTTTGTTCCAAATTCCGTTACGTATTCCAAATTTGGAGACTGTATCTTCAACCAATCAATAGATATGTGCATATAAAATCTAAATTTTTGGGAGTTACCTCCGATTCTGATGCTGTATCTCCAGTTCCAAGTGGAAATTCAAAAATGTATATAGCCTATGTTACTTTCAGGCGATGTTGCAGTATATATGGAAATTTTCAGGAAAATCTATTCAGCGGTTTTAGAGTCCATAAATTACAAACAAACAAACAAACAAACAAACAAACATTTTCCTCTTTTATAGATATAGATGAAGTTGTTTCTTCCAAATGGTGGGGGTATAAAAGATTCGGCCCTGCCGAACGTAGCTGCTTTTTTACTTGTTATTTATTTTTTTATTATTTTAAATAATCTATAGAAATTTTCTTACAATAAATATGTACACAATAAATATGTACATAAATGATAATGTTATACGTGGGGGGTACGTCGCGGAACATGGAAGTTGATGTTAAAAAAATCCGGCTGGAATACCATCCATAATGACAACTTAGAATTTTTCAGCGAATCTAATAAGTGTGCATTTCTAATAATTAGTTTCCATACGATTAATATTGCACCAGTTAGCAAATGAATTCAAATTTTCGGCTTACATCAAAATATTTGAAAATTTAATAAATGAAATAATAGTGATCGTATTCCTTGTGGGACTCCAGAAGAAACTATAATACTATTCCAAATGACAATTTTTAAACATAAGATCTGCGACGCAGCGACAAATTTGTTAGCTGTTTAGAGCGAATCAGAAAGTTGGCAGCGTCTGACTTTTGCATGACCTTATAGGTTTTAAATTCGTATTGAAATATTGAAGAAAGAAAGAAAAACAAATATGATGGTAAGCGTGAACTTCATGAAAGACGCAATGCAACACCAGAACCTATATGAGCTATATTTTAAAGGCCGTTTCGCACGTATTTAGATATCAAAATATGAATTTGTAGTCACTCCAACAAAGTCAAATGCAACAAATTTTAAATATTATTGAATGAAAGTACAAAATTTCGGAAATAGCATCAAATTTTACAAAAAGTTTATATTTGTTCGAATCGACATTTATTCTGATGCCACGGTCGATTAATACGAGCGGAGACCATCGGCCAAAATGGGAACCTATATTGGCGATTTTATACCTCAAGGATTGTCATCTACCAAATATTCTTAAATACCACATTTGAAATATATATATATATATATATATATATATATATATATATATATGGCATGTTCCTGATTTTCTCATGGTCATGTTCATAATAACATTTACTAAATTTTTGAATTTATTTTATTTTTGAACAAACAAATATTCGTATATAAAATTTTGAATGCATATAATATCAAAAGGGGTTCAGCTAGTTATTTATAGGTCTACGTTTTGGTACAGCCATTTGATACGCACATAAAGTAACCATCGATATTCGGTATTTTCATATCCTAGTCACTTTTACCCACGAAATTGTTTCAAATGTGGTATTTAAGAATATTTGGTAGATGACAATCCTTGAGGTATAAAATTGCCAATATAGGTTCCCATTTTGGTATGGCCCCCATATAAAGGCCTCATCCACTTTATGGTTTTTTTTGAAAAGTTGAACAGCATTATCCAAACGGTTTTACTGATATTTGTAATTTAAAGTGGAAAACGTTTGAATTCAGATACTTTGATAAAAATGTTTTTTCTTTACCCAATGGTGGAGGTACACTTTGTACTTATTTAGTATTGCACCCATAAAGCTATACGACCCACTTTATGGTATTTTGATAACATTAACTGCGTTTTTCAAAAAAATCTCACTGCAGTTTAAAGGGTATCACTAATGAATGTATTTTTTCTTATATCCAGCCAATATATAATCATTTCTTCATAATTTTATTAATAAATACATGCACTTTTGCATTTTATTATAGACTGAACCACAAAAAGTTACTAAGGTCCAACCACCAGCTCCTGGAGAACCACCTAAAATTGAGGTAATACGTGAAAAGAGACCGTCGTTAGTACCAGAACCTACAAGCAGACGTGGGTCATTGGTACCCCCAGATACTGGCCGTCGACCTTCGCTGATAATAGACGAGGTGAGTATAACCTTTGCTTTATATATATATATATATATATATATATATATATATATATATATATATATATATATATATATATATATATATATATATATATATATATATATATATATATATATATATATATATATATATATATATATATATATAAATGTTAAAAACGCACCTTACCAAAAAATTATGCACATTCCAATTGCTACACGCCACCAAATCAAACCAATCACAAAAACTTACTACAACTCTACAATCGATATACTTCAAAATATCTGTGTTGATACTAAAATGTTACATGTGAAAATTGTTTATGTACAACTAGAAAAAACTTCGTCCAGGTGAAGTTATGGATACTAAGGTAAGAATGTATTGAAGGTTTTTTAAATGTCGTAACGTTAAATATATTGAAAATACAATGCTAAGTACAATATTTTATCGAAAGACCAGATAACATTTTGTAATTTAAACTCATGTTATTATATTGATATGAGAAAACGTAAAACGTATAACCCATAAAAAATACCTTACACAAGAGAGCATAACAAAAATATAACGACTTGTTGCAATTTTTTTCTCAGACTCGGTATCTACGATTTGATGGAAAATGACTTAGATAACTTAAGGACATTCTAACTAAATACCTTAATGATCCGTATGTTGTTTTATCAATTCCACGGCGTTTTACATAGTATAGATCTTCGCTTGGAAAATCCTGCAATTGGCAATTAGGGGGTATGAGAGCCATACACTTGGCTCCTCAGAGTAAATTTCACCTGCTTTGCAGTCCATGCGGAAAGATAGAAGGACAGCCATTTTACTGTTGTTCGACCCTGTATCAAAACACTCCTCAACAGACTAAATTTTTACTGAAATGTCCAGGGTTGGGCACGTCTTACATCACTCGATGCCGCCAAAATTTAATTTATTACTTAGACCATGCTACCTCTTCACTATGGAGTTCTTACAGGAGTGGAGTGCAATTCGACTAATCTAGTTCCGTTCGTACTTGTTTCCCTTCCATCGTAATTGGTGCTCGTATACATAGGTGTAGTACTTGGATTCACCACTTCATCAAAAATTGATAGTCAATATTTTTTTCCTATTTACCCCCTGTAATCTCGTAAAATAAACTTAAAATTCTTAATCAATTCAGACTTTTTCGTCCATCTGCTGTAACCTCGCTAAAGCCCTATCGACATACAATAGGATGCTTAGATTTTGCACATGACAGTGGTTTTTCTAAAAGTTCGAATGGCTATATCGACCTACGATAGCCCTATACACAGTACCGCTAAATATCCGATATATTGATGAATATAGCCACGTTTTTAAAGCAATTGTTTGGAACTAAGTATTAGAATGTGGTAATTACGTTTTCATTTTCCACACCATATATTCAATATTTCTATGATTTAAACCAACATTTTTGATTGAATTGTTTAAATTGTTGAATATGAAGTGGTACCAATCCTTCTGGCAGATAATTGTATATAGATATACACGTTTCAACATGTCCCCAAACAATGGTACCTACCTATTTTCGGTATTTTAATGATTTAAGTTAGAATTTCAAATGGATTCATGTGTGTCACTGCCAATAGTTAGATCGTAGCATGGTTGGCTCGACAAATTGCATGGTGTTCTCCAAAAAAGCAGAATGTCGACAATGACAGCTATCCCTGTAAATAATACGACTACTTCATACACGCGTGTAAAAAGTAGACCATAAGAGACAAGGATTAGTCGAAAACTAACCCAAACGCAATGAAAAGCCTAACCGATTTAACATTGCTATGTCTTAAGGTCGGATCATACAACCCTGCCTTGCATTACATCAAAGTACTCCACGTGTAAAACCACAAGTGGCTTTCGTTAGAGCACTCCAGCATTTAAATGTGAATAAATATTTTTGTGTCTCGTTCCATCGCTCGTTACCGTGATACTGGTAGCGTAGCCCAACGTCAGGGAAGTGGACGGAAGAATACAGCAGCATCAGCAGAAATGGTTCGGAAAGTAAAGAAGAGACTTGATCGAAACCCGCGTCGCAGTGGCCGAAAAATGGCTCGTGGGCTGATCATATCGCAATATTCCATTCGGCAAAATTTGAAAAATGAGCTCGGGGTAAAGCCACTGAAATTCCAAAAAGTGCAAGAACTTACACCGCAACTGAAAGAAAATAGACTCAAAAGAGCTAAAGAGTTGCTTCGCTTGGCCGAAAGTGGTGAACTGCCGAATTTGGTTTTTTTTCCGATGAGAAAACATTCTTTGTCCAGCAGTTTGTAAACAAACAAAATGATCCTGTTTGCTTGTCAAAGAGGTTAGCTGATAATATGCACCTTTGGTTGACATTTGATATATCTTCTTATTTATAACTAAATTGAAGTAATACTCATTTTCTTGTATACCTCTGTACGTTCTAAATGTTATAGTTAATATCTAATAATCAAATTAAAAACTCCAAACGAAGTTGTTTAATTAAGAAAATGTGTCTATGTGTCAGCGCAATCGTAAAAACTGGTTGGTTCCTCATCTTCATTATGTTTATGTAATTTTTCGTTGATAATTGTTTCATTGTTGTTGTCATTATTTACAGAGCACATTTGTATGACACACTATTCAAAGCCCCCATTTACTGGTGATTACATGTTACGAAGTATTCTTGTTTTAGGGTTTGAGTCTGACGATCATGACGAGACATCGGGCATTTGGTTGTATGCCACGTACTGTTATGCGTTTGATTTAACCTTTAACTTGTGAGGTGACATATTTTATAACGTGGTGGTAAATTTTACCCCTCTAAATTTTACAGAAAAAAACTTTGCTAAAAATTTTATTTGATAATAATTTGTTTTTTAAAAGTAAGCTTGTAGGTTTTAAATTACAATAAGTAAAAAAAACATGTTTTTTTTAATGTAAACAAAATTTTTATTCATTGTAATAAAATTGAGAATTTCAAGGAAATGTGAAGAGAGGGTAAAATTTACCACCACCTCAGGAGTTAAAGGTTAACAGGGCATAAGACGAAGAGCATTCTCTTTCAATGGAATAAATACAGAAATATGTCACATTTGCAGCCCTTTATTTCATAGTATAGTAACAATAGTAACTCACAAATAACAGTGATTATGACCAACGAATACCAATTCTTAACAAGTCCGTGAAGAAAATGTGGCAAAATTTTCAAAATACCGAATACAATTGTGGGGCGGCTATACCAAAACTTGAACCGATATATCTCATTTTCAATACCAACCATCCAAGACACAATACAATTCAAATAATGTGGGCTGTATCGTGATTACAAAAGACAGACGGACATCTTTAAATCGCATTTGAATTTTGCGCTGATCATGAATATATATATATATATATATATATATATATATATATATATATATATATATATAAAATATATATATATATATATATATATATATATATATATATATATATTATATATATATATATATATATATATATATATATATATATATATTATATATATATATATATATATATATATATATATATATATATATATATATATATATATATATATATATATATATATATATATATATATATATATATATATATTTAGGGATGTTACAAACGGAATGACAGAGTTAATATACCAGCCTTTTCAAGTCAAAAGTCGGGCGGCCCGACTATATGTACTATATGATACCTTACACCACTATGTATATTTAAAAGACCTCCCGTAACAAAATAATTTATTTGAATTAGGTCATACCACCTATCACTATTTGGCTTTAGAGCAGTTATAGTTTAGTTTCAGAGGGAACTATAATATAAGAGGCATTTCCAATTCTGAATCGATTTTCAATAAACTTGACGGAGGCATTTTAATATTGGAAATGTACGTCCCGAAATTCACTCCATTTGGGCTGATCATTATTTGTATAATAAACCTGAAATCGGATTAAGGATATATATCCACATCTTAGCCGTTCTCGATAAAATTTGGCAAAAGGTATTTCTGAGCTCTATAATATATCTGGGACCAAATATCATTCTTCTGGAGTGCATATTACGAATGTGAGTGACTTAAAATCCCAAATCGGATGAAACATATGTATGAGAGCTATAGCTATATTTGATTTCCTCCAAATTTTATGTACTTGCTTCTAGACTGAATTTGGTGGGATGTACCAAAATTCAGGTCCTAAAGATATATTTGGGTCATTTGGTGCACAATTAACCCGAAATCGATTAAAGATATATGGGAGCTATTTCAAAAGCTGACCCGATTATCACCAATTTCAAGAGGGTTCCTCCTTGGGTCAAACAAATGTGGTTTGGAAAATTTCATCTCAATCGGATAATAAATGCGAACTGCATTTTGTTCACGAAAATACTTGGGCGGACGTATGGACGGACTGACATGCATAAATCGATTTAGAAAGTTATTTTATAAATATCCTCAAAAGTAACTATGGGTCTTTTTCGCTTCCTTCTCCCTGTTACAAACAAATGCACAAAGACATAATACCTATACCACTATGTGGTGTAGGGTATAAAAAGGAAGGAATCTAGTACAAAATATATTTGATAAAAAATACGAAAAGATATTCGGCAAATAGAATGGCAATTAATTAAGGTAAGAATATACCTTAAACGCAAAAAATGAAAGCAAGGGCCAGAAATGGGACTCAGTGAAGATATTACAGATATACAAACAAAAATGAATTATTGAAATGTATGCTGACTTCAATCATCCTATTTGGTAACCAAGTTTGTAAAATTTTTAGTATATTTAATTATGGATAACATTTTATTCGCATAATATAGAGTTTAATCTAAAGAAGACGAAAATAAGAAATGGACCGCTTAAGAAAGACAGCGATGATGTGTAAATGAGTACTCTATGGTAATTTAAATTCCTTCGATGTGTTACCTTTGAATTGAAACACTTTGGAGCGTATCCATGTTAAATTGATAAATCTACAAATATCTCTAAACATTGAGAACTTATAGCCAGAACTTAAGAATCAAATCGGGTTGTATTTAAATATTAGTCATTATATTATTAAATATGATAAGAATTATAATTTAAAAATAAAATGTGGCATAATATATACAAGAAAACTAACTAATATTTGAGCACATATATATGACAACATTCCTACAATTCACGTAAATTTAATATTTCTAGATATTCGATGAACTTTATTCGTAATATGTTGGAATGGCCTCTTTAAATTAAATTTCTATAAAAACAGTTGAACCATTTAAATCCCATTTGTATGTGTGTGTTTGACTGTGTTATACAATTATTTATACAATATGTGCAACTGTGCATACATGTACAGGTTTGCACAACTGACATGCACGTATACATTTAATATGTGCAAAATTTATCGTAGATGGTATTTTAACAGAAGTCAAGAACAGCGCCCTTAGTTTTCATTTGCCTATCAAAAGAATAGCTGCGCTGCGAAATAATTGAAACACAATTAAACTTTTTCAACTGTTATGTAAATTAAAATAATATGTTAAATTCCAACAAATAAAGACTTATTTGTAATAAAAACTAGAAATGGTAAAGAAGTCGTGGAAAATTTTGATAAAGACAAATACTAAAAAACTTGTCTAATACATTTTTTCTTGATATTAAGAATTTTCAGTTAACGCGTATGTAAGAAATAATCATTTTTGGGCTTAACATGTACAGAACCCTAAACAAATTTTATAAATCTGTAAAAAATTGGTGACAAATAAAATGCCAAAGATCGACGCTTCTTAACGAGTGCATTAAATAATAAGATATATAAATAAATTAGCAGGCAAGCATATTTCGTTCTGACAAAATGGGCGATTCCAAACAGGTCCATATAATATGTATACAAATAATTTTTATCTTATTTTTAGAGTTCCAGCCAGAATTTTCTCAAATGGGAATATGAGAATGGAAATATATTTTTATAAGTACAGTAAACGCATATATGCAAACAATGTTCCACCGAATTCGAACAGATATTAGCCAAAAAATCAATGGGAAATATTTTATCAGGACTTCTGAATAATAGTGGTTTTATGGCGTATTTGGGATCCATATATTACAGCAAACTACTGTTGGCATTTATTATGGGATCTACCAAATGCAATTCTTTCACAAAAATTAAAAATAATAGATATTTTGATGGTCTTCTGGTTTACTAAATAGGCGCAGAAGTAACTACAGCGTCCATTTAGGTTTTGACCGATTTGACTTTTAAACCACTTGCAAGCAGTACTTTGCTTCCCATATGATTAACAATTTAGTACGAGACATTATATATACCAAAACATAAGTAAGTAAAGGCCATAGTTAATCGGAGATTTAATGTTTCTGAAGATCAGAAAGATCAGACTACATTGAATGAAGGATATTGTTATTATTACGTTCATTCGCTCGAATAATCCTCTTGGAAATTTATGTTCGCTAGAAATAAGTTTTGCATATAATCATGCACATTTTTTCTTGGATTTTGACCAGATACGGAACTGGCAAAACATATACACAATTGGAACATAATTATGATTTTATATAATAAATATATAAAATTTTATATAATAAATAATAATAAATCAAAAGAATGTGTAACTAGTAAGCAAAGGCTACGGTCGAACGGCCTCAACCATAAGACAGCCTGCAATATTATTATTTACGATAACGTGTTTTTAAATCCGAAACCCTTTGGACTAGAATACGCGAATCACTCAGATATTGGGACACGTAATTTGACTACTTAAGCGATTATTCTAAATATCAGCTTTGATTCTTAAGGAGTTACAAATAATGTAAAAATTATATTTAAGAGCTAACATAAATTTCAGGGAAATACTGGTTTAAGATCTAAGAGCATTATTTGATCAAATGAACGTAATAATAACAATAGCCTTCATTCAATGTAGTCAAATGAGTTTCTGATCTTCAGAAACATTACCTCAACAACTTATGTTTTGGTGTGTATAATATGCATATTGAAAAGAGCTACCGTAACAAAAGAATTTATTTGAAGTAGATCATACGATCTATCAACATTTGGCTTTAGAGCAGTTATAGTTTGGTTTCAGAAGGAACTTATATATTATAGGCATATCCAATTCTGAATCGATTTTCACTAAATTTGACTGAGACATTTTAATCTTTTATGCCAAATAACACTATCAAGTGCATGATATCACTTGGGGAAAAATATATCGGAGCCGAGTTGCACAAAATTAAAACCTACGTCCCGAAATGCACTCCATTTGGGCTGATATTAGCCATTATTCCACAATACACATGAAATCGGATTAAGGATATATGTGGGAGCTATATCCCAATCTTAGCCGATCTCGATAAAATTTGGCAAAGGTATTTCTGAGATTTATAAGATAGCTGGTACCAAATATCGTTGTTGTCGAATGCATATTACGAATATGAGGGACTTAAACACCAAATAGGATGAAAAATTTATAGGGAGCTATAGCTATATCTGAACCGATTTTCTCCAAATTTGACGTACTTGCTTCTAGACAGAATTCGGTCGAATGTACCAAAATTTACAAAATTTTTAACAGATATGTTCCAATCTTGATAACATTTGGCAAAGGTATTTCCAAGCTCTATAAGACATCTAGTACTAAATATCATTGTTTTCGAATGCATATTAAGAATGTGAGGGACTTAAAAACCTAATCGGACGAAACATATTTATTGGAGCTAAAGCTATATCTGAACAAATTTGATGTACTTGCTTCTAAACTGAATTCGGTCGGATGTGCCGAAATTCAGGTAATTTGGTGCACAATTAACCCGAAATCGGTTGAAGATGTGTATGGGATCTATATCCAAATCTGGACGATATTTATACACTTATTTCAGAGCTGTATCTGATCATTGTTGTGGAATGCATAATACGCGTGTGAGGGACTTTAAACCCCAAATCGGATAAGATATATATATATATATATATATATATATATATATATATATATATATATATATATATATATATATATATATATATATATATATATATATATATATATATATATATATATATATGGGAGCTACATCTATTGCTACAAGCCAAAATTGCGTTAATCTACACTTGTATACCCCATGGGAATAAGATGCATTAAAAATGTAGTATCGAGGTTTAACATTGAAGTTTCCAGTGAACTCGGCTTACCAAAATGCGGAAGGAACCGTTATATTAAGTTTGTAACGTAAATTAGGCCAACAGTGCTTATTCTAGAATGTTACATATCCTATAAAAACGGGAAATGCCATATTATTGGCATAGTTGTCTTAGAATGAGGTTAAACCCTTATATATGAACACTAATATATATTTTTATTTTATATGTAATAAAATATATTAATTATTTACAATACTAAAAACAACATATTTCCAACACAAAATCATTTTGCTACTTAGTATTTGTTATATACACTTTCTCTATGTTCTCTATTCTATATATTGGTATTACATGTACTTAGCTAAAAAAAATTTTCTGAAGAATTTTGCAATGACTAACCAAACCAAATCTATCTGTTTCATGTTATGCCTTGTACGGAATTTTGTTCGTGTATATGTAATGACAATAAACAGAGACGACGCCCTTCCATCGACGTTCGTCGACCGAGTGTACAGGATCTCGAGGATTTAATTAATAAGCCATCGACACCATTGCACACAACTGGAGATGGTGGTCCACCTCAAATCGTGGATGTACAAGAATCATACTCCGTTGTCGAGGGTAAGTCTTCAATGTATTTTAGTATTTATATATTTTGACTATTAAACCTGCTGTCATCGACTGAAATAATATGATTTACATATTGTAATCCCAATGGAATATGAATTACTTTATCAAACCATTTGGTTTCAGTACATGACAGTATAAGGAAAAAATGCGTGATTATCGAAAATGTTACTGCAATTTGTATTATTCTTGTGTAGACTCGACAGCTTATATGACCGTGGGTGTAGAAGGAAATCCTGCCCCAACATTCAAATTCTACAAAGGTGTCAGTGAAATACTCGAGGGAGGTCGTTTTAAATTTTTGACTGATGGGCAGACAAACACGATTACACTTTGTATGCGAAAATGTAAACCAAACGATGAAGGAAAATATAAAGTTGTTGTATCAAACATACATGGCGAAGATACCGCAGAAATGCAACTGTATGTTTCGGATTCTAGTGGCATGGACTTCCGCGCTATGCTAAAGAAACGTCGTTATCAAAAATGGGATAAAGAACAAGAAGATCCTAATTGGGGAGATCTAAAAGAAACAGAAAAACCTATTCCCGCTCTTAAAAAAGTTGAAAGGGTAAGATGCTTGAATTACAAAAAAACATACAGAGACGAAAAAAATAGAAAACAACATACAAATGTACTTTGTTATGTTGGTGGGATAAATAATAGGCTATTTACTATTAGTCTACATTTTAATAGAGGTTTCGTGAGGTACATACATACATTAACTACAATTTTCTAGATTCCTTGCCAAACTGATTCTGTATACATACAAAATGATGCATGGCAGTGCGTATACATCATTCACAAATTTGCAGAAAAGTGGAAAAATATTTAATAGATTAAATTCAAATGTATACTCATGTTATAACCAATGGAATACACGGTTTGATTAGCGCTCTTTATTAAATGATGTTTAAGATAAATTTACTCTTATGGCTTTGATTCAGCGACAAGTAGATTTCATGAAATTTCAACAAAATAAAAAAATATTAAATAAATTTCTATACATACCATTGTGTATAACGTAATAAATTCGGTAGTTAATGCACAAGCATGCTTAAATACACTTCTTAGAATTCACTACAAAATGTATTACAAAAATAATAAGACACATTGCTAAATGTCAATTACTGCACTGTCATTAAAGATCAGCTTTCTGGGTTAACATTGTTTGCTACTACCGATTGAGGTTGGGAACAAATCGACACTGCAGTTTCCCACTGTGGAGCGTTTTGATAGCTGCCTCGTAATTGGCTAAAACTGATTCACACAAAGATACTATGTTACGCATCATTAAATATCAGTAAAAACCAAAACAAACAAGTGCTACCTATTAAGAACTACAAATAAATTTATTGAGAAATATGGAAACGAAATTTTAGAATTTTTCGCGGAACTTGTCTTTACTGTGATTTAAACATCAGATCTTTTAAATTGTGAAAAAATAATAGTATTTTTGTACACGACTTAAAACAAAATATTGCTTTAATATTATTGGCAGAGAATATGCGAGAAAATGACTGAATTTAAAAGAAAAAATATAAAACAAAAAAAAAATATTTTCATAGTGAATTGTATAGGATATCTGTTTTCTTTTCAATACAATATTTTATTTACTTTGTTAAATAAATTAAGGAACTATATTGTTTGAATTCAAATTATCTTTAATCACATTTTACAATTCAAATAGCCAGGGCCGTCAAGGAGACCATCATTGGCTGAATTAATACCAGATTGGCCAATACTTCAACCATTTCGACGGGAAGAGGTTCGATATATTTAAAATTGTAATAGGACTTCCTCGATTTAATTTTTTTATTATATATATTTTTTTTACAAAATAGTGAAATTCAGTATGTATTGGTTTTTGTGTTGATGTACTAATTTGAAAGCGTCAATTACTTTTACTTTGTTAGAATTTAAATTTTGGGATGTGGTAAGCATATTATCAGAACTTGGTGTTTTTGATTTGAGTAAAAAAGTTCTGCAATGAAATTTTAAGTTTCTGTACGATGTAATTGATGTTTGGGTCTATGTTTTTGTATTGGCCCCAATACGTCTAAGTATACAACTGAGCGTATATTAAGTGTGTTTTTTTGTTTTACTTTTTGTTATAATCTGACATGGCCAAACATTACAGTAGCCTCATATATGTTTTTTTGTTCTTCGCTATATTATTTTTTCTTATCCCAATTTTTGACAACGATTATAATAATGCAATAAATAAATGTTTGTTCTTAACTACCTACGGAAATCTTGAAATGATTCGAATATTGGAAATGTAACACGTATAGAAGCAAGAATCCTTCTTAAGTCCATTGATCGATCAGTTCGCAAAAGAGGGAAAGGACAAAAAGGTTGTTTTCGAAGCCCGTTTTTCAAAACCAAACTGTAAGCCGAAGTGGCTATTTCGCAAGGATGTAAGTATTTGTTAATAAAAGCTGAAAGTTAAGTCAACGAATCATATATATATATATATATATATATATAATATTTGTTCTGTTTTAAAAGGAATGCTTTCCGGGAAGCAAATTTAAATTTAAGAATGAGAATGATACGTATCAACTCATTATATCCAATCCTAAAGTTGAAGACACTGGCAAGTATACTATTGAAATTGGCGGTGTTTCAAGTACTGCATTTCTTAACGTAGAAGAAGCCGATCCTTCTTACACATTTACTAAGCCATTAAAAAAGAAAATGGAAGGTTATACACAACATGAAACTACCTTGGAATGCTCTGTTAGTAGTAGTATGGCTAATGTTACTTGGCTTAAGGATGGGAAGAAGATTGAATCAGATGACTCAAGATATCTTATTTCCAAAGATATTAACGGCAATCTTAAACTTATTATCAAAGAGTGTGTGTTGGAAGACAGCGGTTTATACACCTGCCAGTTAGATAAACAACCCGATAAGACTGAGTGCAAATTAAAAATTGTAGAGTATCCATATAAATTTGTTAAAGTGCTTAAATCACAGAAATGTGTCGAAAAGGATACTGTTACATTAGCCTGCGAAATTGATGATGCCACCGGAGAAGTGCAATGGTGGCGCAATGACGAAGAGATTAAACCCGATAAACGTATTCAAATTATAAAGGATGGGCGGAAACGAAAGCTTGTTATTAAAGATTGCAAAGTATCAGATTCGGGAATGTATAAATGTACAACTAATGCTGACAAGACTGAAGCTGAGCTAATCATAAATTGTAAGTATAGAAATAAGTGTTTGCCATAATATTGATATATCGAAAAATTTCAGATCAAAATCGATTTAATAAACAGCTTAAAAATACTGACGCTGTAGAACGCGAAAAGCTTACCTTGGACGTTGAATTGCAAGACCAGACAGCCCCCTGTGAATGGAAATTTAATGGTGAACCTATTGAACCTAGTGATAGAATTGAAATCAAAAATCTTGGTGGCGGTAAACACCAGTTAGTTTTCAATGGCTTAGAATTGACCGATGCTGGAGAAATATCTTGCGAATCAGGGCAACTGAAATCAACTTGCAAATTGACTGTTCGTAAAGGGGAAAGTAAACCAAATATCGACTGTCCGAATGAATTCAGTGGTCCAATATCTAGCCCTGTGATTGTTGATGTGCCATACAAAGGTGAGTTTTTTCACAGTCCTTGAATTTATTAATACATTCATTTCATCACAGTTTCCGGCACTAAGCAAACTCCCGTTGAGGCAAAACTATTGAAGGATGGCAAAGCTTTGCCTTTAAAAGATGTAGAAGTGGCTATTGCCGACGAAAAAGTTACATTCAAAATTAAAAAACCTACACGCGATATGTCCGGTTTATACCAAATAAAGCTTTCAAACGGTCAGGGCGATGATACAAAAGACGTGCAAATTATTTGTCAAGATGTACCGGATAGTCCAAACAATATTGATGTAACAGATGTTTATCAGACTTCCTGTAAAATTAACTTCAGCCCACCAAAAGATGATGGTGGATCACCTATAACAAAATATATTATTGAAAGACAAGACCTAAGTAAGAAACAAGCTTGGGAGACAGTGTCAGAGGTGTTACCTACAGAACCACTTACTAAAGATATTACGGACCTAGTCCCCAAAAAACAGTACAGATTCCGTATTCGCGCTATTAATGCAATCGGATCCTCTGAACCGGCTACTTTTAAAAATACTATTTTAGCAAAGGACCCATGGGATGAACCAGGAAAACCACGAAATGTCGACTTAACTGATTGGGATAAAGATCATGCCGATCTTAAGTGGGACGCTCCTGAAAACGACGGTGGTGATAAAATAACAAGTTATGTCATTGAATTTAAAGAAAAGTTCTCCAATGACTGGGTTGTTGGTAAAGAAGTACCAAGTGAACAATGTTCTGCTACTGTAGATGGTCTCAAAGAGGGGCAACAATACGAATTTCGAGTTCGTGCAGTTAATAGAGCAGGTCCTGGTGAACCTAGCGATAAAACCAAATCTATTACTGCGAAATGCAGATTTGTCAAACCATTTATTGTCGGTGATGATCTTAAGAATATTACCGTAAAGAAAGGCCAAACTGTACGTTATGAAATAAAGTACGATGGGGAGCCTGAACCAGAGGTTTCTTGGTATAAAGGAGCACAGAGATTGGTTTTTGACAATCAACGTATATGTTCACATCAAATGGAAAGAAACACTTCAATAACGATTAAAAAGGCGTTGCGTTCTGATACTGGCATCTACAAACTTGTTCTCACAAATAGTTCCGGTTCCTTGGAAACAGAAGCACAAGTTACAGTTTTAGATCGACCACTTTCTCCGCGGGGACCATTAGAACCGAAAGAAGTTCGTGCCGACCATATCACTGTTACGTGGAAACCTCCAGAAGACGATGGCGGTTGTGAAATTACTGGTTATGCAATGGAACGAATGGATGAGGAAACCGGTCGTTGGGTTCCTGCTGGAGAAGCAGGTCCTAATGATACCTCATTTAATTTTAAAGGGCTTACACCTGGTAAAAAATACAAATTCCGTGTAAAGGCAATCAATAAGGAGGGAGAATCTGATCCATTAGAATGCACAGAACCTATATTGGCGAAAAATCCATATGATCCCCCAAGCGCGCCCGGAAAACCAATTATTGATGATTATGACAATAAGAGTGTGGTCCTTAAATGGAAAATTCCCCCATCCGATGGTGGTCGTCCAATTATTTATTATATTATTGAACAGAAGGATAAATTTTCCCCATCTTGGGTCGAAGTAGCCAAAACTGACGATGCAGTACCTCAATGCACAGTCGAAAATCTCAAAGAGAAAATGATCTACAATTTTCGTGTAAAGGCTGTTAATAAAGCCGGTCCATCTGAAGCATCGGAGCCAACCGATAATCATCTTTGCAAACACAAAAATCGTAAGTATTTACAAAAAGTAGAGTATTTACTTAATCATAAAAGCTTTATAGTATGCTTATATAAATTAAAAATATTTAACTTTGCAAATTTAAAGCTACACACACATGAACCGTCGTATAGAACGCTTATTTACTAGTAGAATGTTTCCAACTAAAACAAAATAAAAATCAATGCTGATGCTATTATTTTTAACTGCCGCAATTTGGTAATGCTTTCTCTCGATTTAAAAGATTTAAATTAAGTCGTAAAATTGTTCATTTCTTTCCGGAATAGTTAAACCTCAAATAGACCGGTCAACGTTTAAGCGCGTTACCATAAAAAGTGGGCGAACCCACAAATGGTCTGTGGATGTTGCGGGTGAACCAGCTCCCGCTCTTAATTGGAGTTGGCGGGACAATGTTCCATTAACCACGGGAGATCGAATAAAGATAGAAGTTGTCGATTATCATACAGACTTCACCATAACTAAAGTAATACGTAAAGATAGTGGCATGTATACACTAAAAGCTGAAAATCGTTCTGGAACTGACACTGAGACCGTAGAACTTATCGTTTTGGGAAAACCCAGCAGTCCTAGAGGTCCGCTAGCTGTTAACGACGTTACTGCAACTGGCTGTAACTTACAGTGGAAGAAACCAGAAGATGATGGCGGGGTTCCCATAAAGGAATATGTCGTAGAGAAAATGGACACTGCTACCGGAAAATGGATTCGCATTGGTAGATCTCCGGGAGAAAAGGAACCGCCTAGTTTTGCAGTGTCTGGATTAAACCCTGGGTCCGAATATATGTTCAGGGTATCAGCAGTAAATGAAGAGGGAGAGTCGGAACCATTGACTACGTTAGTTGGAGTCGTAGCTAAAGATCCATATACTGAACCAAATAAACCAGGTGCCCCTGAAGTTACCGACTACGATAATGAGAGTGTATCTCTGAAATGGTCCACACCAACAAATGATGGTGGCGCTCCTGTAGAAAAATATATTATTGAAAAAAAACCTAAAAATCAAAAGAGTTGGGAAAAGGCTCTTGAAGTACCGGGTGATCAATTGGAAGCCAAGGTTAATGGTTTACAAGAATATGAGGAATATCAATTCCGCGTGATTGCGGTTAATAAAGCCGGACCTTCGCAACCCTCTGATGCAAGTGCCCCGCAAGTTGTAAAATATAAAAAATGTAAGTAAGATTTTATCAATAACTTAACATAAAACCACAAATATACAATTTATTAAATTTTTAGTAAAGCCACGCATTGATCGAACCAACTTGAAGCCTTTGCTTATTCGATCTGGTAAACCCATTAAATATGATGTTAAAATTCGGGGAGAGCCAGTTCCTACAGTAATATGGTATCAAAATGATAAAGAACTGAAACCAGAGGAATTGCCTTCTACCTGCGAGATTCAAAACATACCACACAATACAAAGATATCTATAATAGATACGGCTCGTCAACATTCTGGAATCTATAAAATCCGAGCTATAAATGAACATGGTGAAGATGAAGCAACAGTAGAAGTTAATGTTTTAGGAGCTCCAGGCAAGCCTAAAGGTCCCTTAAAAGTTGATAACATCACGAAAGATAGTTGTAAGCTAAAGTGGAAGAAACCCGATGATGATGGTGGAAAGCCAATAACTGCTTACCAAATTGAAAAGTTTGACAAAAAACAAGGTCGTTGGGTGCCAGTTGGGCGTATTCCTGGTACAGAGACTGAAATGGACGTTAAAGGTTTGCAAGAAGGTCATGAGTATCAATTCCGCGTTAAAGCTATAAATGACGAAGGAGAGTCTGAACCATTAGAGACTGATACTAGTATTATAGCTAAAAATCCTTACGATATCGCTGAAAAACCTGGTAAACCCACAGTAACTGATTATGATTCGCACTTTATAAAACTGTCATGGGAAGCGCCAAAAAATGATGGTGGAGCTCCTATAATCGGTTATGTTATTGAAAAGAAAGATAAATTTTCTCCCCATTGGGATGAAGTTATGTCTACTGATGTAAGTAATATAACCTTTTTATGCAGTATATTATGTATTTTCAAACTAAACATGTTCCATCAATTATAGTCACCTATTACTGAAGCCAAAGTTGACGGCCTCGTTGAGGGTAACGTTTACCAGTTTCGCGTAAGAGCCATTAATAAAGCAGGAGTTAGTGAGCCTAGTGTGGCTTCCGATCCACAGGTGGCTAAGCCAAGAAATTGTAAGAATATTCTTTTAGAAAAATCTATTTTATTCGCGTTTTGCTGTTCATGTAAAGCATAGACATACTGAAAAGCTTTTATGCCTTGACTAGTCCTGTGAATGTTATTTTAAATTTAAACTATCAATGAATTTTATTTTACAGTGAAACCAAATATTAATCGAGAAAAAATGAAATCTGTTAGAGTTCGGGCAGGACAAACCATTAAGTTCGATGTTGACGTAAAGGGTGAACCAGCACCAGCACTAAAGTGGACTTTTAAAGATGTAGAACTTTTGCCTCTTGAAGGGATTCGCATAGAAACTGAAGAGTATAATACAAAATTAACGTTATTTGATGTTACGAGAAAAGATAGCGGGAAGTATAAACTAAGTGCTGAAAATATTAATGGCAGAGATGAGGCTGATGTTGACGTTATTGTGCTGGATAAACCATCAAAGCCCGAAGGTCCGCTGGACGTTAGTGATATTTATAAGGACAGCTGCAAGTTAAAATGGAAAAAACCTAAAGATGATGGTGGCATTCCAATTTCTGGATATGTCATAGAAAAATTAGACACAGCCACTGGAAAATGGGAGGCAGCCGGTACAGTAGATCCTGAAAAAACTGAATACGATGTCAAAGGATTAGAACAAAATCACAGATACCAATTCCGGGTCCGAGCTGTAAATGATGAAGGAGAGTCAGAGCCGTTAGAAACGGACTCAGCTATAACGGCAAAAAATCCATTTGATGTTGCGGCACCTCCAGGTCTTCCAGAATTTGAAGATTGGGACGAACACCATGTTAAATTAAAGTGGGAACCTCCAATACGCGATGGAGGCGCACCCATAACAAGCTACACGATCGAAGTTATGGATAAAGATTCCGGGGAGTTTGTAAAAGCTATTGAAACTGAGGGGCCTATTTGTAAAGGCACTGTGAAAAAACTGGAGGAAGGTCAACAATATAAATTTCGTATTAGAGCTAATAACAAGGCTGGAGCATCTGAACCATCTGAGCAAACAAACTGGCATACGGCTAAACCTCGATACCGTAAGTACTTATTATTATATTGTTCAATACTTTTTCAAAATACGTTTATTTTTTATAGTTAAACCACATATCGATAGGAATAAACTGAAACCTCTGACAGTAAAAGCTGGTCTGTCCATCGATTTGGATATTAACATAAAAGGCGAACCTGCTCCAAAAGTTGAATGGTTCTTTAAAGGAAGCCCCCTGGAAAACGAAGAGATAAAAATTGAAAATGTTGACTACAATACCAAACTATTTGTAATGAGAGCAAAACGCCCAATGTCAGGAATATATACAATAAAAGCCAGCAATGAAGTTGGTGAAGATGTTGCTGATCTTGACATAATGGTTTTAGGAAAACCTGGTAAACCGAAAGGTCCCTTAGAAGTTGACAATATTACTAAACACGGATGTAAACTTAAATGGCAACCGCCGGAAGACAACGGTGGTGCCCCTATAGATTACTACGAAATTGAAAAACTTGATCCTCATACTGGTCAATGGTTACCATGCGGAAAAAGTTCCGAGCCCAATGCTAAGGTTACTGGCTTGCAAGAAGGAAAATCGTATAAATTCCGTGTTAGAGCAGTAAATAAAGAGGGCGAATCAGAAGATTTAGAAACTGACAAACCAATTATTGCGAAGAATCCGTATGATGAAGCTGATAAACCGGGTCGACCTGAGCCAACTAACTGGGATAAAGACTTTGTTGACTTACAGTGGGAACCTCCAAAAAGTGATGGCGGTGCCCCAATTGAAAAATATATCATTCAAATGCGCGATAAATCTGGAAGATCTTGGGTTGATGCTGCTATAACACCAGGAAATCATACTAAGGGCACAGTGACAAATGTTGAAGAAGGCCACGAATATGAATTTAGAATAGTTGCAGTAAATAAAGCTGGTCCGAGTGAGCCAAGTGATGTATCAAAGTCAGTTGTGGCTAAGCCTCGGCATCTTAAACCCAGAATAGATCGGAAAAATTTACAGAAAAAAACATTAAGAAGTGGTCAACTGCTACACATTGAGTCAATAGTAAACGGTGAACCCCCAGCAAGTGTGACGTGGACATTTAACGGGGAAGTATTGAAGTCAACAGATAGAATAAAGATTGAAAACGAAGATTACAAAACAACATTTATAATACCGAAAGTAAAGCGATCTGATAAAGGAGTTTACACAGTCACTGCCAAAAATGATTCCGGAACCGATACTGTTGAACTTGAATTAGAAGTTTTATGCAAACCAAAGGCACCCAAGGGCCCACTTGAGGTTTCTAACGTTACTTCAGATAGTGTTACCTTAAAATGGGAAAAACCTGAAGATGATGGAGGTCAACCTATAGAAAACTATGTTATTGAGCGTATGGACACTGAGACGGGAAGATGGGTTCCAGTTTTAACTACTAAGAGTCCAGAGGCACAGGTTTCTGGCCTGACTGAGGGAAAAGAATATATGTTCAGGGTAAAGGCTGTAAATGCAGAGGGAGAATCGGAGCCGTTGACCACAGATGTACCCACCCTAGCCAAAAATCCATTCGATACAGCCGACTCACCTGGAAAACCTCAAATTGTAGATTGGTCTGAAAATCATGTCGACTTAAAATGGAAGGTTCCAGATGATGATGGTGGGGCTCCTATTACGGGTTATGTCATTGAAAAAAAAGATTGCAATACCGGAAAGTGGCAAAAAGCATTGGAGACCAAGACTCCAGCTAATAGTGCACGAGTAAACGATCTGATTGAAGGTACCAAGTACCAATTCCGCATAAGGGCTGTTAACGATGCTGGTGAAAGTAAACCATCAGAGCCTTCAGACACTTTATTAGCAAAATGTCGGTTTGCCCCGCCTAAAATTGATCGGACAAATATTAAAGATATCACCACTAAATTTGGTACACACGTTCGTTTAGATATTAAAATATCGGGCGAACCTCCCGCAGTAAAAACTTGGTACCATAACAAAGCTCGCATCGAAGGAGATGACGTAACAATTGATTTGGAGCCATATAAAACAAAGTTTACAATTCCATTTGCAAAACGTTCACATACTGGAAAGTACACAATTAAAGCAGAAAATGAATCTGGTCGTGATGAGGCTTCATTTGAAATCAATATACTTGATCGTCCAGGCCAACCAGAAGGTCCTTTACGCATTACAGATGTTCATAAAGAAGGTTGTAAATTGAAGTGGAATCCACCTCTCGACTCAGGAGGCTTGCCAGTTGACTATTACATTGTCGAAAAAATGGATGTTGAAAGTGGAAGATGGCTTCCTGCGACACGTGTCAAGGAACCTTATGCAGAAGTAAATAATTTGGTTGAAGGGCAGGAATACAAATTCCGCGTTGTAGCCGTTAATACAGAAGGCGAATCGGAACCGTTAAACGGAGATCATTCTATAATTGCCAAAAATCCATTTGATGTCCCAGGTAAACCTGGTGCACCAGAGCCAGTGGATTGGGACAAAGATCATGTGGATATAGTATGGAAACCCCCAATCAATGACGGTGGATCCCCCATTACTGCGTACTCGATTGAAAAGAAGGAAGATGGATCGGATAAGTGGATTAAAGTATTAGAAGTACAAGCCCCTATTCAAGGTGAAGATTGCAAGGCTACTGTATCATATTTAGACGAAAATTGCAAATATGAATTTAGAGTTAGAGCCATTAATGCAGCAGGTAGTGGGGAACCATCTAATGCTAGTAAATCAGTAATAACAAAACCATCAAAACGTAAGCCCTCCCATTTGAAATTTTTTGACTTTATTAATAGTTTTATTTTAATTAGTTGCTCCAAAAATTGATAGACGTAACATACACACATACAACGTCAAATCAGGTGAATCTATATTATTGGATATAACTGTGGAAGGCGAACCAGCACCTGATGTTTATTGGACTCACAATGGAAAGTCAATCCAACAATCAACTTCCAGAAAGGTCGACAATGCTCCTTATAAAACGAAGTACAATAATTCTAATCTTGAACGAAAGGATACGGGAATATACAAAATTGTAGCATCAAATTTGTATGGCCATGATGAAGTCGAATTCCAAATCAATGTTATTAGTAAGTTAATTAATTAATTAAGTATGACCAAATTTATATAAACTTGTTTTATTTACAGCGAAGCCATCGAAGCCAGAAGGACCTCTTGAAGTCTCTGATATTCATAAAGAAGGGTGTAAACTTAAATGGAAGAGACCTAAAGATGATGGAGGAGAACCTATAGAGGAATATGTAGTAGAGAAATTTGATCCAACAGAGGGTGTTTGGATTCAATGTGGCAAGTCCGCCATTCCAGAATTTAATGTAGAAGGCTTGCGTCCGGGTTGCGAATATAAATTCCGTGTAAAGGCAGTAAACAAAGAGGGCGAATCAGAACCACTTGAAACGCTCAGCTCTATTATAGCTAAGGATCCATTTACTACTCCATCTGCTCCTGGAGCCCCAGAGCCAGTGGATTGGTCCTCTAATAAAGTAGAACTTACTTGGTCTGAACCGCTTACTGATGGAGGTTCCCCAATTATCGGTTATATTATTGAAAAGAAAGACAAATATAGTCCAATATGGGAAAAAGCTCTAGAAACAGACAACCCGCTTCCCAATGCGACGATAAATGGGCTTGTGGAAGGAAACGAGTATCAATTCCGTGTTGTAGCATTAAATAAAGCTGGATATTCCGAACCTTCAGAAGCAAGCAAATCCTTTGTTGCTAAACCACGCTTCTTGGAACCTAAAATTGATCGACGTTACCTTAGAGATATAACCGTATCTGCTGGATCTTCTATAAAATTGGAAGCTGTTATAACTGGAGAACCTGCTCCAAAAGTTGAATGGAGATATTCGAACTGTCCTCTACAAAACGGAAAAACTGTAACAATTGAATCTCCGGATTACTTTACAAAACTGGTTATACGGCCAGCGCAGCGGGAAGATTCAGGAGAATATGTTGTTACAGCGACAAATAGTTCCGGAAAAGATATCGTTAAGATTAATGTTGTTGTTACAGATAAACCGTCTGCACCTACAGGACCCTTAAGCATTACAGATGTTCACAAAGAAGGTTGCCACCTTAAGTGGAAACGTCCTAAGGATGATGGTGGTATACCCATTGAATACTACCAAATAGAGAAAATGGATGTTGAGACTGGTTGCTGGGTTCCCTGCTGCCGATCAGTTGAACCTCAAGCCGATGTCGTTGGGCTTAAATGTGGAAGTGAATACAAATTTAGAGTTTCGGCCATAAATGCTGAAGGCGAATCCGAATTTTTAGTGGGCGATGAATCTGTTATTGCTAAGAATTTGTTCGACGAACCCGATAAACCTCAAAATGTTCATCCAGTGGACTGGGATAAGGACCACATTGACTTGGCGTGGACACCGCCCAGTCATGATGGTGGATCTCCTATAACTGGATACATTATTGAAATGAGAGATAAATATGGACATTGGGAAAGAGCTTTGGAAGTACCATCAGATACCTTAAAAGCCTCGGTTAAAAATGTAATAGAAGGACAAACTTATGAATTTCGAGTTATTGCTGCGAATTCTGCTGGATTGAGCGAACCATCGGAAACAACAAACCCCATTACCGCCAAAGCTCGAAACAAAGCTCCACTTATTGATCGAACTAATCTATGCGAAATTCGCATTAAAGCTGGACAATCCTTTTCATACGAATGCAAAATATCAGGGGAACCTGCACCAAAAACTAAGTGGACTCATAACAAAAGAGAATTGTATTCAAAAGACAACATTAAAGTAAAGCACGTTGATTATTATTCAAAGATAAAAGTTACAAATGCTACTCGTTCAGATTCTGGTACATATACCATACATGCTGAAAATGAAAACGGAGTTGATTTTGCTGATGTGAAAGTAATAGTAATAGATAAGCCATCTCCACCTAACGGTCCACTCAAAGTTAATGAAATTCATGCTAGTGGTTGTACTCTAACATGGAATCCACCGGATGATGATGGGGGTCAACCAGTTACTAATTATGTTATAGAAAAATTCGATGAATTAATTGGTAGATGGGTACCTGCGGGAGAAACTGATGACAATAACACATCCTTTGAAGTAAAAGGCCTCACACCTGACCATAAGTACAAATTCCGTGTACGCGCAAAGAATCGCCAGGGAATCTCTGATCCTTTGACAAGTACACACTCTATTGTTGCCAAAAATCCATACGATACTCCTTCAAAACCAGGAGTACCAATTATTAAGGACTTCGATAAAGACTTCGTAGAATTAGAATGGACACGCCCTGAGTGCAATGGGGGTACACCAGTTACTGGTTATATAATTGAAAAACGTGGAAAATACGGTACAGATTGGGAACCATGTGCAAAAGTCGAAGGTGATAATACCAATGGTCGTGTTGAAGACTTAATAGAAGGAAATTCATACGAATTCCGAGTACGAGCTATAAACAAAGCTGGTGCTGGAGAACCAAGCGATGGATCTGCTTCCCATGTAGCCCGTCCAAGAAATTTACCACCAATAATAGATAAAAATTACATGTTAGATATAAAGATTCGCGCCGGTAATTGTTTTGAGTTTGATGTACCTGTGAGCGGAGAACCGGACCCTTCGAAAGAATGGTCTCAAGACAACAACTTTATTATAAATACGGACCGTCTAAAAATTGTGAATGAAATGCATAGAACTAAGCTACGTGTTATTGATGCAAAGCGTGCTGACTCAGGGGAATACACTTTAATTGCTCGTAATATAAATGGAATCGACAAAGCTACCGTAAAAGTGGTTGTTTTAGACATACCTTCAATTCCAGAAGGTCCACTCCGAATAGACGATATTACCAAAAATTCTTTGAATCTACATTGGCGCCCCCCTAGAGATGACGGTGGTTCGGATATCACTCATTATATTGTGGAAAAAATGGACACAGATGCTATGCGATGGATACCAGTAGCAGAGTGCAACGAATGTCATATTAGAGCCGATAATTTGATTGAAGGCCACGATTATAATTTCCGTGTCCGAGCAGTAAACAAACAAGGCGCGTCCCAGCCTTTACTTTCATCACAAGGAGTAACTATTAAAGATCCATTTTCTCGGCCCGACAAGCCCGGTCAACCACAAGCTGTTGACTGGGGTAAAGATTTTGTTGATCTTGAGTGGCCAGTTCCTAAACGGGATGGTGGTTCTCCAATCATTGGGTATGTCATTGAAAAACGGAAGAAGTTTGGTCAATGGGAAAATGCTCTCGACGATGTTACGCCTCAGAATAAGGCACGCGTTAAAAATTTAACAGAAGGTTGCGAATATGAGTTCCGTGTAATTGCAGTAAATAAAGGAGGGCGAAGCGATCCTTCCGATCCCACTGTACCTATTAAATGCCAGCCTCGGTTTGTTGCACCATGTTTCGATAAATCATTGTTATGTGACATAACAGTACATGCTGGAAAACATTTTGGATGGAACCTGCCCGTTGTGGCTTCACCTGCGCCAACAATAACATGGTTATTTAATGGAAAACCTATTGAACCTTCTGATCGGATTGACTCACAATATTTTCATAATGAGTTGTCTTTTGAAGTTTCAAATGCATTACGCACTGACGAGGGCAGGTATAGCCTTTTATTGAAAAACGAACATGGAACATTTGACGCATCTGCACATGTAAAAGTCTTGGATCGACCTGGAGTACCTGAGGGTCCCTTGGATATCACAAGAATTACTCGTGAAGGTTGCCATCTTACATGGAATGTTCCCCTAGATGATGGTGGTTCTCCTATACTTCATTACAAAATCGAAAAAATGGACATGTCACGTGGAACATGGTCAGATGTTGGTATCACAAGTCATCCTGTGTACGACGTAACAAATTTAACACATAAAAAGGAATATCTTTTCCGTATTAAAGCTATTAATGCGATTGGAGAATCTGATGGTTTAGTAGCTGATAGAAGCATTATTGCTAAGAATGAGTTTGATGAACCAGATCCACCAGGAAAGCCAATAATAACAGATTGGGATCGTGATCATGTAGATCTTCAATGGACTATTCCGGCGTCCGACGGAGGATCTCCTATTACTGAATATATAATTCAAAAGAAGGAGAAGGGAACACAGCTGTGGGTAAACTCCGTGCATGTACCACCTAATCAAACTTCAGCATCCGTACCCGATTTAACTGAGTATGCAGAATATGAGTTCAGAGTTATTGCAGTTAATAAAGCGGGCCAGTCAGAACCTTCTGAGAGCTCAGATATGATACAAGCTAGATGTAGATATTTAGCACCTAAAATTATTACACCAATGCGTGATCTTCGCTCTAAAGCTGGTCTTATTCTCCATGCTGATATATCGTATATAGGAGAACCTATCCCAGAAGTTATATGGACTTGCAATAACATTAATATGACAAATACTGAACGAATAAGCGTTAATACTGTTGGCTACCACACAATTGTTCATATAGTTAACTGTCAAAGAAGTGACTCGGGTCGTTATCACCTGATGTTGCGGAATGACTCTGGGATAGACGAGGGAGATTTTGACGTCGTTGTTTTGGATTGTCCAGGCCCACCAGTGGGCCCATTGCAATTCGAAGAAGTGACAGCAAACTCCGTCACTCTCTCGTGGAAACCACCGATCGATAACGGAGGCTCAGAAATACTATCTTATGTAATAGAAAAACGCGATTTAACACATGGTGGAGGTTGGGTTCCTGCAGTTACATATGTTAATGCAAAATATAACCATGCGGTAGTGCCTCGTCTTGTTGAGGGTACTCAATATGAATTTAGAGTTATGGCTGAAAATGCACAAGGTCGTTCTAGTCCATTGACTTCAGATCCCATCATAGCTAAAAATCAGTTTACAGTTCCTGGGGCTCCCAGCAAACCTCAGATTACTGATAGTGATCGAAGCTTTATATCCCTTAAATGGTCTGCACCCATTAGTAACGGAGGATCTCAAATTATTGGGTATGACATTGAACGCCGCGATATCCCTACCGGAAGATGGATTAAAATAACAAGTGTCCCAGTTCCAGCAAACAATTATACTGATGATCGTATTAAAGAAGACCATCAGTATCAATATCGAGTATCTGCTGTAAATGCTGCTGGTAATGGCAAACTATCAGACCCGTCAGACATATTTTCTGCAAAGCCTTTGCGGGAAAAACCGCGTTTACATTTAGATGGAATTTCGGGACGAAAAATTAAATTACGCGCAAAAGAAACTCTCAATCTTAATATACCTATCTCCGGTGCTCCTACACCGTCCGTCGAATGGAAGCTTAGAGATCTAAAACTTCAGCAAAATGTAAGGATATCCTACAACACAAATAATGAATGTACAGTTCTGCGTATAGAAGATATTCTTAGGGGCGATGCTGGAACTTATACTGTGACTGCTTCAAATGAATTTGGCAAAGATTCAGGTGATATTGAAATTATTGTAGTTGACAAGCCTACTCCACCCGTTGGTCCATTGACATACGTTGAACAAGGAAATGACCACATTTCAATGTCATGGAACCCACCAAAGGATGATGGCGGTAGCGAAATCGTGGGATACATTATAGAAGTAGCTGAATATGGCACCGATCTCTGGCGCCCAGTATCTGGTTATTGTCCAAGGAACAATCACACTGTAAAGGGCCTGACTGAAGGAAAGAAGTATATATTCCGAGTTAAAGCTGAAAACATATATGGTGTTTCTGAACCTCTTGAAGGTGCACCCATTGTTGCAAAATCACCATTTGATCCACCGGGTCCGCCAGGGCAACCCAAAGTAGTTGCTTACTCTCCGAACTCTGCAAGTTTGGAGTGGCACCCACCAGAATATTCAGGCGGAAGACCTATTACAGGTTATATAGTAGAACGTAGGGAGCGAGGCGGCGAATGGATTAAATGTACTAATTATCCAACCCCAAATACTAGTTTTACAGTGTTACATTTGCATGAAGGCGGTCGCTATGAATTCCGTATCAAAGCTGTAAACGATGCTGGACCAGGAACCCCATCAAAGCCCTCAGAAAGTATCACTGCAGAAGTACAAAGAAGTGTTCCCGATGCTCCAGATGCCCCTAACACTGACCGAATTACAAGAAACGGTGTAACAGTATCTTGGCGGCCTCCAAGACACGATGGTAGATCAAAACTCAAGGGTTATTTCTTGGAAATGAAAACAAAAGGATCGAATGCGTGGGAGCCTGTCAATGAGCTTCCTTTGCATAATACCGTGCATACAATAACTAAATTAAAAGAAGGCGATGAATGTACATTCCGAGTTATCGCTATTAACGAAATCGGTAAATCAAATCCTTCTAAGCCCTCACAGCCTGTAGTTGTTGAAGAGCAACCGAATAAACCTTGCATGGACCTAGGATCTGTTCGTGATATAGAGTGTCGTGCCGGTGAGGACTTTTGCATTCATGTACCATACATAGCTTTCCCGAAGCCTACTGCGCAGTGGCATTTCAATGATATCTTACTTCAAGACGATGGAAAACATTGCTTCCAGAATTTAACCGATGAAGCAGCTTCATTTATTGTTAAAAATGCAAGTCGAAATGATACTGGACAATATAGGTTACAGCTAAGAAATTCTTCAGGATTTGATGCGTGTACCGTTAATGTAAGGGTTTTGGATCGTCCTAGGCCACCTTCAAACTTACGTGCCGAAGAATTTGCCGGCGATGCCCTAACTCTATATTGGCAACCACCAAAAGATGACGGTGGTTCTCAAATCACGAACTATATAGTTGAAAAGAAAGAGAAATCGTCCTCAACCTGGTCAAAAATTAGTAGCTATTGCACAGTACCATTTATACGAGTTCGGAATCTTACTATCGGTAAAGAATATGATTTCCGGGTAATTGCTGAAAACAAATACGGAACATCTGATGCTGCAGTTACCTCAGAACCAATCCGTGCCAAATATCCATTCGATGTTCCTAGTGCCCCTGGCATTCCAACGTTTGTCGATTCAACAGAAGAAAGTATCACAGTGTCATGGCAAAAACCAAAAAGCGATGGTGGATCTCCTATTAGTGGGTATATTATCGAAAAACGGCTAATAAGTGATGATAAGTGGATTAAAGCACTACATTCTTTATGTGCAGACACGTGTGTTAAAATACCGAATCTTATTGAAAACGCTGAATATGAATTTAGAGTAGCTGCGATCAATATGGCAGGTCAATCGCCATACAGCACATCCAGCGATCCCATATTCTGTAGACGTCCACAACAATCCCCAAAAATAACGTCCGATTTATCGATTCGCGACATAAATGTTATAGCTGGGGATGATTTTCGTATAACCGTGCCATACACAGCTAGCCCAACACCAAAACCAACGTGGAACATAAATGGTCAAGATGTTGTTCAAGATGATCGCATTACGTTTACAACTAGTGAATACAATACAATATATCACAACAAATGTGCTAAACGCTCGGAGACAGGAACATATACTATAACCCTGTCTAATACTAGAGGATCTGATACAGCATCTTGTTATGTCACAGTCTTTGATAAACCAGGCCCGCCGCAAGGTCCTTTAACAGTTTATGATATTACACCGGATACTTGTACTCTATCATGGAAAACTCCCATAGATGATGGTGGATCTCCAATAACGAACTATGTAGTAGAAAAAATGGATAAGAGTGGTACTTGGATAAAAATAAGTAGTTTCGTAAGAAATATTCATTATGATGTAATGGGATTGGAACCAGGCCAAAAATATATATTCCGCGTCCGAGCAGAAAATCAATACGGCGTTTCTTCTCCATTAGAAATGGAAGACAGTATTACAGCGAAATATCAATTCACTGTGCCTGATCCCCCAGGGCAGCCTAAAGTTGTTGACTGGGACTCAGACAATGTAACATTGTTATGGTCACGACCAAGTAATGATGGTGGATCTCGTATTCAAGGCTATCAAATAGAATATCGTGATATTGTAAATGATTCTTCCTGGAATACATATGAATTCCTAGTTAAAGATACAAAATACCAACTTTATAATTTAAGAAAAGGATGTGAATATGAGTTCAGAATAAGGGCTAAGAACGCTGCCGGATTAAGCAAACCGTCAGCACCATCGAGTAAATTCAAACTGAAAGGTAAATTTACTGTTCCGTCTGCACCCGGTACACCACAGGTAATAAAAGTTGGAAAAAGTTACGTAGATCTTAAGTGGGAAAAACCCCACAGTGACGGTGGTTCCCGAATCACTGGTTATATTGTGGAACGCAGAGATATTGGAGGAGCCGTTTGGGTTAAATGCAATGACTATAATATTTTAGATACAACATATACCGTTATAAATCTCATTGAAATGGCCGATTATGAATTTAGAATTTTTGCCGTCAATGCCGCTGGTCGTTCTGAGCCTAGCTCGTGCACCATGCCCATTAAAGTATGCGAAGTTCTGGGAGGTGAAAAACCTGAATGGATTACTCGTTTGCAGGATAAAGTGGCACCTTTCGGTAAAGATTTTACTTTACAGTGCGCTGCAACTGGAAAACCGGAGCCAACAGCAAGATGGTTGCGAAATGGCAAAGAAATTCAAATGAATACTGGAAGATTTAGTTGTGACAATAAGGGTGGTGTGTTCAGTTTACATATACTAAACATACAATCAGGAGATGAAGGAGATTATACTTGTGAAGCTGTAAATTCATTAGGATTTGTCCACACATCAGGGTATCTTCGCATAGGTGCACCACCTGTTATACACAGATGTCCTGAAGAAATGTACCTACCTGAAGACGATAATGCGAAAATCAAGGTATTCTATGGTGGTGATCATCCAATGAATGTTCAAATATATAAGAACAATGAAAAAATAGTTGAAGAAGAAAACCATTTAAGAATAACTGTTTTCGATGATTATGTGACATTGTTTCTACAAGGTGTCTTAAAGTCAGACGCTGGTTCATATGAAATTGAATTTTCCAACGATTCGGGCAAGGCTTCAGCGCAATTTGTTTTAAATGTCACTGGTTTACCATCAGCACCTATTGGGCCAATGCAAATTTCCCACATTAGTAGACATTCTTGTTTACTAAATTGGCGCCCGCCATCTTATGATGGTGGACTCCGTGTGACTCACTATGTCGTAGAAAGAAAAGATACAACTTCACAGCATTGGATAACAGTGTCATCGTACTGCAAAGACACCTCTTTTAATGTTCAAGGACTAATCGAAAACCAAGAGTACTTATTCAGGGTTATGGCTGTAAATGGAAATGGTATGGGTCCAGCTTTAGAAGGTGGTAATCCAATAAAAGCAAAAGCTCCAATTGACCCTCCCTCTCCACCAACAAAACCTACAGTTACAGAAATTGGAGAAGACTTTGTTCATTTAGAATGGGGCAAACCAGACTCAGATGGCGGTGCTCATATCCAAGGATACTGGATAGACAAGCGTGAGGTTGGAAGTGATACTTGGCAACGTGTAAATATAACAATTTGTAATTGTACCCAAATATGTTGTCCCAACTTAATAGACGGACGGCAGTATGAGTTCAGAGTATTTGCCCAAAATGAAGCTGGAATTTCCAGAGAATCTGTCAATTCGACAGCAATTAAGATGATTGATCCTAAGGCTGCAATTGCTCCTGTAATTTTGAAGCCTTTGCGCGATGCACAATGCATTCAAAATCACAATGCACAATTTACTTGTACTATAACAGGTACACCAAAGCCCTCGGTTACATGGTACAAAGGTGCTAGAGAAATAACAAATGGCGCCCGCTATCGCATTTATAATGAAGGAGAGAACTATTATCTCAATATAAATGGTGTATTTGGTGAAGATGCAGACGAATATATTTGCCGCGCAGTAAATAAAGCAGGAGCAAAATCATCACGAGCGGCCTTAATAATAGCAAGTAAGTTAAAACAATCAGTTTAAATTTCTTTATTGATTTACGCAGTCGACCAACTCGACTTCGAAAACACATATATATATAGATTCTAGACATAAATATTTTATTTCTGTTACTTTTAGCGGCACCAAGACTAAATGTCCCTCCAAGATTCCGTGGAACAGCCTATTTCGATAAAGGAGAAAATGTAATAATTAAAATACCATTTACTGGCATCCCGAAGCCTCGGATTCATTGGATGCGAGATGAAGATAAAATTGAATCAGGAGGACACTATCACGTAGAAACAAAAGAACGTCATGCTGTCCTCACTATTCGAGATGGTTCACAGTTAGATTCAGGCATATATAGGATAACGGCCGAAAATGATCTTGGCACAGATACAGCAGATATTGTTATTCAAATTAGCGATCGACCCGATCCTCCTAGATTACCTGTTATAGAAAATATTGGACACGACTCATTAGCACTCAGCTGGAAGTCGCCGGCTTGGGATGGGGGTAGTGACATAACAAATTATGTTGTGGAAAAACGTGAACATCCCATGTCATCGTGGATTCGAGTAGGTAGTACACGTTTCACCTCAATGGCTGTTACAGGTCTTACCCCAAGCAAAGAATATGAATTCCGCATTTACGCAGAAAATGTGTACGGCAAATCAAATCCATCAGATATAAGTACACTAATTAAAACCAAGGATTCTCTTAACAAGAAACCACGACAACGTACTTGGGAAACTGATGAAAACGGGAAAAAAATCCGTGGAAAACCAGAAGGAATTGTAAAAGACTACGACTCTTTTGTTTTTGATATTTATACAAGATATGTTCCTCAGCCTGTGGAAATCTCTCGCGAAAGTGTGTATGATAAATATGAAATTTTGGAGGAAATCGGCACTGGCGCTTTCGGTGTGGTACACAGATGCAGAGAACTAAAAACTGGAAATGTGTTCGCGGCTAAATTTATTCCCGTTTCTCACTCAACGGAGAAAGATATGATTCGACGGGAAATTGACATAATGAATCAATTACATCACCAGAAACTCATTAACTTGCACGATGCGTTTGAAGACGACGATGAAATGGTGCTAATCCTGGAATTGTAAGTATTCTTTAAATTGGCGAGTATGTGCATGTAATATTTTTTTTATTTTTCAGCTTGTCTGGTGGAGAATTGTTTGAACGCATTACGTCGGAAGATTATCAAATGACTGAAGCAGAAGTAATTCACTACATGCGTCAAATTTGTGAAGGCATTAAATACATGCATGAAAAGAATATTGTGCATCTTGACATTAAACCAGAAAATATTTTGTGCCAAACTCGGAGGAGTAACAATGTAAAACTCATTGATTTCGGCCTGGCTACCCGCCTTGACCCTAATGAAACAGTGAAAATAACAACGGGAACAGCGGAATTTGCTGCTCCTGAAATTGTAAACCGCGAACCAGTTGGATTTTATACAGATATGTGGGCAGCTGGCGTTTTAACATATATCTTATTAAGCGGTCTGTCACCATTTGCAGGAGATAATGACGTAAATACCTTGAAGAATGTGAAGTCATGTCAATGGGACTTTGATGCAGATGCTTTTAAATATATATCAGAAGAAGCTAAAGACTTTATAAGGAAATTACTAGTAGCAAACAAGGAAAAGCGAATGACTGCGCACGAATGCCTTTTACACCCGTGGTTAACAGGTGATCACGCTGACCGTAACAAACAAATCCAACGTTCCCGTTACCTTGCATTCCGTGATAAACTTAGAATGAGAAACCAAGACGCCGGTAATTACGTGATACCTATTGGGCGAATTTCCGAATATTCATCACTTCGCAAACTTCTTATTGATAAATATAAAATATGTGACACCACATTTGACCGAAGGCAAGCTGCTCCGCGGTTTGTTATTCGCCCTTCCTCACAATTTTGTTATGAAGGACAAAGTGTTAAATTTTATTGTCGTTGCATAGCCACTGCTACACCAACACTGTCTTGGTCCCATAATAATTCCGAATTGCGGCAGAGCGTAAAGTTCATGAAGCGATACATCGGAGATGACTATTACTTCATAATAAACCGGGTTAAATTAGAAGATCGTGGTGAATATATTATTCGGGCAGAGAATCACTATGGATCTAGAGAAGAAGTTGTCTTCCTGAACGTACAGCCCTTACCCAAGGAACAGCCTAGATATGTTCATGAGTCCACTCCAGTACGAAGACGTGAACCACTTCCTTACACATTCTGGCAGGAAGAGTCTGAATCAGTGCCATATTTCACATTCCTGTTACGACCACGTGTTATGCAGTCACGTGACACATGCAAATTATTATGTTGCTTAAGCGGGAAACCTGTAGCATCAGTAAAGTGGTACAAAGATGGACGAGAGCTCAGCAAATATGAATACTCAATGACTCATTCAGACGGTGTAGTGACATTGGAAATAATAGATTGCAGACCATCAGACTCAGGAAAATACTCTTGCAAAGCAACGAATTGTCATGGAACTGATGAAACTGAATGTGTCGTTATTGTTGAAGGCATTTAGCCATTCATGCAGTTATGTAAAGATTGGTAATTCCTAGTTTTGCAAAATTTCAAAAATGTTAAATTTGCAATCAATAAAAATTGAAATATGTGTTCTATTCTCGCAAATAAAATGTTATTATTTTTTTCTAACTGTAATATTATACAGTATTAAAATTTATTATTTCGGCTATTGTATTATTACACATTAAAATCAGAGACACAACCTTACCAGAGACACGCCTTAACACAGAATTGAAGTGTAAGTAAGTAAGTGTAAGAGGATTCAATTAATTTAGCTATTATATATTGTCTTCCCGAAAAAAAATTGTGAGGTATAATGGATTTATGGATTTAATTGCGTTGGGTTGTGCTTCAAGGGCTTGTCTCCAAATTATAAGAATTGTTCATGGCGCCATTGTCTTTGACTCTCATGGCTATTTATAATAATAACCAGCAAGGAAAAGTCAAAGTCTATATGATACCCTATACCACTATGCATATTTAGTAGAGCTCCAGTAACAAATAATTTATATTTGAAATTTATTTGAAGTACATAGATAATACCACCTGTCAACCTTTGACTTTAGAGCAGTTAAAATTTCGTTCCAGAGGGAACTAATATATCGGAGGCATATTAAATTCTGAATCGATATTTTAAACCAAATAACATTGCTATAGAATACATGATATCATTTCTAGTAGGATTACATTAAAAAATGTATATCGGAGCCGACTACTAATTGGAAACGTACGTCCCACAATTCCATTGGGGCTGATATTGGCCATGTGGCGCACAATTAACCCGAAATCGGTTGAAACTATTCTTCCCAATTTCAATTGGATTCGTCCTTGTGCCAAACAAATATTGTTTGGAAAATTTCATCTCAATCGGATAATAAATGCGACCTGCATTTTGTTTACAAAAATACATGGACAGACGGACTGACTAACATACATAAATCGACTCAGAAAGTAATTCTATGAAGATCCCCAAAAATACCTATGGGTCTATCTCGCTTCCTTCTCCATGTTACAAACAAATGCACAAAGACATAATAACCTTGTCACTATTTGCTGTAGGGTATAAAAACAAAATAAATAAAAAAGCGTTAATCTTTAAATATCCTACACCGTGCTGTAAAGCAAAACAGAATATGATTTCACTATTCAAGCGAGTTTCCATAGCGCCAGTGTCTTTGACTCTCATGACTATTTATAATAACAAAAGTTTATAAAAACAAAACAAATAAAAAATCGTTAATCTTTAAGTATCCTGTATCATGCTGTAAAGCATAAAAGAATATAATTTAAATATTCAATCGAATTTCATTTATAACCGCAAATGTCACCAAAATCAATAGGTGAATGTAGTGGCGCATGAAGATTTTCAGGTGAAGGATATTTTATTGGCAATTAGGGATTGGCAAGATTTTTATGTACATTTTGTAATATCTCACAACACAGAACTACACGGAACACCTCGGTCCACGTGTGTTCGCCTTTGCTGCTTTTTGTTTCAAAACAGAAACAAACATTTTTTTAACTTAGTGCTTCGTTGTTTTTAAAGTTTTGTATCAGTATCGGTTATTTAGCAGTTTTAATAAGTTTTAGCCGATGTCACAAAAAGCAGTAACTGAGAACATAGTTGTTAGTCGTTTGTCATGGAAAAAATTTTTCATATTCAAGAAGGAATTTTAACATTTGGCGGGAAAATCTAGCCCTGGATAATGTTCGAATTCAAAGAACAATTTATGCTTGTTCTTTTCAACTTGTCCCCCAAATATAACCAAATTACAAAAAAATAGACTTTTTGGAGCTCTGTTTTTTTGTATTTTCAGGCAATAACACATTTGTTTTATGTAAAAATTTTCACTTGGTTGTTGTTGTTGTAGCAGTTTTAACATACTCCGTTGTTAATAATCAGACTAATCCGGCTCTTCCTCTATGTACAGGTTTAGGAATTTTGCTACCTTTATGGGCTGTAGCCAGAGAACCCCCGGACGGAGTTGGGTAGGTTTGGTTGGACAATTAAGCAGGTGCAGCGTATTGTGCCGGTCTGTATCGCACGTTGGGCATGCGTTCCGCACATCTTCGTCAATTCGTGCCCAATACGAATTGAGACGGCTACACCATCCTAAACGTAGTTGGGCCAAAACTACCCGGGTTAGCCTAGGCAGCCGACGTTCTTCAGCTGCAATGGATGGAGGTGGACTCCGAGGATGGCATTCATACTGTAATTATTAACTACCTCTGCGAGTGCTTCAGTATGAATGCTATTCAGACCTGCTTGATAGGCTTCATGATCTAGGGGCTCTCCCTTATATCGCTGGTCCTCCCTTTCTAGATCATGCAGGTCCTTCCTGACACGCCTGGATGGGGGAATTCTATTCACCATATAGTGTGACTCCCACGATAATACCCAAGCGGGTACTGAAACGAAAGCAAAAGGTTATGCTACCGTAGGGAAAGAACCTTCGTCTCCTCTTGTAAATGGTCCACAGGAGTCGTGAGGATGCACCCTGTTCTCCCCTGTTCTCAGGGCGGCATTCTGGAAGGTCTGAATACTTTTCCACTGCGTTGCACTCGTATTCGCCGACAATACTGGAGCCGCATAGCTAACCACAGACCGACCTCTCGCTTTATAAGAGGTCATCAAGGTTTCCTTATCCACACCCCAAGCGCTGCCCTTATTCGCACCAATACGTGTATACATGTTTGTTTTCACTTAATCCTCTGCTGCAAATGTCTCCATTTGAATATTCTCATTCGTGTTAGGATACCCTTTGTTTCTCCGCAAACTTTTTTATTCTGTAATCTTCTGTAACATCATTAAGTGCGTCATATACTTTAAAGCTATTTTTTGTAGTACACATACCCAGAAATAGTTATTAGATTATTATATGTGTAAAAATTATGCATTATGCTCGGATATTCATCCTGCCTTATTATTTGTCGTAAAGGGTGGTTCTTGCCAATGAATCACTTTTTTGCTGCAAATACAAGTGTGTTATTAAATTCGTGCTGTTTCAGACTTGAAATTGTTTTAATGAAGACAGAAGAAAACACCTATAGTAAAAAGGAAGTTAGGGAATTCAATTCGTAGCTGGCACCCTTCCTGTTCACCATACAAGTATACAGCAAACCAATCTCAGCTTATCCCACTTACTTTTCCTAACCCTTAAAAATCATACCTCCGAAATTGCTAGCACATATTCAAAAAATTAACATTTATAAAACTGATTTAATGTAAAGAGAAAAGTATCATATGATTAATATAAATGCGTGTGAAAAGGTAATACAAAATTTATAATGAATGAATGAATAAAGTACTCACAAGGAACGCGTTGTGCGGATTTTCAGACCATTCCATTGGAAAATGTGGCTAAAATTATCAAAATCGCGAATATCGGGGCATACCCTTATATGGTGAATATGCGATATTTTGGACCTATATAGACAATTCCCTTTCAGGGGATAACGTGCTCACAAGGAACCCCTTGTGTAGAATTTCAGACAATTCCGTCGAAAAACGAATATCGTGGGGGTACCGTTATATGGGGGACTTACGATATAGTACACCTATATACACAATTCTCTTTCAGGGGGTTAAGTGCCCACAAACAACTCCTCTTGTGGATTTTCAGATTATTCTATTAAAAATGTGGCTAAAATCATCAAAATACAGAATATCGGGGGTACCGTTATATGGGTTCTATACGAAATCGTGGACCTATATAGATAATTCCCAACCAAGGGATAAAGTACTCATAGAGAACTCCTTGTGTAGAATTTCAGACAATTACATTGAAAAATGTGGCTAAAATCATCAAAATACCGAATATCGAGGGGTACCGTTATATGGGGGTATACCATATCGTGGACCTATACAGACAATTCTCTTTCTTTCAGAAAACGATATTAATAGTAAAAGCACCACATTTTTTACGTCATCGGCTTTTTATTCCTTTATGGGATTCGATAGTAAACATATTGAATGTAATTGAATGAAATCAAAACATCGGCCAGGCCGAAATTTTTATACCCTCCACAATTTGGAAAGTAACTCATGTAAAACTATGTCCGTAAATGTCGAAATTCCAGTATACGAGGGGTACGCGTCACTACTGTGGGCTTCAGTCATCAAAATACCAAATATCGGGAAGATAGGGGCTATAGAAAAACTTTGACTTATATGGAAATTGTTCAATATGAGCAGAAGAATACATTGCGGAATACTCAAATTTAGTTTTAAGTAATTCCGTTAAAAAATATGTGCTAAAAATCGTCAAAATACCGAATGTTGAAAAATACCGAATGTTGAAAAAGATGAAAAAGTTTACCTACTCTAAATATTGAGAACTGACCCCAAATACATCAAAATACCGAATCTGTTACTGTAAAATTATATGGGCACTATAGGAAAATATATCTCAATCTTCTGCCATAGAAAGTAGAATATCTTACAGTTAGGAATGTTAAAAACTAATTAGGTAACTATATTTCACATTGATTATATCCCAAACTTATTTAGGTTTGGCTTATATTGGCTTTACCGTGGTATCCGAATATAAACCCATTAGCAAAACTATATTCATATGGAAACAATATATTTAATAAATAATATGAAGAAACTCACTTATAATGAGTTGTGTGAACAGTATTTCATTAATATATTCAGAAGAATGACGTTGTGCCTATGTGCAAAAGGAAATTAATTCATGTAGCAAGGAAATCTTTGATCGACTAAGTGAACATCCTCAGGAAATGCTTTCGCAAATATTACATGAAAGTTGGATATCACAAAATATCAATTGCTGAGAGCTTGTTTCATTAATTGCCATTAAAGCAACAGCGAACTATAGCCCATATCGTCCAAAAGGTATTGAACGCTAGTTGGACTAGAACAGAGCGGATCATAAAAAGTATTCCCACTCCAAGAGATGAAAACAAGTTTGCAAATGAAGCATTAGCAATGTTTTTGGATTTAAATCTTACAAGGCAATACAGATTGCTTCGATTAAAAAGGGCTCCCATCTGATCCATTTACAATTTAAGGAAGTACATGATCACACAGCTCAACGACTGCTACCATAATTTAAAGGAAATGAATTAAATCAGTCTGGAGTCTGCAAAATAACTCTCATTTGAAATTGTGGATGCCTGGTTTCCTTGCAAAATAATGTTAATATGGGTCCACAATTTGATATAGCTCCCTACCCCCGATTTTATTTCATATAAGTAAAGTGTTTGGGATAGGGTAACAAATTGTTGTGCCGAATACTGTCAACTTTGAGGAATTTCTCAAGATTTTGCCGAACATTTTCAAAAGATTTGCATGTAATTTGGTATTTTGGATCCTGTAAAATATTGTTAAAAATATTAACTCTTTGGTATACCTCCCCTATACAGATACCTCCACCTTTGCCATATTTTAATGCTTAAAGTGACATTTTGTCACTAGTACGATCCACAAATGCTAGTACGATCAAAATACCGAATATAGGGAGGTACTGTTATATGGGGCCTATACGAAGACCTGGACCTGCATAGACATTTTTCTGTCACAGACTGTAGTTCCCACTACGAACTCTAAATACGTAATTTGAAACAATTCCGTTGAATAATGGCTCTAAAATCATTAAAATACAGAATTTTGGGAGTTACCGTTATATGGTGGCTATACGAACACCTGGACCTGCACAGACAATTTTCTGTCATTTTCGCGATAATGTTCTGCATTTTTTCTGATGCAACGGTCGATTAATACGAGTGGAGAGCGACCATCGGCTGTTATGGCGGCCCACACAATCACTATGGCAGGCGCTTGAGTTCTGGTGGCCAACCGAAGGTGCACTTTTTCAGCTGACCTCTTTGTCAAGTAAAAACGATCTTTTTTTTTTGTATATATAACATAAAGAAATCACACTATAAAGAAATCACACTACAAAGAAATCACACTATCCCGCTTGAATTCCATCACGAATACCTTTTTTCTGGAAAATTCTCACCAAAATGAATTTTTACGCTTGTAAACAATATAATGAGCTGTCACTAGAATAATTTTAACAACTCTCGGGCGAGTGGTTCAGAAGTGACAGCAGTCTGAAATTGGTTGCAGGTTTTTCATCTTACCATGTATATATCCAACTTTAAGCAATTATTTTTATTGGTATAATTGTTGAAAGCATAGGTTGCCCAAATCATATCGTTGAGGTATCGATTGTCGGCTTATCGGTGTCATGAACTATGAACCTCGACATGCCGGGCCCCTGGTGCAATATTTTGTAGCGTATACTCAAATTATTTCGAAGAAAGTCTTCTTCAGGGATATTTTTGGACCAAAATGTTTTTCGTTTGAAATAGAAGAACAATATTTTCGGTGTTTTGAGTTATTTTATCTATGACCTATTTATATGCCGTATCATGCGTATTATTCGTTTGAAACTTTTATATTTTCATTTCACCTCTAGTGACTTTTGACAGCACAACAAGCTTCTTCGGCGGTTGATTTGCAATAAAATAATCCTCAGTTAATGTGCCTCCGATACAAGATTCGTTAGAAATAATTTTTTTCATGAATAATTCGGTTTTTTTAATCGAAATATGTAATACCACTTTTCTATCCCATACACACAATCTCAATGTTACAATTTCTCACATAAACCAAAACACACCATTTTTATACCATCAACCATAGTATGGAGTTTGTCATTCCGTTTGTAACACCTTGAAATATACATTTTAAACCCCATAAAGTATATATATTCTTGATAAGCATAATATCCTATGTCGACTTAGCGATGTCCGTCCGTCTATCCGTCTTTAGAAATCACTCTAGCTTCCGAACGAAATGAAGTAGGCTGATAAAATTTTACTCAAATGTGTATTATGTCTGCAGGTATTTACTTTTGGTATTGAAAATGGGTGATGTAGGTCCACCTTTTGGTATAGCCCCCATATAATGGTACCTCCCTTTTTTGGTATTTTGGTGATTTTAGCGACATTATTTACCGGAATTGTCTCAAATTTTGTATTTGAAATAAGTAATGGGTACTACAGCATGTGACAGAAATTTGTCTGTGCAAGTCCACATCTTCGTATATCCCACATATAACGGTACCCCCATATTCGGTATTTTTATGATCTTAGCGATTTTATTCACCGGAATTGTTTCAAATTTGTTGTTTGAAGTTCGCAATGAATGCTACAGCCTAAGACAGAAAATTGTCTGTGCAGTCCACGTCTTCGTATATCCCCACAAAACGGTACCACCAGATATTCGGTCCTTTAATGATTTTTCATCGGAATTGTTTGAAATTTGGTACTTGAAATCCTGCGACAGAAAATTGTCTGTGCAGGTCCACGTGTTCGTATAGCCCCAATATAACGGTACCTCCCTATATTCAGAATTTTGATGATTTTAGTTACATTATTCACCAAATTTTTTATTCAAGTTTCGCATAAACCATTACAATGTTTATGACAAAAGCTGCCTATACAGGTCCACGTCGTCGTATAGACCCTAATTTAACGGCTATATTCGGTATTTTTAAGATTATAACAGAATTTTTAACGGATTTTTTTTTTTTTTTTGAAAATTGTTTAATTTATTGTTTTGTTTATTTTCTATTTATATTTTATGATATTATATGTCGATTTTCCAGCACCAATTCAGGCGAATATACTTTTAATTCACATCTCTCATTTGCTTTAAATGGATAGATAACTTCATTGCTGGTTTGCCAATACTATTGTATATTTTAGATATATAGATATACCATCCAAAGATGGAGTTTTGCGCGGTTATACTTTCAAACATATTTGTTTTAGTTCCATTCAATGTGATGGATGGTAATATATCACTACCTATTAACCTATCAATCTCATTTGATTGTAAGAAAATGGATCTGCATGTTTTAGATCACAGATTTCATTTAGCTTAGGCATTGGAATTGATTCCATATAAAAAGTCCAAAAAACTGTGAATGTCAAATGAAAGTGGAAGCCCTTACGAGTATTTTTGCATATAAAATGTTTCCCAATTCAGTTTTTGGTAAAACAAAATTTTCAAATTTCTGATATTCCAATTTAAATAAAACCGGATTTTTTAAACTGCAATATCAGTCTCATTGCAGAGTCGGCATGCATTGCATTTTCTGTATATTGCCTTGCTGTCACCTTCCTTTAAAATTTGCAATTGATTTAAAACGTGCACAAGCCCCAAGGAAAATTATAGTTAATGGTTAAAACATAATACCATGGTAAAAAAATGAACTGACAAACCAAAAAAAAATTTTGAAAAACACACGTCATTACATCCTCCGATTTGCGTCGAATAAGAAAACATATAAATTTCTACTTATTTTTGACAAAACACTTTAAAAAATTTGACATATTAATGTTCCAAAGCGTTGTTGCATCCACCTATATTCTTCTACCATGCATAATACTAAATATTTGCGCGATTTTGGCTTAACTCTAGTTTATTTGCACAAATTGTAGCATTTTGGAAAGGTAAGAGTGTTAGCAATAATTTGGCGTCAGTTTGGTTTACCCCCATGATGGGCTCTTTTTCGACTATTTGGGGATTTTATAAAAAATCCGGATCCAAAAAATTGATAATTTTACTATAACTTCCAATGGTGTTAGCCCATGGTCATTGATATGTCAACATTTTTAAAATGTTTTGTCAAAAATAAGTAGATTTTTTATATTTATTCTTATACGATGCAAATCGAAGGTTGTTGCGATATGTATTTTTGAACAATTTGTACAAATTGCAATAATTTTACCCTACACCACAAGGTGGTTAGGGTATTATGTCTTTGTGCATTTGTTTGTAACAGGAAAAAGGAAATGAAATAGACCCATAGTTCCTTTTGATGATCTGTATAGAATCACATTCTGAGTCGATTTATGCATGTCCGTCCGTCCGTTTGTCCATGTTTTTTTGTAAACAAAGTACAGGTCGCATTTATTGCCCTATCCAGATGAAATTTTGCACAAATCATTTGTTTGGCCCAAGGACGAACCTATTTAGAAATATCTTTCAGAAATATCTTTGCCAAATTTTATCAATGTCGGTTCAGATTTGGATATAGCTCCCATATATATCAAATGGGCAATACAAGTCCGAATTTAAAAGATACAAATGATTCGTCATATATAGTCTTTTGAACTTTAAATTATAAATATAATCATAGCGTGTATGATTGAATTCTCCCATAAAAACTTTTAATTGTTATGTGGAATTCTACTAAATTAGCAAATTGGTGTGGGGTATCATAAAGTCAGCCCCGCCCGACTTTATGACTTTCTTCACTGGTTTTCTTATATTCTAGATTACGAACTCTGTCATCAGTTTACAAATGGTTGGCCAGCCTCGCTGCGCTCTAGGTCTTACAAGACTGTCCGCTGCCATTGATAAAATTCGCACACCCGATACTCAACTTACCCCCACATATGCTGACCTTTGTCAATTAAGTCTTAAATGGAATTGTTTGCTAGAAAATGTACTAAACATTTTTCAATTAAATCTTACATTTAGTTCCAATCACAATAGTTTTTTGGCGTTTCTATATGGAGGCTTCCAGAGCCAGATTTCCGTCCTGACACCAGTGGAATATCAGAAATTAGAATATTTTTTTTCTACCAAAAACTTATGTGAAGAACATTTTGTATCCCAAAATACTCGTAAGGGCTTCCACTTTCATTTGGCATTCACAGTTTTTTGGACGTTTTTATATGGAGGCTTCCAGAGCCAGATTTCCGTCCTGACACCAGCGGAATGCAGAAATTTGAAAATTTTGTTCTACCAAAAACTGACTTGCGATGTTATGTATGGAATTAATAACTGGGGTATGAGAATTCATTATCGAACAGCATTTGTTTATGTCAAGGTCTTTTTCATTCATAATTTTATAAATAAATTCTGTTTTCAGGTTCCAGGTTTGTTCCAGTTGAAAAAAAGTATTAAATTTGAAATTTCGATGTTCTGAGTTCTGAGCCAGCATTGGTGAAATTCGAAATTCACGCAGGTCTAGAAAAATTAAAGAGGAGGTCTTCACGAACATTTTCGTATCAATATATAGTCCAAAATCAGTTTTTGGTAGAACAAAGTTGGAGATTTTCTGATTTCCAAATGGTGGTCAGCATAGAAGATCGGCTCTGGAGGCTTTCTTATACAAACCTCGTCCAAAATGAACTAGTAGAATCAAAGAGGAGGTCTTCACGATAATTTTCGTATCAATACTTAGTGCAAAATCAGTTTTTGGTAGAACAAAATTGGAGATTTTCTGATATCCAGCTGGTGGTCAGGACAGAAAATCGCCTCTGGAGGCTTCCTTATATAAACCTCGTCCAAAATGAGCTATTAGAATTAAAGAGGAGATCTTAGTGGAAAATTAGTTTTCGGTAGAACAAAGTTTGAGATTTTCTGATTTCGAACTTTTGGTCAGGACAGAAGATCGGCTCTGGAGGCCTCCCTATTGAAACCTCGTCCAGAATGAACTATTAGAATTAAAGAGAACTAACCAAAATGAACTATTAGAATTAGCGTCGTTGCTAACTTTACGCGCCTCTTTCAAAACATTTTTTTGCAAAATCTGTAAAGATTTTAACTCTGATTTAAAAGGAATTATAAACAATCGTTTATCAATTTTTTTATTTTTAATTAAAAATAACAACAATTGTGATTGCAGGTTGGTATACAAGTGAAGTTTACTAAGGTAAAAGAAAATTGAAAAGCCACAGAGAGGACACAAACCATGGCAGAAGAATACAGTTGGTTGCATCGACTCAGCTGGGGGACGTTGGAAAGCTTATGAAAATACCTATCCAACAAGTGGTCAAATGATGGGGTAACTTTGAAGCGGTTAGGAAGTTATACTCAAATTATCGATTTTTTGGACCCGGATTTTTTATAAAACCCCCAAAAAGTCGAAAAGGGACCCACTATGGGGGTCAACCAAATTGATGCTAAATTATTGCTGGCACAAACCATGGCAGAAGATACAGGTAGTTGCATCGACTCAGCTGCTGGGACAATAAACTCTCTGAAACCAATTTTGAAAATGAAAATTTTCAATGAAAAATTATTCAAATTTATAAAAAATTGTAGAAAAATGTATACCATAACAACCTCCGATTGGTGTCGTATAAAAAACATATAAAAATATACTTATTTTTGAAAAAACATTTTAAATTTTTTGACACATCAATGTTCCCGCATTGATGTATCTACCTGTATTCTTCTAGCATATTTAGATCACCAGCCCTCTTGCAGTGAGGCTGCAATGAAAAATACCAATTTGATGCGTGTATGTCCCAGTCTATTTACAATAGCAATGGAAGTGGAAATTAATTAGACTTAATACCAGGATAGTTTTTATGAAGTTGATGAACAGATGCATATAGTGCATTGTAAGGAATTCATGGACTTGCTTATTCAGATTTAGAAAATATTTTCAACTTAATGTGGATAATACGCCATAGATGGCCCCACCAAATATCGTGCTTTGTGCCGTTGGCAAACCATTCCTGGCGTACACCCCCTCCGTAATAAGTTTGTGGTAGATATCAACGCCGATGAAAATATCAATTCCTGACAATAGATGAAACTTTGTATCAGCCAAAAAGAGATTTGGGAAATTCTTCTTAAAGTCATCAGGCAGAGACTAAACTGAAAATTCGATTGTCTACTGTAACTCCCTTCATGTTACAAGAGGTTGCTGAGGACGATGAAGGCATTTTTGCTATTCGCGTAGTCTTTGATGCTGATGGTCGTGGTGAAACAGACCGAGACTCCGATCGGGACTTGCGTAGTGGTAGAAGGATATGGACCGCAGTTTGGATCCACATGAAGCAGTGTGTGGGGGTTTTTGTGACAGTCGCGACATCCGGTGTCACTGAACGAACCGTGTGAATGATCCGGTGCCAAACAATTCACTCCGTCAAAATCCAAAGATAGCGGACGAGAATTCAAGCAGGCTTTAACTTTTTAATAATAGTTGGCAACATTCTTTGTACTAATATTTATTCTCATGATTAACCCACTGAGAGCGCACACCACATATTTTAGCTTTATATGACTTCCAATCATATTACGATTAAGAAGCCTTTCATATGCCATTTGTCTTTTAATAGTTTTGTTTAACATGGCTAATTTCAACACTTGTCGATTACTCAAGTTTAACCGGCCTCATTTGTGAAAATCCATCGAATTTATAATGCGCTACTACACATTCGTTTACATTCGTTTTGGTTGACGGAATAAACGTGTACGCAGGAAATTTGAGTGGAATATTTTTGACAATAGGGTCTGTCATTTTGTTATCAGGTATACCAACATGGCACATTAGTTTTCGGTGTTTATAATTTCCTGTTAGATCGATTACTAATCTCATTTCTTTTGCAGCATTAAATACAGATATCAGCGTATTTCTTCATGGAATTTTGGATATTTGGACAGTGTGTAATGATCCGCTATCTGGTAATAACCCATTGATTACTACAGCAAAAAAAGTATTTATGTCTATTTTTTTTTTTTTTTTCAACATGCATGTCTATCTTGGTTGAAGATGTTGTACTATGTTGAATAAATTCTAGGATTGGTAAAACCTTAAGGCAAGTAGTTAAAGACCTATAAGTTTTTTATAAGATTCTAGGTTGGGTACAAATGACGTTATGAGCTAACCGACGTCTTAGGTTGTATCAATCCGTAATCAATTTTAGATAATATCACAGAAGTTACTACTCTTTACAATATGTTTGCATGAACATGGCTTTTGTTGAATGATAAAAATGTTGCAATATTAGATATATTGTGTATAGTTTTCTTAAGGTTAATACAATTAAGTGTACTACTAATGTAAACATCTAATTTTTTGAAGACATAAGTATATAATATAATTCGATTCTTACATGATACTAGCTGGCCCGGTTCGCGTTGCCGGCCCGTACTTTTAGTCTTTAAAGCATAATAAATCACAGATCTGACTTATGTAGGCGGCACAATTTTGATTATAAGTAATGACTCCATTATAAAGACTTCAATTTTAATTATAAGTAATGATTTGATTATGAGTAATGACTCCATGACTAAATATAAATTAATATTCATGGCAAAAATTATAACTACAGTCGGTTTTAGATATTTTGAATAGACTGATCTTATTTTTCAGCTATAGGCTTCAATTTGAGTGTTAAATACCTATATGATGAAGAACATCTATAATAGCCCTATGTCAAAATTCAGCTCAATTCTTGGTATTGTAAAAACCATTCAAATGATCTATAATTTGAAATTTGTATTTCCAACGTTTAAAATCCCGTTTTGTCTAACTCATACTTGAAGGCAGAATGTTGTCAGAATATCCAAAATACTCTTTTGCACCCATTACCGTAAGATGGGCATTAATTGTTTGTCATTTAAATTGTGCGGTGGAGATCCAATAAAGTTACTTTATCATTTCGTATTTTTTTCATGTTTCTGCCACAATTTCTGACTGAATGAGCCCCAGATTAACATTTCGGAGTTTATTTCATATAGACTTACATCCCAAATCTACGTTCCCAACCAATATTCTCTTGGGGGTTACAAATTCAATAGAATACCAAATTTTCTTTTCTGACCACATATTGGTTGGGAAAGTGGACTTGGGGGTATACTAATGTGGGGACTATACTTAAATAAATGCCTATGTGGATAATTATCTGTAAGATTATTTTCTACCCCAGGTAGCCTCAAGACTAAGATGCGCCCTTTTTCGAAAAATAAAGTCAAAATGGAAAAAATATGCAATATAAAACATTACTATTGTACATTTTAAAAATCAAAATGAAAATGTTCAAACTTCACATTTTTACGCTAGTTTTTTGGATTTTATTCTTTTCCGCCAAGAGGCAATTCCGAATTTGTCTGAATCGTTAAAATCAGACCGGCGGTATGTATGTTATAAGAGTAGTAACTAACATAACTTTCTTTTACATATAGAGAGATATAGCTATTAAATCTAGATTTAAAAGTTGGCACGTTCCTCAGCCCCTAAATAAGTACTTAGGGTTGGATGGAAAGCCAACAGCATCTCGGGTAATAATTCTCCGATATCTTCATTATTTTGGCAAATATAAGGATTTTAGATAAATCGAATTAGTGGGCGTAAAATTAGTCGTGGTCAATATGTTTTTCTTTAAAAACCTAACTCGGGGTATGACGAATTTTTGTACAAAAAATTATTCAAATCGGTCCACCCGTTCTCAACTGATTCCATTACCAACGAACAACAATTGATTTTTATATATATAGATATTTGTGGGGTTGTAATTTTTTTATTACTTATGTGAAGGTGAACTCTTTTGTCAGAAGAAATATAAGAACATTGTATTTTAGAAAGGTCTTGCTGATGTCATAGTTAATTCGAGTTTTGAAATGTTGTGCAGATCATATGCATATATGCTATGCATGCTTTTTTTATTCGGTGCTAGGATCTGGCTATGTTCATCGAAATTTTTAATGATGTAACTGATAATGGAGATCCTGTGGAAAGCCATTGTGCTGTGACACTGCTTCTGAATGTTATTTACTAAGCAGAGAATTTCATTTTTGTTAGAAAGGACTTAATGAAAGGAAATATTAAGTTTTTTAAGTACTATACGAATTATAATTCTGTCGAAAGCTTCCTTTATTTCAATTCATTTTATAATTATATAAAACGTTTGGATTACAAATGCCTCAACGCCTATAGGGATTGAAGAGGAAATCTGAAAATATTAATAAGACCTTTATAGAGTTCCAATCTACATAATTGTAATACAAATTTTACAAGTCTGTATAGTATATAAATAAATCTTTAAACACACAAACTATATATTTTGTTGTGTATATTACACAAGAAGCGTATCGATGTCCTTCAACAAAATTTCATTTAATCTTTATTTAAATAAGGAACATGAAGGCGATGGTGTTATTTCAAATGGTAACTTATTAAATTCCAAACTGCCACTGTATTCAATTTTTTGTTTGGTCATCTCAAGTCGGTGTATAGGAACTCTCAGATCTGAGGTCTTGCTGGTATTGTGATTTTCCATTTTTTGTATAGGCCATACTTTGTAAAGCTCGATAAAGCGACAAGGTTTGGTGTAAATTAGGGAGCCGGTATATGTTTTTCAAGACCTTGTTTTGTAAAATCTGTAATGATTTAAAATTCTCTTTCATTTTTAATCATATTTATGCGAGAACTGGCTAAAGTTATTTTTTCAAATGGTTATACGTACAAATAGCAGAGCTGAATGCCACATGTCGTCGGCATGCCTAAATATTTTTCCAATTAAAACAATATGTCATTAATGTATAGCTCGAAGGAAAAAGGACCAAGAGCACTGCCTTGCGGAGCTCCGCACTTTACTTGATCCATGTATGACCACATACTGCTTCCTGTTTCTAGGGTAGCTTTTGAGTAAACCAAAATCACCAATAAAACCACAAATTTTCAATCAAAATTGTGTCGTCTGCTTAATCAAATGCCTTTGATTTAAACAATTTTAATAATCTATTTTCAATTGCCTTTGTGTAGTTTTTTGTCCTGAGTGTTATTCCCCTAACATCATTCATCTTCGTAACAGACTGCAAATTTCTATTTATCCGTAATGCGACGCAGAGTAGTCATAATCTTTACTTCTTATGTAACTTTTAATTGAACACAGATATTTTTATCACTTTGTTCGACAAGTAACATAATCATCTATGCGCTGAATCAAAACCAATAAAATTCGGTTCAGTAGTTGCATAGAAATTCAAAGTTCAGCTTATTAGTTAATTTTGAATAAATCAATGAGCGTTTTCGTCTTATAGATCCCCCAACTTATTTTTAAATGTCAACCTCTAATACATTAACTATAATACAAATAATTTTTATTATTTTAATTTAAATGGTATTACGAGTATAACAATTGTTATCGAAATTTGTAATTTTTAATTAAAAATACTTGAAAATGCCAAATTTGGGTATTATCCTGGAAAAGGCTGGATTTAAAATATTTTCCTATGAAAAGCCACAGAGAAATATTTTCCTACGAAAAGCCAGAGAGAGAACATAAACGTACGTTTTGAGTAGATGAGCGGAACAAACACAAGCAAAGCTTATGGATCGACTAGAAACAAAACAGTAATAGAAAACACACAATTTTTTTAATATTGTAATATTAATTTGAGAAAACATTTTGAACTGTATGACATACAGATTTCAATAAATTACAAAGGTGGTAAATGGGTAGGTACAAAAGTATTTATATACCTACATAACAAAAAGCAATGTCTGTTATAGTTGTCGAGAAATATCTATTTTTTATCCAGAAATTTAGTATCGAATTCCATATAGAAATTAAAATCATTGTACCTTCTCCATCAGGGTAAGTGAACGTAAATGTCAAAATTATTATATATAAAGTTCGTGGATTCTCTCGTTACATCCTACTGATTTAATTCATATTGTTTTTTATTTCACTCAATTCTTTCTGCCAACAAAATATCAAGGAAAATCGCAAATTTTTCAGAAAAAAAATAGCGTAATCGCCTTTTTCATTTTTAACAAGTAAAAAAACATTAAGTTCGGCCGGGCCAAACTTTTAATACTCTCCACCCTAGGGTAAAAGAACATTAGAAGAAATGTGGCAAAAAACATTAAAATGCCGAATATCGGGAGGTACCGTTATATAGGGGCTACACCAACACGTGCACCTATAATTACAATGTTTCGCCACACGAACTAGGACCCATTATGACCCACAAATACCAACTTTTACACAAATCAGTGAAAAAATGTGGCATAAATCATCAAAATACCGAATATCGGGAGGTACCGTTATATGGGGACTATACCAGAACGTGGACCTATACATGGAATGTTTTGCCACACGCTCAGGGACCCGTTGTGACCTACAAATACCAATTTTCAGACAAATCCGTGAAAAAATGTGGCATAAATCATCAAAATACCGAATATCGGTAAGTACCGTTATAGGGGGCTATACCAAAACGTGGACCTATACATGCAATGTTTTGCCACACGCTCAGGGACCCGTCATGACCTACAAATACCAATTTTCAGATAAATCCGTGAAAAAATGTGGCATAAATCATCAAAATACCGAATATTGGGAGGTACCGTTATATGGGGACTATACCAGAACGTGGACCGATATATCTCATTTTCAATACCAACCATCCTAGGGACAATACACACACTTGTGCCAAATTTCAAAGGTCTACATCAAATAATGTGGGCTCTATCGTGATTTCAACAGACAGACAGACAGACGGACAGACAGACAGACGGACATCGCTAAATCGTCTTAGAATTTTATGCTGATTATGAATATATATACTTTATGGGGTCTACGACGAATATTTAGAGGTGTTACAAACGGAATGACAAAGTTAATATACCCTCCTACCCATGGTGGAGGGTATAAAAATCGGCAATGTATAAATTAATGTATTTGTCAATGTATTTTGACTCATAACAAAAAAAATATTTCAATAAAAAGGATAATATATTCAGTTTTGTATAAAAAATTACATAAAAAGCATAACAAAATATTTTTATACAAAAAATATATTTTTTTCTAAAAAACTGATAAATTCATATTATTGTTTACACATATTGATTTAAAAAGACAAATTCTATCTTTGGTGAGATATTTAAGATTTACGTATAACAAAGTGTATTTATTAAGGACGTAGAAGAATGATCATAAAATAAAAATACATACTAATTGTAACGTAATTATAGTTCAGTAGAAAAAATAACCACATATAGACAAACCTGATTAACTATAAAAAATTATCCGCTTCGGAAAACACGGGTCTTTTCTAGTCACTTACGACAAAGGGCAGTGCATCCCTTTGTCGTAAGTGACTAGAAAAGACCCGTGTTTTCCGAAGCGGATAATTTTAATATAAGGGCAGTGCATCCCTTTGTCGTAAGTGACTAGAAAAGACCCGTGTTTTCCGAAGCGGATAATTTTTTATAGTTAATCAGGTTTGTCTATATGTGGTTATTTTTTCTACTGAACTATAATTACGTTACAATTAGTATGTATTTTTATTAGACATTTTAAGTAAGTCGTTGTCAAATTTGGCATTAAAACAATTGGAGTTATTTAACCTTTAACTGGTTAGGGGAAATATTTTATAACGTTGTGGTAAATTTTACCACTCTAAATTTTTGAAAAAATGTACTTACAAATATTTTTTGATGATCATTTGTTTTATAAGTAAAACTTGTATGTTTTAAATTACACATCTTATTTTTATTTAAACATAATTTTTATTCATTGCAATAGAAAGGAGAATTTCAAGAAAATGTGAAGAGAGGGTAAAATTTACCACCATCTCGTTAGTTAAAGGCTAATTTTAGATTAACTTTCGAATAAAATATTCCTACCGACGAATCATTCTCAAGTCAACTTCTAATTTCAATTGTTAAGGGTTATTTAACTAAAAATTCGTTAAAGATTCGCCATGATTCTTTGTAAAATAAAATAAAATTGGAAAAATTAAATTCCAACTTTATATATCAGTTTTCTTTATTTTATAACATTTTTTTCAATATTTTCAAAAATCACTTCAAAACTTAGGAGTAGTCTTTCTTGAAAAGTGAACATATCAACACGTATTGTGCCCCACCCCCTTTATATCTTCCCCTTTCTTCTTCGAAAAAACACACAAACAATTACCTCACCTTTGCACAGTGGTCGCTGCCATTGGCCAAAATTAAAAAAATGAAAATCAGATATTTATTGTCATATGTGTACACATGAACTCTTAAGAGGTTAAGCTTTTTAGAAAACATAATAATCTTGGCTTCATTCTAACGGGACACTTCGAAAATAGCATCAAATAAGAGAAAATGTGGTTAGTTGCTCTTTTCAGTGGGATCAGTAAAAAAAAAATAGATCTGTATTACAAAATAAAATACATTTTAATATGACAATTCTTGGCATAATTATTGAAAAGCAAGGTATTGACTTATTTTTAGTGCAGTAATTTGTGTGTTTAGTAGTTGTGTATAATATAGATGATGTGAGTGTTTTGAGTTGCCTTTAAGATTAATTTTGAAAATTAAATTGGATTTCAGTTAAAGTTTTAATTGTTTTTCCCCCTGAATCCTCCAATGTGATTTTTTTCACGCCATTAGTAATGGTCCTAAGATTCTGGAAGTGCTAATTTAACTTTTAGATTTTGTCAGATTTGTATGTTATGCCCAATATACTAAAGTGACTTCGCTCCAATTTTGTCAGTTCTATGGTGCTAGTGATATAGAATATGTTTTTGTTGTTTGGGATTGATAAGGATATAATTGAGGGGTGTTCAATAATGTTGCCTGCATTGTCTTCTGGGTATAATATTAATGTCCAAAAATTTAAGGCTTTTGCACTAGAAACGGCTAAAGAGTTAACAAATAGATATCCATGGCACTATCTTTCACCCACAGCTAATAAAATTTTAATATATATAAATTTGTCATTGTATCGATTGGAGAATTATAGGAGGTGGCCGTGGAGTCTAGAAACAAAGATATAAAAAAGTTTCGACTAAATCATACTCGAAAAAATTATTAATCGTCTTCTTCTGAGCTCTGACCCTTTTATAACGGGACAGCGAACGTTACCAATCAATAAAAAATCTATATTATTAAAATCTGCATTTGATTTACTTGAATAACACTGAAATTTATAAATATCCATTAGTAACTTTCATTTAATTTTATATTGAATTGTTTATTCTGTTTACAAAAAAAAATTGTCTATTTTTTTTACAAAAACATAATCAAATTTGGAATTTTGAATTGTATAAATAATACTTCTATTTTTGGAGGTACCATTACAGGGGAATTTGTGTAAAAAATACTTCTATTTTTGGAGGTACCTTTACAGTGGGACTCTACCTGAAGGCGGGCCGTTCCAAATAATTTTCAGTAAGACTATTTTTTTAGCTCTTTAGAACGTAAAATGTCAAATAACAGAACAATCTAGTGTAGAAATGTGACAAAAATTGGGCAAATAACTCTTATTCGGGAGGTACGTTGTAAGGGGACCATGCCAAAACATGCATCGACCATATCCATTTTGTCACATTTTTAATTTTTATCCCAACAAGGTACCATAACCAAAGAATCATATTGATATCTGCACTAAAAGTATTTTTGGCCGCTGTTCCCATACGACCTCGACCACTGTGCTATGTGGACGATGTACTTTCTGTAGCAGCCTTCCCTCTGAAGAAAATGGCATCCAATGCAAAGCCCTTTTAGAAAATTTAGCCCGGGAGGATCTTCTTGATGAAGATTTTTTGAAATTTGATGAAATCAGTACTACTAAAACCCTAGGAAATCGCTGGAATGCGAAGAATGACACTTTTTTCTGCAAGGTTCAGGAGGTTAATAAAACTATGGTGGCTACTAAAAGAGATATTCTATCAGTGATCCGAGGTTATATGATCCACTTGGTTGGATAGGGCCCATCATAGCCCATAAGATACTTATGCAAAGTGTTTGGCAAGAAAAAGTTGATTGGAATGATGCAGTTCGTCCCAGTATTATGGTATTCTGGAGAAAATTTCTGGAAACATTGCCATTCGTAGGTGAACTAAAAATTCCGAGGTGGATAGGTTATTCTCCTGAGGCTACAATACAAGTTCATGGATTCTCAGATGCGAAAACAAAAGTTGCACCACTAAAGAGTTTAACAATCCCTAAATTAGAACTTTGCGGAACTGTAATGTTGGCGAAGCTAATGAATGGTTTGTATATTCGGTACGATTATAAAAAGTTTTATTGGACTGACTCGTCGATCGTGCTTGGATGGCTTCAGAAAGATCAAAAGTAGCGAATCGTATTTTGGCACTTAAAGAAATCTGCAACACCATACGAACTCAAGGAAAACGATCTATGGTGGCATGGACCACCCTGACTTCGGAAACCATTAGAAACCAAAAAGACATCAACCTTCACGATTCTTTTTAAAAATAAAGAACAGAATTCGTCATTGTCAGAGAAAGACATATTCCAACGGGTTTTATCATTCAATAGAACTATCAGAGCTATAGGGCAAATCATTCGTCTTTTTCAACGACGTCGATGCCGAAACCACCCTGGAGTATCTTTTACTACCGAAGATCCAATTACGACTGCAGAAATTATAGATGCTAAACGGAGAATCATGGTTTCGGCGCAAAAAACAATTTAACTTCTTGATTACGAACAACTCCTTCGGAAGAAACCAATCAGCAAGAAGAGTATACTTCTTTGTTTAAACCCTTTTTTAGATGAAAACGGTCTTATTCGAGTAGGAGGAAGATTGAATAACTCTGGGTTGAGTTATAATAAGAGACACCCTGTCGTTTTACCCACAAAATGTGGCCTAACAAAACTTTTAATCCAGTATACTCACGAAACTTTGCTTAACTCAGAACACAACATTATGCTCTGAGCGATAAGACAGATGTACTATATTCCAACTCTTCGAAGTGTCATAAGAAAATGCATAAGAGAATGCACGAAATGCAATATCTACAAGCAGAAGTTCCAGAATCAGCTCATGGGAACTCTTCCACGGGAACGAGTCACATTTTCACTCCCATTCACTTATACGGGAGTGGACTTCGCTAGCCCTTTCAACATTAAGTCGTCGCCCCTCAAAACGCAAAATTATTGAAAGGATACGCCGCAGTTCTTGTTTGTTTTTGTACTCGAGCCGTTTATCTTGAGGGATGTTCCGACCTCTCCGCCGATGCCTTTCTGGCTACTTTCCCTAGATTTGTTGAAAGGCGCGGTTTGCCGAAGAAGCTCTTCTCGGATAATGGGCGTAATTTTGTCGGCGCTAACAGAAAGCTCTTGCAAGAGCATGTCGATTTTTTGAAATCTCTTGGAGAGAAACTTAATGAAAAATACAGTGAGCAAGGATTTACCAGGACTTTCATTCCGCCCTATGCACCGCACATGGGAGGCCTCTGGGAGGCAGGCGTGAAAAGTATGAAGTCGCATTTAAAAATGGTAGTTACAAACCGGAATTTATATTCGAAGAGTTTATGACGCTCCTCATATGAATCGAAGTAGTACTCAACGTAAGACCATTGTGCTCAGTGTAGGAAGCTCCAAATGAATTGTTCCCCTGACTCCTGGTCACTCTTTGCGAGGAGCCCCTCTAATAGCTCCCCCTGAGCCTTGCCCAACTGAAATCGCTCTCATATATTAACAGATGGCAGCGATTAAAAACACTTCACCACATAATTAGTCAGAGATGTTGATCTTTTCCCCTCTTTTCATTCACAGATACAATATGGCTTCCAACAACCCAAAACAACGGTGCTTCCTATGTGGTCTGAACCATCCGCTGAAGTATTGTTTGACATTCCGGAAAAAGTTATTCTCAGAGTCAGGCTCTAGAAGGACAGTACATCTGTCTAAACTGTCTCGGCTATGGTCACCACCGCTCAGTATGCCCTTCGCAAAGCATCATTCAATGATTCATCATGACCAAATTCTGCACGACTCCAGCCAAGAGTACGTGGTCGAACCAGTGACCACGAAATGGATGCTATCCTGACATATGATGTTGCTGAGGAAGTGGTACCCTTCTACAAGAATGCCACAACGTATGAAGGAGATAAACCGGTCGACTACATACCGCCACAAAGAGCCATCTTGCAGTACGACACCGACATACAACCTGTAATCCGGTGTGAATTATCCGCAGGAAACACTAAGAAGGTGGTAACACTAGCTTGGTTCAATCACCTGATTGCCAAAATCGTGGGTCCTGCGAGATAGCGTTGAAGAAATGTTTCAGCAAAACCAGAAGACTGGCACTGTATCAACCCTTGACCTAGCCATCCACACACCTGAAGGCGACTTAAAAGAACGAAGATCGTGCTACAAAGCATCCCATTCTTCATTGCGCCCCCGATAAATCGTCCATGTCATGTCATCCATGCGGCAGGGCGACCCTTAGCTCACCCTGAGCCGTTCTCATAGGGGAAAATCGACGGAATAATTGGTCACGCTCTGGAAGAACAAATTGCGCGTGGTCCCTGGAAAAATTCTAAATGTAATCAAAATGTGCTTATCCGGGATACTGTATTTGGTGTAGCCTTTAGCGGACCATGTGCCCGCAGCAACTACCCATTTTTGAAATCTCTCTGTCCGTTGGTGATTCAAGACCACTTCCCAGCCTAATCACCATTTTGTTGCCGCGAGTATATTGAAGCCACGTTCAACAGCAGTGACGTCCCATTGACTCATCATATCATCAACAATAGCATTTAGTTTCCGTTCCCATTATCGATATTATTTTCATGAAGTTTGCTATTTAGTATATTTTCTCTCTAGTTTTTTTTTTCATTCTCATTGTCATACTAATACTCAATCATTTCCATATGTACATATATTCATAATGGGTTATATTTCATATATAGCGCCAGGAGCGCCTTCTTAGTTTTAAACTTCATTTTTTTCAATTTTTTTTTTTTGTAAGATCAACTCAATAAAGCAACAGCTCTAAAAACTGAATTTTTTCAAAGAACTTGATTGTTTCAACGTTTTTGGGAATTCAACATCAGAATTCTGAGTAAAGACAAAATTCTTCACCCTGTATATTACATTGGAATATATAGAACCCACTTTGAATTATGTTATTGATATAATGTTAAACCCAGTGGAAAGGGGAACTTTCGGAATTAAGTTTGACACTTATTTGACAAATGAATAAATATCGTCGTAAAATCCAAAGATGTTTAGAAGCAATTGTCAAAACCGAATTGATGGCTATAGTTAAACAAATAAATAGACTCATAGATTTCCATATAAAATGGGATAGAAACATAAATTGGAACAAATTTATATCAAATCTTCCCATTGGTTCTAAAAAATTCTGGAAATTATCGCAAGCTCTAAAAGGCAAACGTACATCTGTACCCGATATAGCGTTTAATGGTAATATACTAAGAACAAATGGAGACAAATTCAATGCAATTACAGATTCGACCTTAACATTAGCTTGTCCTTCGCCACTCAAACACGTAGCATGGCTCCATACGCGTTTTTCGATGCATAACAGAATCTCTACAGCACCATATAGTGCATATTGTATCCATCTTGGAACTCTAAAATATCCAACATCCTTCCTATTTTTAACAAAATTGTTCCAGGCTATAATGACTGCAGGTGCCAGCCATCCAAACAGTCAAACAATTTTGCTATCGTTGATAAAATTCTCATTCTGAAGATACATTGCTATTTTAATTGAAGGTGATGTGAAAGGAAATGAATCGCCTGAAATATTCCAACTTCAGAAAGGTCTAGCTAATTATGTGGTAGTAAATGTTATCTTTTATTATTTTATGATCATTTGACGCCCATTTCATGAATGTACATTCCGCAGAGTCGAAATCGGCAGTTAATTCCATAGACTGTTAGCAGCTCATAATCCTGTACATGAAACAGTCTAAAGAGAATTCTTTGTTTGATTTGAATTGTAAAGTATATGGCGATATATCTGTTTTGAATTGAAATCATACTAAATAAATCCTGTAGTAAAATGGATCCACGAAAAAGTATGTCATTGAGACCTGTTTAGTTTGACTTGAGTCAAGATACATGAAATATGACACTTTTAGTCGATAGAGTTTTGTTACATCGTGGTGTGGTAGATAATAATATGGCATTTAAACTATTTCATTCGAGTTGATTTTCCGCATATGACCAAGTTCTGAGAATTCAAGTATTGAGGCATCATATTGTGTTTTATTAAGTTTTTTCTACATTCTGTGTAATTAATTAGGTGAAGCTTCGATACATAGTATGGAGGGTATATTAAGTTCGTCATTCCGTTTGTATCTCATCAAAATAATCATTTTAGACCCAATAAAGTATATATATTCTTAATCAACGTAAAATTCTAAGACGATTTAGCGCTGTCCGTCCATCTGTCTAACGACATCCACATAACATCCACAGTCTAAACGAATTAAGATAGGAAGCTAAAATTTTGCAATAATTTCTCTTTTGTCTGCAGTTCAAGTTCGAAGATTATGGATATTAGTGATAAACAAACAAGATTTCGTTGAAGTGAACAATTTGACGTTAGCCAGTGACAAAGTATTGTGTCTAATAGTATAAAGTTTGCGACTTATTTAATCTTTTACTCCCATTGGGATTTGTTTTCAATCGTGGAATGAGTTCTCGAATTCTTCTAAAAAAGAAGCCCTTGGTAATTTCTTTAAACAAATCGGATTCCATTCTCTAACATCGACTTCAAGCATCCTCAGAGTCTGAATGTAGCTATTGACAGTACGTTTGAGTTTTTGAACATTATTTTTCTATATTTCCTAATTTTATGTGTTTAATGTAAATAGCTGAAAACAATTTCTTAAAGTTGACCGTTTTCCATAACCATTTTTAAATGTGTATGTGTCGCATAAAGGCTGAGATACACGTGTCGAATCCACTACCCTTCGTTGTTGTGACATCTCTGACTCTTTTTTATTTTTACTGCGCTTTTTCATACAAAATATTCAGGGTTTTTTATCATCTCATGGTATCCAAGTAATGCTTCCTTAGTTTATTTATGATGACTTTGGTGTAAAGTAATCTCTATAAGTGTCGAGCATTCGCATATGAATGGCGTTATCGGTAATCAGCTGATCCGTAAACTTGCTGTCTTTTCTCGCCCATAATTTTTATACCCTCCACCATACATAGTATGGAGGGTATATTAAGTTCGTCATTCCGTTTGTAACTCATCGAAATAATCATTTTAGACCCAACAAAGTATATATTCTTGATCAGCGTAAAATTCTAAGACGACTTAGCCCTGTCCGTCTGTTGTAATCACGCTATAGTCTAAACGAAGTAAGAAAGGAAGTTAAAATTTTGCACAGATTTATCTTTTGTCTGCAGGCAGGTCAAGTACGAAGATGGGCTATATCAGTCCACGATATCGTATATCCCCCATATAACGGTACCCCCCAATATTCGGCATTTTGATGATTTTAGGCACATTTTCTAATGGAATGGTCTGAAAATACACAAAAGAAGTCCCTTGCGAGTACTTCGAAAAATCTACACTCCCTGAATATTACATTGGAAAATATAGAACCCACCTTAAATTCTGTTTCTAAATTGCTTAAACAAAATTCCAAAAGTGCGCACATCCCCTTGGCAAATGGATGTTTCCGAATTAAGTTTGACACATATTTGACAAAGGAATAAATATCGTCGTAAAATGCAAAGATGTTTAGACGCAATTGTCAAAACTGAATTGATAGCTATTGTTAAAGAAATAAATAGGCTCATAGATTTCCTTATAAAACGGGATAGAAACATAAATTGGAACAAATTTATATCAAATCTTCCCACTGGTTCTAAAAAATTTATGGAAATTATCGCAAGCTCTAAAAGGCAAACGTACCTTTGTACCCGATATAGAGTTTAATGGTAACATAATAAGAGCAGATGGAGACAAATTCAATGCAATTGCAGACAACAAAGTCAATTCTTACATAAGAATCTGAACTCTATGAGCATACCCCAAACTGAAATAAAATTTATGTATGTGTCTGAGATACGAGAAAAAATCGAAAGAACCATAATTGCGTTACAAGCATACTCCTCAAAAACATTCCCAATGAAGTTCTAAGTATTTTTGCAAAAATATTCAATTTTTGTTTGAAAAATGGATCTGGAAATGGAATGGATTCCAAGTTCATCCAAAAAATTCAAGGGATATACCAGTACATAACAAGTAAAAAAGCAGTAAGTTCGGCCGGGCCGAACTTTGAATACCCTCATCCATTTGAAACAAATTAGAAAATTTTCAAAAAAATAAAATAAAAATTCCACTGAAAATTATGTTAAAATCTTTAAAACACCTAATAGGATAAGTGTACCAGTAGTCGGCACTTTTAGGAGTTTCGCGTTTTTAATCGCTCACCATTCTGAGTGGAACTTTTCAATTATTACAAAGTTAATTTAGTCAGATTCGAAATTTTGTATAGTTTTTCAATAATAAATAAAGTTTTAATAACTTTTTTTTTAATTTCATAAATTTGTAGTTTTATTAAAACAATGCTTTTTTGCCAGTAGTCGGCACCACTTGCCAATAATCGGTATGGCATGTTCCAACAATCGGCATACCGATTTTTTTGTAAGAATATTTAATAATAATAATAAATTAATTTATTAAAATATAATATTTTTGTTTAGTTAAACCACATTTTTTAAGAATATGGATTGCTGAGGACCTTCACAGACAAAAATTTAATTTTTATTAGAATAAATCATCCTTTCTTAGCGAAATTGTACACAAATATAGCTGACAATATATTTGAAGTAAACAAAATAGTTTCATTTATTTGGTCTTAAAAGTAAAAGGTGCCGTCTACAGGGACATGCCGAACTCAGGCACTCTTACCCTATCGGAAGATGCCGATATATGGGATATATGGATATTTGATATACGATATTGTGGACCTATATAGACAAATCTCCTTGCAAGGAACTCCTTGTATGGATTTTCAAATAATTCCATTGGGAAATGTGGCTAAAATCATCAAAATACTGAATATCGGGGCTACCGTTATATGGGGGCTATACGATATCGTTAACCTATATAGAGAACTCTCTGTCAGGGGGTAAAGTGCTCACAAGGAACTCCTGGATTATCAGGCAATTCTGTTGAAAAACGCGGCTAAACTCATCCAAATACCGAATATCGGGGGGTACCGTTATATGGCGGCTATACGATATCATGGACCTATATAGATAATTCTCTTCCGAGTTATAAAGTACTCACAAGGGACTCCTTGTGTGGAATTTAGCGATATGGCTCGATTTCAGCTCTTTTATTTTTAACGTTTTAACAATGATCTTACAATTTATAAGGTATTGCACATTTATAGCGATACTGGTTGCTACATCAATCTTAATGGAAAACAATGATTTTTTTTTTGATCATTACCAAATATATTATGCTCATTGACTGTTGTTTCAAAAAAAACTCTGACCTGGTTCTGAAAAAAAATTTAGGTCCTATCTTTGGCCATGAGCAGAGAACGTTAATTTTTGGCAAATAGATCCACTATTGCTTGTTTAATGTTTCTTGGATTTACACCTTTTCGCACCAATACACAGTGGTCGCTGCCATTAGCCAAAATTCAAAAAATTAAAATCAGATATTTATTGTCAAATGTGCATACATGAACTCTTAAGAGGTTAAGCTTTTTAGAAAACATAATGATCTTGGCTTCATCCTAACTGGACACTTCGAAAATAGCATCAAAAAAGAGAAAATGTAGTTAGTAGCTTTTTTCAGTGGGATCAGTGAAAAGTGGAGTAAAAATAGATCTGTATTACAAAATTAAATACATTTTAAAATGACAATTCTTGGCATAATTATTGAAAAGCAAGGATTTCAGTTAAAGTTTTAATTGTTTTCCCCCCTGAATCCTCCAATGTGATTTTTTCACGCCATTAGTAATGGTGCTAAGATTCTGGAAGTGCTAATTTAACTTTCAGATTTTGTCAGATTTGTATGTCATGCCCAATATACTGAAGTGACATCGCTCCAATTTTGTCAGTTCTATGGTGCTAGTGACATAGAATATCGATAAGGATATAATTGAGGGGTGTTCAATAATGTTGCCTGCATTGTCTTCTGGGTATAATATTAATGTCGAAAAACTTAAGGCCTTTGCACTGGAAACGGCTAAAGAGTTAACAAATAGATATCCATGGCACTATCTTCCACCTGCAGCTAATAAAATTTTAATACATGCACCCGACATTAGAAATTTGTCATTGTATCGATTGGAGAATTATAGGAGGTGGCCGTGGAGTCTAGAAACAGAGATATAAAAAAGTTTCGACCAAAACATACCCGAAAAATTCTCGTGTTTCATCAAACACAGATCTTATTAACTGTCTTCTTCTGAGCTCTTTTATAACGGGACAGCGAACGTTACCAAACAATAAATAATTTATATTATTAAAATCTGCATTTGATTTACTTGAATAAAACTGAAATTTATAAATATCCTTTGATTTAATTCTATATCGAATTATTTATTTTGTTTACAAAAAAATTCCATTTTGTTTACAAAAAAACAATCAAATTTGGAATTGATTTGTATAAAAAATACTTATATTTTTGGAGGTACCTTTACAGGGGGACTCTACCTGAAGGCGGGCCGTTCTAAATAATTTCAGTAAGACTATGTTTTAGCTCTTTAGAACGTAAAATGTCAAATAACAGAACAATCTAGTGTAGAAATGTGACAAAAATTGGGCAAATAACCCTTATTAGGGAGGTACGTTGTAAGGGGACCATGCCAAAACATGCATCGACCATATCCATTTTGTCACATGTTTTATTTTTATCCCATCAAGGTACCATAACCAAAGAATCATATTGATATCTGCACTGAAAGTATTTTTGGCCGCTGTTCCCATACGACCTCGACCACTGTGCAATAGTGTATTAAGTTTTTTTGTCTTTTTTGTATACTTTTTTCGACTTAGTTTGCACATAGCTCATGATGCTGTATATTTAAATAGCTTTCAATGTTCCGTAATTTTCAATTAAAATCTTGTTTTTGCAATTTGGAACTTTACACACAACGTTTGATAAAAATTAAAGGAAAATTTGTGCGTATGTGAAAAATACAAAGTTGTTATTAAACAAGTAAAAAAACAGTAAGTTTGGCCGGGCCGAATTTTGAATACCCCCCACCATTTGGAACGAATTAGAAATTTTTGAAAAAAAAAAAATAAAATCCATTAAAAATTCTGTTAAAATCTTTAAAATACCTGATACCGAAAGTTGCCGATATATGGGGGGATATACGATATTATGGACCTATATAGAGAATTTTCTGTCAGGGGGTTAAGTGCTCACAAAGAACCCTTTGTGTAAATTTTCAGACAATTCCGTTGAAAAAAGTGGGTAAAATCATCAAAATACCCACAATTCCGTTGTAAAATGTGGCTAAAATGATCAAAATACTGCATAGCGAGGGGTACCGTTATATGGGAGAAATAGGATATCGTAACCTATATAGCGAATTCTCTGTCAGTGGGAAAAGTGCTCACAAGGAACTCCTTGTGTGGATTTTTTCCTTAATATTTTTGATTTTTAATTATATATCGTATAAAATAAAATACAATATGGGTACCGACGAAAAAGAAATGAAGTCTACTACCCATTGGCATTAATCCAGAAATGACTATATTCTTCTTCTTCTTATATCTATAAAAGAGGAAAATGTTTGTATGTTTGTTTGTTTGTAATTTATGGACTCGAAACCCGCTGAATAGATTTTCCTGAAAATTTCCATATATACTGCAACATCGCCTGAAAGTAACATAGGCTATAAACATTTTTGAATTTCCACTTGGAACTGGAGATATAGCATCAGAATCGGAGGTACCTCCCAAAAATTTAGATTTTATATGCACATATCTATTGATTGATTGAAGATACAGTCCCCAAATTTGTAATACGTAACGGAATTTGGAACAAAAATAAGTTTGCCAAATTATATTGTCATCGGTTCAGATTTGGATATAGCTCCCATATATATTTTCGACCGATTTCGTTCATTTGATGCCTCTAACACAATATGAATGTTCGATTCCAATGAAATTTGGAATGTGTGACGGGATTTAATACGAAAATAAATTTGTCAAATTATATTGAAATCGGTTCAGATTTGGATATAGCTCCCATATATATTTTCGGCCGATTTCATGTATTTGGTGGACCAAACACGCTATGTATCCCCAATTTCAATGAAATTTGAAACGTGTGATAGATTTTATCTAAAAAATTGATTTCCCAAATTATAATGAAATCGGTTCAGATTTGGATATAGCTCCAATATACATTTTCGGCCGATTTCATGTATTTGGTGGACCAAACACGATATGTATTTCCAAGTGTAATGAAATTTAAAATAAGTAACGGAATTAGGAGCCAAAATGAATTTGTCAAATTAAATTGAAATCGGTTCAGATTTGAATATAGCTCTCATATATAGTTTAGACCGATTTCATGTATTTGATGCACCAAACACGCTATGTATCTCTAATTTCAATGAAATTTGGAATGTGTAGCGGAAATTAAAACAAATATACATTTGTCAAATTATATTAATATCGGTTCAGATTTGGATATAGCTCTCATATATATTTTCGACCGATTTCATGTATTTTATGCAACATACACGATATGTATGTTCGACTCCAAAGAAATTTGGAATATGTAACGGGATTTTGATTAGAAAATAAATTGGTCAAATTATATTGAAATCGGCTCAGATTTGGAAATAGCTCCCATATATATTTTCCGCCTATTTCACATATTTGATGCACAAAACACGATACGTATTTCCGATTCCAATGAAATTCGGCATGAGTGGCTAAATTTGGTACAAAAATAAATTTGACAAATTATATTCAAATACGCTCAGATTTGATTACAGCTCCCATATATATACTCAGCCGATTTCAAATATTTGATGCACCCAAAGCGAGAGAGATAAAATCTGGCACCAGAAAAAATTGCCAAATTATATTGAAATCAGTTGAGGTTTGCATATAGCTAACATATATATTTCGGCCGATTTCATACATGTTACGCACCAAACATGATATATATGACCGATACCAATGAAATTCAGAATGTGTGGCGGAATTTGGCTACAATAATAAATGTGACAAATGAATTGGAAATTAGTTAAGATTTGGATATAGCTCCCATATATATACTATCGACCGATTTCACATATTTGACGCACCAATTTCAATGAAATATGAAAGGTGTGGTGGAATTTGGTGTAAAAGTAATTTTTTTAAAATTATATTTAAATCGGATCAGATTGGGATATGATTTTAATAAGAACCATTGACCCACAACGCCTTGGCTAACACTAAAAAACAACACAACAATTGATTTGAAATACGCTTATTACGGCGAAGTATGTTGCTATCTCGAATTCACTAACTGCAACTTCAAAAGATTGCAGTTTACTGCACGCTTGGTATTTGCTATGAAATAAATAAATCCGAAGGACAAACCCTTCGTGTATGTATGTCATGTTACTGCTTTTCTAATGGTTTTGGGTTCAGCATATATATATATATATATATATATATATATATATATATATATATATATATATATATATATGTAATTAATGAATTCGAGATAGCAACATACTTCGCCGTAATAAGCGTATTTCAAATCAATTGTTTTGTTGTTATTTAGTGTTAGCCTAAGGCGTTGTGGTTCTTATTAAAATCATATCCCAATCTGATCCGATTTAAATATAATTAAAAAAAAATACTTTTACATCAAACTCCGCCACACTTTTCATATTTCATTGAAATTGGTGCGCCAAATATGTGAAATCGGCCGATAATATATATATATGGGAGCATATCCAAATCTTAACTAATTTCCAATTAATTTGTCATATTTATTATTGTAACCAAATTCCGCCACACATTCTGAATTTCATTGGTATCGGTCATATATATCATGTTTGGTGCATAACATATATGATATCGGGCGAAACATATATGTTAGCTTTATCCAAACCTCAACTGATTTCAATATAATTTGGCAATTTTTTCTGGTGCCAGATTTTGTCTCTCTCGCTTTGGGTGCATCAAATATGTGAAATCGGCTGAGTATATATATGGGAGCTATAATCAAATCTGAGCGTATTTGAATAAAATTTGTCAAATTTATTTTTGTACCAAATTTAGCCACTCATGCCGAATTTCATTGGAATCGGAAATACGTATCGTGTTTTGTGCATCAAATATGTGAAATCGGCGGAAAAAATATATGGGAGCTATATACAAATATGTACCGATTTTAATATAATTTGACTAATTTATTTTCTAATCAAAATCCCGTTACATATTCCAAATTTCTTTGGAATCGAACATACATATCGTGTATGGTGCATAAAATACATGAAATCGGTCGAAAATATATATGAGAGCTATATCCAAATCTGAACCGATTTTAATATAATTTGACAAATGTATATTTGTTTTAAAAAATAAGATAAATAAATTTCATTGAAATTAGAGATACATAGCGTGTTTGGTGCATAAAATACATGAAATCGGTCGAAAATATATATGAGAGCTATATCCAAATCTGAACCGATTTTAATGTAATTTGACAAATGTATATTTGTTTTAATTTCCGCTACACATTCCAAATTTCATTGAAATTAGAGATACATAGCGAGTATGGTGCATCAAATACATGAAATCGGTCGAAAATATATATGGGAGCTATATCCAAATCTGAACCGATTTCAATTTAATTTGACAAATTCATTTTGGCTCCCAATTCCGTTACTTATTTTAAATTTCATTACAATTGGAAATACATGTCGTGTTTGGTCCACCAAATACATGAAATCGGCCGAAAATGTATATTGGAGCTATATCCAAATCTGAACCGATTTCAATATAATTTGGGAAATCAATTTTTTAGAGAAAATCTATCACACGTTTCAAATTTCATTGAAATTGGGGATACATAGCGTGTTTGGTGCATCAAATGCTTGAAATCGGCCGAAAATATATATGGGAGCTATATGCAAATCTGAACCGATTTGACTAATTTATTTTCTAATCAAAATCCCGTTACATATTCCAAATTTCTTTGGAATCGAACATACATATCGTGTATGGTGCATAAAATACATGAAATCGGTCGAAAATATATATGAGAGCTATATCCAAATCTGAACCGATTTTAATATAATTTGACAAATGTATATTTGTGTTAATTTCCGCTACACATTTCAAATTTCATTGAAATTAGAGATACATAGCGTGTTTGGTGCATCAAATACATGAAATCTGTCGAAAATATATATGGGAGCTATATCCAAATCTGAACCGATTTCAATTTAATTTGACAAATTAATTTTGGCTCCCAATTCCGTTACTTATTTTAAATTTCATTACAATTGGAAATACATGTCGTGTTTTGTCTACCAAATACATGAAATCGGCCGAAAATGTATATGGGAGCTATATCCAAATCTGAACCGATTTCAATATAATTTGGGAAATCAATTTTTTAGATAAAATCTATCACACGTTTCAATTTTCATTGAAATTGGGGATACATAGCGTGTTTGGTGCATCAAATGCTTGAAATCGGTCGAAAATATATATGGGAGCTATATCCAAATCTGAACCGATTTCAATATAATTTGACAAATTTATTTTCGGATTAAATCCCGTCACACATTCCAAATTTCATAGGAATCGAACATTCATATTGTGTTTGAGGCATCAAATGAACGAAATCGGTCGAAAATATATATGGGAGCTATATCCAAATCTGAACCGATTACAATATAATTTGGCAAACTTATTTTTGTTCCAAATTCCGTTACGTATTCCAAATTTGGAGACTGTATCCTCAACCAATCAATAGATATGTGCATATAAATTATAAATTTTTGGGAGGTACCTCCGATTCTTATGCTATATCTCCAGTTCCAAGTGGAAATTCAAAAATGTATATAGCCTATGTTACTTTCAGGCGATGTTGCAATATATATGGAAATTTTCAGGGAAATCTATTCCGCGGTTTTCGAGTCCATAAATTACAAACAAACAAACATACAAACATTTTCCTCTTTTATATATAGACTAGCTGAACCCGGTGCGCTTCGCTACCCCTTTTGATTTTATATGCATTCAAAATTTTATTTACGAATATATGTTGGATAAAGAAAAACAAATTTAAAAAAAAAAATATTGCGCTTATTTAATGCGATAATAAACAAAATCATTACAAAAGCAGTAACATGACATGCATACACTAAGGGTTTGTCCTTTGGATTTATTTATTTCATAGCAAATACCAAGCGTGCAGGAAACTGCAATTTTTTTAAGTAGAGTGGCATTTCTATTGCAATTAGTGAAGTCGAGATAGCAACATACTTCGCCGTAATAAGCGTATTTCAAATAAATTGTTGTGTTGTTTTTTTTTGTTTTAGCCTAAGGCGTTGTGGGACAATGGTTCTTATTAAAATCATATCCCAATCTGATCCGATTTAAATATAATTTTAACAAGATAAAAAGCAGTAAGTTCGGCCGGGCCGAACTTTTAATACCCTCCACCATTTGCAACGAATTTGGAAATTTTCAAAAAATAAAATCCTTAAAAAATTCTGTTAAAATTGTAAAAATACCTAATATAGCCGTTATTTTGGGGTCTATACGACGTGGACATACATAGGCATTGTTGGTCATAAGCCATTACCATATTCAAATTCGAAACTTGAAATAAACGGTGAACAATGTAGCTAAAATCATCAAAATACCGAATATAGGGAGGTACCGTTATATGGGGGCTATAAGAAGACCTGGACCCGCACAGACAATTTTCTGTCACAGACTGTAGTTCCCATAATGAACTTCAAATACCAATTTTAAAACAATTCCGGTGAATAATGTCGCTAAAATCATCAAAATACCGAATATAGGGAGGTACCGTTATATGGGGGCTATACGAAGACGTGGACCTGCACGGATAATTTTCCGCCTTAGGGTGTAGTATCCATTTTGAACTTCAAATACCAAATTTGAAACAATTCCCGTGAATAATGTCGCTAAAATCATCAAAATACCGAATATCGGGAGGTACCGTTATATGGGGGCTATACGAAGACGTGGACCTGCACGGATAATTTTCCGTCTTAGGTTGTAGTATCCATTTTGAACTTTAAATACCAAATTTAAAACAATTCCCGTGAATAATGTCGCTAAAATCATCAAAATACCGAATATAGGGAGGTACCGTTATATGGGGGCTATATGAAAACGTGGACCTACATGGCCCATTTACGAACTTAACCTGCCTACTGGAAAAATAAACATGTGTGCAAAATTTTAGCCACCTATCTCAATTCATTCGAAAGATAGCGTGATTACAACAGACAGACAGACAGACAGACAGACGGACATCGCTAAATCGACTTAGAATGTTACGCTAATCAAGAATATATATACTTTGTTGGGTCTGATATGAGTATTTCGAGGAGTTACAAACGGAATGACAAAGTTAATATACCCTCCATAGTATGGTGAAGGGTATAAAAAAAATTACTTTTACACCAAACTCTGCCACACCTTTTATAATTCATTGAATTGGCATCGGCCGAGAATATATATATGGGAGCTATATCCAAATCTTAACTAATTTCCAATTAATTTATCACATTTATTATTATAACCAAATTCCGCCACACATTCTGAATTTCATTGAAATCGGTCATATATATCGTGTTTGGTGCATAATATGTATGCAATCGGTCGAAATATATATGTTAGCTATATGCAAACCTCAACTGATTTCAATATAATTTGGCAATTTTTGCTGGTGCCAAATGTTGTCTCTCTCGCTTTGGGTGCATCAAATGTGTGAAATCGGCTGAGTATATATATGGGAGCAATAATCACATCTGAGCGTATTTGAATATAATTTGTCAAATTTATTTTTGTACCAAATTTGGCCACTCATGCCGAATTTCGTTGGAATCGGAAATACGTAACGTGTTTTGTGCATCAAATATGTGAAATCGGCGGAAAATATATATGAGAGCTATATCCAAATCTGAACCGATTTTAATATAATTTGACTAATTTATTTTCTAATCAAAATCCCGTTACATATTCCAAATTTCTTTGGAATCGAACATACATATCGTGTATGGTGCATAAAATACATGAAATCGGTCGAAAATATATATGAGAGCTATATCCAAATCTGAACCGATTTTAATATAATTTGACAAATGTATATTTGTTTTAATTTCCGCTACACATTCCAAATTTCATTGAAATTAAAGATACATAGCGTGTTTGGTGCATCAAATACATGAAGTCGGTCGAAAATATATATGGGAGCTATATCCAAATCTGAACCGATTTCAATTTAATTTGACAAATTCATTTTGGCTCCCAATTCCGTTACTTATTTTAAATTTCATTACAATTGGAAATACATGTCGTGTTTTGTCCACCAAATACATTAAATCGGCCGAAAATGTATATGGGAGCTATATCCAAATCTGAACCGATTTCAATATAATTTGGGAAATCAATTCTTTAGATAAAATCTATCACACGTTTCAAATTTCATTGAAATTGGGGATACACAGCGTGTTTGGTGCATCAAATGCTTGAAATCGGCCGAAAATATATGTGGGAGCTATATCCAAATCTGAACAGATTCCAATTTAATTTGACAAATTTATTTTCGGATCAAATCCCGTCACACATTCCAAATTTCATTGGAATCGAACATTCATATTGTGTTTGAGGCATCAAATGAACGAAATCGGTGGAAAATATATATGGGAGCTATATCCAAATCTGAACCGATTACAATATAATTTGGCAAACTTATTTTTGTTCCAAATTCCGTTACGTATTCCAAATTTGGAGACTGTATCTTCAACCAATCAATAGATATGTGCATATAAAATCTAAATTTTTTAGGGAGGTACCTCCGATTCTGATGCTATATTTCCAGTTCCAAGTGGAAATTCAAAAATTTATATAGCCTATGTTACTTTCAGGCGATTTTGAAGTATATATGAAAATTTTGAGGAAAATCTATTCAGCGGTTTTCGAGTCCATAAATTACAAACAAACAAACAAACATACAAACATTTTCCTCTTTTATAGATATAGATAATAATAATAATAATAATAATAATAATAATACTATATATATATATATATATATATATATATATATATATATATATATAGTGTCTATTAATAGAACAGTGTTTGGCTTGCTTGTTCGGGATACCATAGTATTTGTTGTTGCAAAATCGTCAGGCAAATTCCCATTATTGTTTTTATAAAAACAACGTTTGTTTATGAGTGGAGAACGACGGTAATGTTTACCAGGGGGTAAGGCAGGGGGAGAATATCCCAGACAAGAAACAAGGGAACTGATGAGGATTGGTGGCTCTTTCCGAAACCTAGGTATTCCCTGCCTTACCCCCTGGTAAACATTACCATCGTTCTCCACTCATAAACAAACGTTGTTTTTATAAAAACAACAATAATGGGATTTTGCCTGACGATCGTTAATTAATCGCTGGACTTTGTTGCAGATTATTTTAATTAAAAACCATATTTTTTTAAACCAAAATATTTGTAAATTTAAAATTTTATTTTTTTTTTAATTTTATTTATTAAACTTTTTATACCATTTTTTTTTTTTGTTTTAACAACAATATTTTTTCCTTCAGGAGCGTAGAGGAGCGCTTTTTTTTAAAGTAAGCCTTCTACCTCTTAGTTATTTAAATAATATCCGAATCTGAAACGTTTTTAATATATATTGACAAATACATTTATAGACCAAATTCATATATATATATCTATATATATATATATAAATATATATATGTATATATATATATATATATATATATATATATATATTATATATATATATATATATATATATATATATATATATATATATATATATATATATATATATATATGTATAGATATATATTATATATATATATATATATATATATATATATATATATATATATATATATATATATATATATATATATAGATAGATATATCTTTCAAAGAATTTTGGAATGTGTGATTGAATTTGGTCTATAAATGTATTTATCAATATATTAAAAACGTTTTAGATTCGGATATTATTTAAATAACTAAAAGGTAGAAGGCTTACTTTAAAAAAAACGCTCCTCTACGCCCCTGAAGGAAAAAATATTGTTGTTAAAACAAAAAAAAATGGTATAAAAAGTTTAATAAATAAAATTAGAAAAAAAATTAAAATTTTAAATTTACAAATATTTTGGTTTTAAAAAATATGGTTTTTAATTAAAATAATCTGCAACAAAGTCCAACGATTAATTTTATTGAACAAAAGCAAAACATTTCAGAAATATCATCAAATGTTGGAATAAGTTTAAATTTGAAATGAAACCGTCACACGCTTCCCGAATGATGATCGACACTTTGGTATTTTTAGTGCCAACCTTGCTTTCCAAAATCCTCCAGACACGATAGTCCAACGGATTGGTATCCGGAGATTTTGGTGGCAATTGTGCGCTGTAAATGAAGCGAGGAACCTCATTTTGTAAGCATTCTTGGGTGGCGCGTGCTGAGTGCGATGGTGCTGAGTCCTTTTGATTGAATTTGGTCTACAAATATATTTGTCAATATATATTAAAAACGTTTCAGATTATTTAATTAACTAAGAAAGACCCAAGTAGAATAAGTATGTATGGTTTAAAATACAAAGGATTAGCCAAAAGTCATTAAAATGGTCAACAACTCATTAAAGTATCAAATTACAGTAAACAAATCGTCTGTCCGTCCGTGTATGTGTGAACACGTACGCTTTTGTTTACAAATAGTGTGTGTGTGTGTGTGTGTGTGTGTGTGTGTGATCCTCCGTTCTGAGTACCCTTCAGAAAAAAAGAGTAGTACCGCAGTGCTGCTCGAGTACTCGCCAAGCGATACCGACCACTCGCTCTTCATTTCCCCGTTAACGGTAAGAGCTGCTGACTTTTACACTGGACTGTCGTGTGAAAATCAGTACTCGCTTTTGCAGCGCTTTGTGAGGGGTGAGCGACTGCTGAATTTTGCATCAGTCGCCATTGAAAGAAAGTAACTGAACATACTGCACGATGTTAATTGTTTTCATTCAGCTATTTTTATTTCAAAACAATATTTTTTTCTTTTTCACTTAAAAAAAAAAAACAAAAAACAACCACACAATGCACAAAACACAAATCACAAATAAGCATAATCAGATGCTGACAGTGTTACCAATATATGCGATTATAAAAAAAAACAGTGCAGCACTTGCGAGTAGTCAAGCAGTACTCGCCGCCTACAACCATTGATACTACTGACTTTTACATCAGTGTAGCACCACTCGCAGTTCATCAATACCTCCACCGTTTTCTGCAGGGTATGGCAAAGTATGTGTTTGTGTGTGTGTGTGTCTCCGTTAGCAAACTGTGTTGATCGACGAGTGTGGGCGCGCTCTTGACCTTGAGTATGGCAATGTGTGTGCGTGTGTGTGTGTGTGTGTCCGTTCGGTTTAAGAATATTAGGGATGGCAAACTATGTGGGCATGAGCGGAGCTTACCGAAATGTTTACAAGGGGAAGGGGGAACAGATATGTGGAACAAAATATAGGGAATAACAAGAAAAACAGCATGGTATTAGGAGACAGGCGCATGGATTTGTATGATTTTAAAGACTGATGGGCGCCAAAAATAAAGAGGCGAACACTTGTTGATAAGAACCATTGAACAGAAATATGATAAACAGCATAATGAATTTCGCAATCTTATGCAACTATGATTAGGAGTAAAAAGGGGAAAGACAGGAACAAATATGTGTTTACGAAATGTTTGGATACAAGAGGAAAAGGGGGAGAGGAATATGGAGGACAGCTTCAATGATTTGTATGCAACGAATATATTGATTGAGTGCGAACAGTGTTCCACAACTACATGAAAATATTATTTTTCTTAATCAAGTTCAATTATTACAAGAAGATTTGAGATATATAGTCCACTGTCAATGTAAATTGTTCTGAAATGTTTAAAAGCGGAGTTAGACTTGAAGAAGTTATTCAGGTTTAACTAAACCTGACTTGGAATAAAATGGAATCAACAACAAAGAAAGCATGTCGTATGCTGGAGGAAGATGCAGCCGCGGATATATTTTTAGTGAGAGTAACGAAGATATCAGAAAAGAAATATTTAAAGGATGGTATCCGCCACATTATTATCAATGATGAAGATATGGTCGATGATAGCAAAGGTGAATGAAATATGAAAGGTGACAATTACATGGATTACTTAATGGATGAGGATGGTGATAATGCTATTTTAAAGGCGGGGGAATACGCAGATGATTATGTACTGGCAACATATATACCAGAAGGACAATCCTTATGGACATTAGATCCCAACGACCCATGGTTTGATTTTTAGTAATATTTTGATTGAAATTATGGAATTTAAAACTAATAAAATGTATGTTAATAAAAACATAGTCATGTTTATTTATGATCATATTAAATATGGTTGCCATTCACTGTTTCAATGTTTCTTTGTAAATGAATATCATTGTGTGGGGATTAAACTGGAAATTTTAATATTGAGCTAGCAAAACCCACTTTTGCATTCAGGGTAATTAAATACAAGAAATCCATTAAAATGTTTATGTTGAGTTAGCAGATTTATTTGTTTTCCTATTGCACGCAGTATTCTCTAATACATTCCTTATCAGAAGGATTTTAATGTAAACATTTAAAGGCTTTAAAACGGGCTGAGGCTTGAAGAAATTATTCAGTTTCAGCCAAACTTTTTAAATAATAAAATGGAGTCATCTTTAATAAAGGAACGTAGTAAGCTTGAAAGCTCTGGAGAAAATCAATTTCTATTTAAAGTTACTGCTATCAGTGAAGAAAGGTATGCCAAGGATGGCATCCGGGAAATTCATATTCAACGGGACGATATCATGGACTTTTTCCTGGACGACGTCGACGATGATATTTTTATAACGGCAGGAGAAAATTTTGATAGTATGATGATTAATAGAATTCGGGAAAATTTTCCCGATCAACCAACAATACTTTCTGTTGAAGTAATACATAATCCCGAATTACTAGAAATAATTCGAGATATTGATAAACATATTGAAGAAAATATAGAAACATATTTAAGAATAGTTTCTGAATTCGATAATTGTGAAGATAATAAAAAATTAAAACATTTTTTTAACATTTATAAAGAACAAAGACTAAATAAAAAAATAAAAAAATATTCGTTTTATTGTTTTTTCTTTTTAATTTGGTTGATAGTTGATGATTGAGTAATGGGTGTGGGATAAATGTAATTACTATTATTTTCCAGAGAGAGTGGGAGAGTAAAAATGGAAGAAAAATACAAATTGAATTCATGGGGTAAGGTTTTTGTATAAATAGTGACTAATTTTCATATGAAAATTAGTCTGGAATAAATACTTAAGCAATAATGTCAAATACAAATTTAGTAAACTTGTTCAACTCCTTCAACTACAAAAAAATTATGAGGGTGAAGGAGATGGATGATAGCCAGGAATATATAATTAATGGAGCCTACAGGACACATACGAAATATGGAGAAAGGATTGTCCTGAAATTGCAATACTATACTTGCCATCGAGGTTTCTATCTTTGGGGGATGAAGAGGTCAAGGAATTGGGATGTGGTGGATATTCCATAACAAAATTACCATTGCGTGATGAATGTGAAAATTCTGCCTACAAATTGGAATTGAAACAAATAAATCAATCCAAATATTTTTATCAACCCTACATAGCATAAATTTTTTTAAAAAATAAATATTTGGAAAAGTTAAGTTAAGTTTGCTTCAGATCATAATATAGTTTGATGGAATAACTTGAGAGGGAAAGATGTGTCTACTTAATAGAGAAGACGAACGTTTAAAAATTTTTAACTGTTGGCCATTATTGTACCCAGATCTTAAGACAATGGCAGCGGTTGGCCTTTATTATACTGGAGTAGGAGATGTAACTAGATGTTACTTTTGTAAAGTTGCTATCCTTCATTGGGAGAGAACTGATAGTCCAGTTGTAGAACATTTAAGATGGTCATATGGCTGCCCCTTGATGAGAAGGCGAATCACAAACAATGTGCCAATTAAACCCAAAATATTGGATTTATTGATTCCTGAATTGGTTCCAGATGTTTGTGGTAATAGAAGCGTGAATAACATTTCAACATTCATGTAAATGTTATGTCATTCTGTAAATAAAATATTCAAAAAATGAAATGCATTTTTTTTGTTTATGTTTTTATTGAATTATATATTAAGTCTCCAACATTATTCCATTTTTTTCTATGAATACAAATAATTTGAATATATTATTTATGGCACACTTAGAATTACTATTTAAATGTATGAATCAGTTTGTAGAATAGTTCTGGCATGACTTTAAACTCATTTTATTCTCTAAATTTATAATAGTAGAAACAAGATATTTCTGCAAAAATTTCTTCTTTTCTTTTCAACGACAAATATATATTTGTAATCGTTTAATGGTTTGAGAACATCTTCGACATCATTGTAGTCAATATTTCCATCCATCCAGTCAAGACCATTTACATATTTCTTGCAATAAGCATTTGTTTTGCGTGCTTCCACTGTCAATTCTCTTGCATTGAAAGGTGGTCGAAAGAAGAAATTATTTGGAACGATAGATGCACCACACATATATGATAGTTCTTTAATAAATATACTCTTGTGATTTCCGTGACAATACTGAAAATCCACCAGTGCTATATCAGTTCGATCAATATCGTGCATCTTCTTGGGTGTGTAAATTTTGACTGGATGAGTTTCTTCTCTAAATATTATATTTATTCAAAAATGTTCACTCATTTTCAACAAAAACTTTAAACAAAGGTGGCCACAATTGTAGGTAGAATATTGATCTCTTCTATAATTATATATTACATTTGATCCCAAGTAGTCTAATATTTCTTTTGGAGGTTGCAGATTTCCGAAACTATCATAATATTCAATCATATTTTTGTTTTTGTAATATGCCACCCAATGAGTTCCAGCTCCACTATAAACATCTAAATTTATAATTCCACATTCTTTTATATATGGTTTTTTTGGTAATCTATCACGCATAAAAACACCTCTAAAATGAGGTATATATTTTTTTCCAAAGTCATATACATCTATGTCAGTGAGTGGAGCTTTAAGCAGCAGTTTTATTAGTTTTTTGATGAGTGATCCACATATATACCATATCCCTTCTTGTAAGGTTTAAGATAGAGGCCTTTACCCATTGCTATAGCTTCTATGGTTCTATTATGTCTAGTTTGCTCTTCCAGTTGTTGTTTTCCTTTCTTAGCATTCATAACAGCATTTGCAATTGCTGAACTACCTGATGCAAGGGCACCCAAAGCTCCAAGCCCTGTTAGAATTGGTATAAGTGGGAGAAATCCTCCTTTTTTTGGAACCCTTATCACTCTAGGTATAACCACCTTTGATTTATTTCCATGAAATGACTTTTGAATTTCTTTCTTTGCTACTTTTATAGCTGCATTAAGGTCACTGGGTTTTATAGTTTTTAAAGTTGATGTTGCATTTCTAACAGCGTTTTTAAAAATCTGTTGACCTGATAGTTTTTTAGATTTTTTATTATCCAAACCCAGACCAAGCTTTGTTTTTGCCTTCATAGTGCTCGTAACGAGATATGCACTAAGTTTCTCTCCAATACTACTATATTTTGCTTTTACTCGTTCCCAGGCCCTTTCAGCTAGTTCTCGATCAGCAATATGTCGTTGTTCAAGATTTGTGTTTTGTGAATAAGCAATATCGAGTTTTCTACACGCTGAATCCAATGGATTAATACCTTTATCTCCCCTCTCCAATCGTTTCATAAGCTTCGTTCCGGGTCCACAAAATTGATAACCTGGTAGATGAAGCTCCACTGGTAAATTGTTTATAAATTTATTTACCAACCCTCCTTCTTTAACAGTTTTATCTCTAATAATCCTCATTTTGTTATAAACAATCATTTTATACCTTTTTTGCTAAACAAATAAAAAGAATAAATAGCCATTGTTTATATAATAATTTGTCTGTTTTAAAATGCGATTAGTTGAGCAACAGACTAAAATTTCCGTTAAAAATGCGGATTTTACACAAAGGAAGATACCCAGACATAGTACTTTATTACCTAATACTATACGAGCCTTAATTGTTGGACCATCAAATTGTGGGAAGACTAATGTGATGCTTAGCTTGATAGAAAGTCCTAATGGATTAAAGTTTCACAATATATACATTTATTCAAAATCCCTATATCAACCGAAATATGAATATCTGAAGAAACTTATTTCATTCGTAAATGGTATGGGATTGTATACTTTTAGTAGTAATGATGATGTTATGAAACCTGAAGAGATCAAACCAAACTCAGTTATGATATTTGATGATGTGGCTTGCGATAAGCAAAATAATATAAAAATCTACTTTAGTATGGGTCGGCATAAATATGTTGACTCCTTTTACCTATGTAAAACATATACACGCATTCCAAAGCATTTGGTGCGGGACAGTGCTAATATGATTATTATGTTTAAGCAAGATGATTTGAATTCGAAACATATATACAATGATCATGTTGGAAGTGATATGAATATTGATGACTTCAAAGAAATGTGTCGCGAGTGTTGGAAAGAAAAATATGGATTTCTAACAATAAGCAAAGATGATGAAATTGATTCTGGGAGGTATAGGAAAGGATTTGATATATTTATACAACCATAATGGTATTTAAAATGTTCCTATTATAAGTAAATCCTGTTAGTATATTTGAAACCATGGAAGAAGAAATGTTGAAACGCCTTGTTCACTCGCGAAATGTATTGAAAAGAAAGTTTCAAAGCATTAAAATGGGTGAGCAGGATGAGGCCGACGAATTGAAGAATACATTTAAACCTATTACAGAACCAATAGAGAAACTACTAAAATTATCAAATGAAAAGGGATCGACAAACAATACTCATAAGAAAGAATACATGAATCCTTATAAAGAGTCTATTATGACTAGTACTCCTAATAAAAAAATATAAACCAGACATGCAACTAGAGTCAAATATTTCCAAAGATGTTAAACACGAAAAAGACTTTCAACCAGATTACAGTTATGAGTCAAATGATGACTCATTTTTTTCTGAGAATAATGATGAGGATACAATTAACCTTTCTATCTTGAACAATAACAAAAAATTAGATACAATTTATGGGCCACATAAAGCTAATGGAGAATGGAAATTTGGGAATAAATCACTAAAAATTAGCGATCAGAAAATTACTATTGGAAATCAAAGTTGGGCGTTTACACCTGGCCTGTTTGAACTTCTGTTTTATAAAAAACCCTCCAACTACGACTCATCAGAATTAGATATATATAAAAAAATTTTGTTGGACTCCAACGCACATAAGATAAACTACAATGCTGATGAAAGAATTAAATCCAACAAAGGATATGAATACAAACACATTATTAGGAAATTAATAAATGTTACTCACACTGGTAAAGGTCTAATGAGAGTAAATCAAGTTAAATCGAACTATATATACTGGGACGATCAAAATGAATTGATAGAACGATTAAGGCTGTTGATAGCATCGCAACAAGCTGGAAACAATAATCATACGAATGAGATTGTTTCCATTATCGAAGAACTACGTGAGGGAAAAATAATATACTAACTAATTGATGACAGTTGACAAATTTGGACATCATTATAATCAAAAGTACACCTCGATAGCATTAAGAGGACATGTTCCAAGAATACTTGGTATCAATATTGACAATGATAACAATATTGACATACAAAATAAAAAGATTAAGAACTTGGCTCCCCCATCGGAAGGGACGGATGCAGTCAACCAATCATACGTACATTCACAAAACCAGCACTTACAAGAAATATTAAAAAATGGCATATTTAATGAATGTAGTAATATAAGAGAAGAAATATCACAACTAAAAAAATCCCAAAACGAAATTTTTAAAATCTTATCTCAGCACCCGTTTAATTCACCTGCCCTAATATACCATATAGATTGAAACATGGAAAGAAGAAAAGTAGTAAATGAACTTCACACTCAAGCACGAAAAAAATTTAAAAGACGAAGAGTCATTACGAAAGGCATCGATGATCTATGGCAAGCTGATTTAGTAGAAATGGGTAACTACTCTAAAGCAAACAAGGGATATAGATTTATGCTTACAGTTATCGATACATTTTCCAAATATGCATGGGGTGAAGCACTCAAATCCAAAAATGCCTCGGATGTTTATAGAGCTTTTGAAACAATCTTAAAAGCTGGAAGAATTCCCAAGAATTTACAAACTGATGATGGAAAAGAATTTTTCAACAAGGAATTCTCCAAATTAATGCGAAAATATTCAATTAATCACTACTCCACTTACAGCGTATTGAAAGCTTCAATTGTTGAACGTTTCAACAGAACATTGAAGGGAATGATGTGGAAAGAGTTTAGTTATAATGGCAATTATCAATGGATTAATGTTTATAAAGATTTAATTAAACAATACAATAGAAGACCACATCGAACTATACATATGGCACCTGTCCAAGTTAATTCTACAAATGAGAAAGCTTTGCTTAAATCTGCTTATAATCACATAAAAATTTTTAAGAAACCCAATCTGCGTGTGGGTACTTATGTACGTATCAGCAAATATAAACATCAATTCGAAAAAGGTTATACACCAAACTGGACGACAGAATTTTTTAAAATAAAATCAATACGTATAACAAACCCAACAACATATTTACTAGAAGACTATGAAGGGAATCCAATACAAGGATGTTTCTACAGGGACGAACTTTTACCTACGAAATATTCAAACATATACTTGATAGAAAGAATTATAAAATCTAAGGGAGATAAAGTTTATGTTAAATGGTTGGGGTTTTCCAACCAACACAATTCATGGATTGATAAAAAGTATATATTATAATATTATAAATAATTTTAAATAAACTATATAAAATATGTATACTCTGTGTTCTTATTTATTCTAAAAGGGGATCTCACAATGTCAAGAACATTTACTTTGACTGGCAATACATCCAATTTACGTTCATATTATTCACCACCAATAGAAATAGGGGATGTTGAATATGAATGTTGTTCAATTGATTTTCAAACGTATAATTCAATACCTAATGTGGATAATGATAATAATTTGTTTCATATTGGTGATAGCGTCATAAAAATACCTGTAGGATCGTATGAGCTGCAAGACATTGCCGACTATTTAGAAGCCGAGTATAAAACTAGACATACAGGCAAAAGCATTAACATTAAAGCAAACAATAATACATTACAAATAGAAATAGAATCATCTCATGATTCTATATTTTTTAATAAAGATAAGTCTATTTCAAAACTATTTGGTTTCACCGAAAAAATTTTAGAGCCTGGGATTAAACATATTTCCAACCTCCCAGTAAATATTTTAAAGGTTAATGTCATACAAATACACTGCAATATTGTAGCAGGATCCTTTATGAATAAATCCCCAGATCACATACTACATGAATTTGCATTGGATGTCCCTCCAGGCTATAAATTAGCCGAGAGACCGTTGAATCTCATTTATTTGCCTGTAAACGTCAAAGAAATAAGTTGTATTGAAATACAGATATTAGATCAAGAAGGTCGCCTAATAAATTTTCGAGGAGAGGAAATCACACTTCGAATTCATATTAAATCAAGGAAATAATGCTTATTTATAATAAATACAATTATAAACAAATTCCAAAAAACATTTCACAACAGGTTGTTAGACCGACAAGACCTCAACTAACTAAAAAAAGTAAAGAATTTTTAAAACTACTCAAATTAAAAGTAAAGCCAAATGTCGGAAATTCTAAATATTAATGAACGTCCATTCTCAGATGAGAATATTGTAAAGAGAGACTATCATAGCTATGTTCCCTATATTCAATCATTTAAAAATAATGATGAGATTCGCATAAGTATACAAAACCAAGACCTTTACATTCTACCATCGGAAAGCTATCTTTATATTGAAGGTTATTTAAGAAAAGCAAATGGCGAAGTTTCTTCAAATGCTAGACTAAGAAATAACTGCGTGGGTTACATGTTTGATGAAATTCGATATGAACTTAATGGAATTGAAATTGATCGCACACGTTATCTGGGTCTGACTACTAAGGTTAAAACTTGGATTTCTCTAAGTGAACCTGAAAGCAAATTTATGAGTAATGCTGGATGGAATGTAGATGATGTGTCAACCAATACCTTCAATTTCTGTTTACCACTGAATCTTTTGCTTGGATTTGCAGAAGACTTTAAAAAAGTAATTTGCAATAGCAAACATGATTTGATTCCATTGCGAAGTTCCAATGATGCAAGTGTCTGTTATTCTACAGACTCAAAAGAAGATATCCGTCTTACCATTACAAACATCGTGTGGAGAGTACAACATATTAATTTGTCTGACTATAGAAAAATTAGTTTCCTTAAAACAATAAAGGATGGAAGGTCATTGCCAATAGCATTTCGTAGTTGGGATTGCTATTTTAACCCCACATTTGTTGGCGGAAGACAACATAGCTGGAATGTCAAATTGTCTGCAAATCATGAAAGGCCACGATATGTAGCTTTTGTATTTGAAAAAAGATAACAAATTGTTGCATTGTGATCTTCAAAACATTAAAGTACATTTGAATTCTGAAACGCATCCCTACGATGATCTAAACCTTAAGTTTGGAGAAAATCGTTATGCGGTACTCTACGATATGTATGCCAAGTTTCAAGAAACATATTATATGCGAGAACCACAACCACTTCTTTCCTACATAAGTTTTAAGGATAATCCATTCGCCGTCATTGATATAAGCAATCAAAATGAAGCCGTGAAGAATGGATGGAATGATTTGAAAATACAATTTGAAACCAACACACCAATACCTCAAAACACCTCAGCATATTGTCTAATAATCCATGATCGTCTGGTGGAATACATACCTTTGACTGGAATTGTTCGAAAAGTAGTACAAGATATTTATACTTACATATTATATTAAACATTGAATTTATTTAAATGAAATAAAACACATTTGTACAATGAAATAATTTACATTGGTTTATTTTTTATTTACATTATATATATTGTTTATTTGCAATGGAAACTTAATTGAAATAAACATTCAATTCATCGTTGTCTATAGATGGAAAATCTAAATCCATTGGAATGGAAAAGTTAAAGTTTATATTATTCAAATAGTCTTCATCAATATTTAAATACCTATCTAGCTCATCATCATTAATACTACCACTAGATAAATCTAATTCCATATCCAATGGTATAGAAAAATCAAAGTTTATACTATTCAAATATTCATTTTCAATATTCTTATGCCCCCACGCATAAGTATTTATTTTATCAGCTTTGATTTTTCTTTTAGTGTCTTTACAACTTAAAACTATCTTAAACATTTTATTTGTATATACTTGATGCATCTTAGATCTAAAATTAATCATAACATCCCTACTTATTTTTTCATTTAGTAAACATTCTTTATAGTCTTTATAGAGTATTTTGAAATAACACATTTTTTAACGCCCTTTGCTTTCTTAACTTCTTCGCCATCTTCTACCTGGAAGGAATACATTTTAGGTCCTAATCCAATAAACATAGTCATAATTTTCTCACAGTTCTCATCCTTCATCATTCCAATTATTTTCTTATTTTTTCTCGGAATTTTATATATGTTGTCTTCTGCATAATCGGACGTATCAAATTGTAAATCAATATCAGATTCTATATCTTCGTACACATCGTCCGTTTCTATATCTAAAATAAATGAATCTGTATCTGTATAGCAAAGGGTAGCACGATTGCCATATTTTTTGTTAATGTATCCGTAAAAGAAATCATACATTCTATATTTTGAAAGTTCTAAAATACAAAAACCTAAATAAATAGGTTTATTATATGTGACGTTTGTTTTATTCATTTGTATTGCCCATAATTCATCATCAAATTGAGATGCACTATGAAAATTTGGTTTTGATATCAGTTTTTGAGCACCTATTCTATGTCTATCTCTATAATCCCAATGATTGACTAATTTAATGTTCTTCCGTTTATCGACATTTTCCATGGTTTTCCCAAAAACAGAATTATTATACAGTTTATATAAATCTTTAAGAAATGAATTAGATACCTTTTGTCGTTCAGATGTATTTTTATCTATATATGGTGCTAACCATGGCGATTGTCGAAATGAAATTACAAAATGAACTTTTGCCAATTTTAGCCCATTTTCCAAACACTGTTTTAAAACCATGTAATGTATTGCATAGTTTTTCTTTGGGCTAAAATCAGCAATAAGCTTCTCATATTTTGAATCCCCAACCTTTTTATTTTCTGCACAAAAGGGTAAATCATTGTGTAGATCATGCAATTCTTCCGGATACTCAAGGTCTACTACGCATATGTATCCAATGGTAGAATTATGCATGAATTTAAGAATTTCTTCAACATCTGTTATTGCCTCTTCAGGTTGCAACCATTTAAAATCTCCTTCTGGAAGATACTGTTTCATTGCCCAACCATACAAATTATTGGCATCTAAATATAATAAATAGTGTGATGGTGAATTTTTATCATAGTCCTTCATATACTTGTTATTTGCTTTAGCTAATCTTTTGGTACATTGAACTAATCCTCCCCTGATACCTTTTTTAATAACATTGAACATGTTCAAATCTCTTAGAAGATCAAGTGTTATTTTTGTAAAACGCAGCATCGCATCAAAAGACAATCCTGGTGCAGTATAGTACGGACATGGATCAAGTTTATGAACCCTTTTACAAGATTTTCTAAAATTTTCAAATACATCTGTTAATAGGAGCACATCTGTCTTCAAATATAGCTCCATATAGTCTTTCAATGACTGACAATTAAATGTCTCCCACACACGTTTTGCATGCTCATAATCATCTATACTACAACTGGTATTATATAAATTACTATAAAAATTTTCAATGGGTGGAAGAATTGTATCATTTAGTTTATCAAAACTGTCTAAATATTCATAGCAAAATATTCCTTTCCGCCTCATTAATTTGAATTGATTATCAATGGGGAAATGTGCTCTAACTGATTTCAAATCCGCATCTTCCAAATTGTTGGCTAAGGTTTCTAAACTTGCCGCCATGAATCTGAAAGAATCTAAAAACCTGTATTCAAGTTCCCTACCATTACCCATATCAACAACATGTGATACTGAAATATATAACTCTTTATTTTGTGGAATTATATTAGTTTTCTTACTAGGGATGTATTCAATTAGTTCTTTTATAAAAAGATGGCAATCGTATCCAGAAAAATTGTGGAATAAAATTGGAATGAATGTTGGAACTGTATAATTTATATTGCACTCTTTGTGTGCAGCTCCCCTATACCGACCCGTTATATGACAATGATCATGAACCTTATCACTACCCAATTCTTTGTCGCAAATATGACAAATTTTTGCATTTTCAAATTCTAAAATTTGAGATGGCGTTAATGGCGTCATTGGTTTTTTAACACTCAAATACGTATTAAAAAATTTCCCTACACTTAGAATTTAACATTTCAACAAATTTTTCTGCTGCATCCCTACCTGTATATATAAATAATTCATCTAAGTTACTATCAAAATTACATTTTACATTAAAACTAAAGGCACAAGGTAAATGCTTAATAATAACCATATCTAAATTGTCTACCTTTTTTAAAACACACTCAAAATCAGCATATATAACAAATGGAACATTCATTTGTTTATGAAAGTTCTTAAATGACAACGTTGATTTACCTTCTTCGGGCATTTTTGCAATAACTTTACTACACAAATCCCGATGACGCTCCATAATCTGATAGCAGCAAGTTAACATGTTTGTCCTTTTCTTGTTTCGTAATATAATAAGGTCCAACGACTGATTTTGAAGAATACTCATAACCAAAAACGTTTACACTAATGTTAGGATTTTTTTCTTCAAACAATTTTATATACTTTAGTTCCATCGGAAATTCTATTCCTTCAAAGTTTAGTGTTAAACCATTTTGCAACGTAATAATAGATGAATTAATATTATCTATGGCGTATGAAGAACATTTTGACGGATTTAATGGTTGTGAAGTTTCCAATGCCGCTATCAAACACCATTTGAAACAGTAAATGTCTCCATTATAAATATTGATACAGACTCTTTTATTTTTTAGTTCTTTAGGTGTGGGTATATATTGGGAACCTCTTATGGGTGAATGCTTGTTAATGTTGATTTTCAAACTGAAAACCTTTAACAGGGCCCAACCGGAATCCCGTTCTTGGAACTCGGACATCTTCGTTTTTATGTAATCAAAATGATCATTTAATATATTGCCAATGTTATCAGCTCTTTCAAGTTCCATCATTTTTGAGTTGTGGTATATTTTTTTAATTATTATGTTCTCGTTACAAGGTTTAACATATTCTCCACCCAACTCTAAATTAAATTTGATTCTGTAATGACGATTTAGTGCTTCTTGAAGTTGATTAATAAGGGATGCTTTTGTTCCCTGAAATATTAAATCAACTTCTATTGTATTTTCTGTTATTTTATATTGAAAGGTTTGGATTCTATTATTGAATCCACTCCTTACCAGCATCATATCGCTATTTACACCAGAAGTCGTTCCTTGTTTCATGCCTTCAATTTTATGTTGTTGTTGGTTTGCTTGTTGTATCTGTTGGTGTCTCTGCCATGTTCCTGAAGGTTGTTGATTCACAGCTTCATTTTGCAGTTGATAAAAATTTGGGTGATACACTTCATAATGTAATTTTAAAGCCCACTTGTTTGCCAACATTTTCTTACATATTTCACAAACTTTATGTAACATCAAATGCTTTTTAAGTGCAGCTTTAGAACTCAACGCTTTTGAGCAGAAATTGCATCGGAAGCTTTCCATTGTAAATACGTTTCAATGTTTTTCTCACTTTTAGTCTATTTTTATAACTTTATAACTTTCGTTCACTTTTCACTCTGAGTCTCTTTTTGGTTTTGCAGAAAGTATTGAAAATCACTTATACACTGTAAAAATCTCTTTTTACTCAACTGAAAGTGGAATATAGATTCCTTTTATATTATAATTATACCTCGTATTGACAATATCATGTATTATTACGTTCGTTTATTAAAAGTATCCCAGAATGCAAGAAAATGTCCCCCTCCGCCTTTTCCTCTTGTATCCAAACATTTCGTAAACACACATTTGTTCCTGTCTTTGCCCTTTTTACTCCTAATCATAGTTGCATAAGATTGCGAAATTCATTATGCTGTTTATCATATTTCTGTCCAATGGTTCTTATCTACAAGTGTTCGCCTCTTTATTTTTGGCGCCCATCAGTCTTTAAAATCATACAAATCCATGCGCCTGTCTCCTAATACAGCTGACCATTTTTACCGATACAATTGATGCATGTATGTTGTTGTTTGTTGATATTCTCAATAGTCCCTATAGTTTGTTTCCCATATTTGTCCCCCTTCCCCTTGTAAACATTTCGGTAAGCTCCGCGCATGCCCAACACTCAACAATGCTCGATTTAACATAAACACATTGGTATTGATATGATCAGAAATAAACATAACTGCGTCTGTCTCTTCATGCCGCTGAACATTTCTATCGCTAACCATGCTGTTGTTGTTATTCCCTATATTTTGTTCCACATATATGTTCCCCCTTCCCCTTGTAAACATTTCGGTAAGCTCCGCGCATGCCCAACACTCAACAATGCTCGATTTAACATAAACACATTGGTATTGATATGATCAGAAATAAACATAACTGCGTCTGTCTCTTCATGCCGCTGACCATTTCTATCGCTAACCATGCTGTTGTTGTTGTTATTCCCTATATTTTGTTCCACATATCTGTTCCCCCTTCCCCTTGTAAACATTTCGGTAAGCTCCGCGCATGCCCAACACTCAACAATGCTCGATTTAACATAAACACATTGGTATTGATATGATCAGAAATAAACATAACTGCGTCTGTCTCTTCATGCCGCTGACCATTTCTATCGCTAACCATGCTGTTTTTGTTGTTATTCCCTATATTTTGTTCCACATATCTGTTCCCCCTTCCCCTTGTAAACATTTCGGTAAGCTCCGCGCATGCCCACATAGTTTGCCATCACTAATATTCTTAAACCGAACGGACACACATACACACACACACACACACACACATTTCCATACTCAAGGTCAAGAGCGCGCCCACACACGTCGATCAACACAGTTTGCGAACGGAGACACACACACACACACAAACACATACTTTACCATACTCAGAACGGAGGATCACACACACACACACACATACATAAATTGCCATACTCAAGGTCAAGAGCGCGCCCACACACGTCGATCAACACAGTTTGCTAACGGAGACACACACACACAAACACATACTTTGCCATACTCAGAACGGAGGATCACACACACACACACGCACATACATAAATTGCCATACTCAGAACGGAGGATCACACACACACACACACTATTTGTAAACAAAAGCGCACGTGTTCACACATACACGGACGGACAGACGATTTGTTTACTGTAATTTGATACTTTAATGAGTTTTTGACCATTTTAATGACTTTTGGCTAATCCTTTGTATTTTAAACCATACATACTTATTCTACTGACCCACCACGCATTTGGTATGGTACAAGGGAAGCTTAAAAAAAAACAAGTAAAAAAGCAGTAAGTTCGGATGGGCCGAACTTTGAATACCCTCCGCCACTTGGAACGAATTAGAAAGTTTTACATTACATATATAGACCAAATTCAATCACACATTCCAAAATTCTTTGAAAGATATATATATATATATATATATATATATATATATATATATATATATATACATATATATATATATATATATATATATATATATATATATATATATATTATTATTATTATTATCATTATTATTATTATCTATATCTATAAAAGAGGAAAATGTTTGTATGTTTGTTTGTTTGTTTGTTTGTAATTTATGGACTCGAAAACTGCTGAATAGATTTTCCTCAAAATTTCCATATACACTGCAAAATCGCCTGAAAGTAACATAGGCTATATACATTTTTGAATTTCCACTTGGAACTGGAGATATAGCATCAGAATCGGAGGTACCTCCCTAAAAAATTTAGATTTTATATGCACATATCTATTGATTGGTTGAAGATACAGTCTCCAAATTTGGAATACGTAACGGAATTTGGAACAAAAATAAGTTTGCCAAATTATATTGTAATCGGTTCAGATTTGGATATAGCTCCCATATATATTTTCCACCGATTTTGTTCATTTGATGCCTCAAACACAATATGAATGTTCGATTCCAATGAAATTTGGAATGTGTGACGGGATTTGATCCGAAAATAAATTTGTCAAATTAAATTGGAATCGGTTCACATTTGGATATAGCTCCCACATATATTTTCGGCCGATTTCAAGCATTTGATGCACCAAACACGCTATGTATCCCCAATTTCAATGAAATTTGAAACGTGTGATAGATTTTATCTAAAGAATTGATTTCCCAAATTATATTGAAATCGGTTCAGATTTGGATATAGCTCCCATATACATTTTCGGCCGATTTCATGTATTTGGTGGACCAAACACGACATGTATTTCCAATTGTAATGAAATTTAAAATAAGTAACGGAATTGGGAACCAAAATGAATTTGTCAAATTAAATTGAAATCGGTTCAGATTTGGATATAGCTCCCATATATATTTTCGACCGACTTCATGTATTTGATGCACCAAACACGCTATGTATCTCTAATTTCAATGAAATTTGGAATGTGTAGCGGAAATTAAAACAAATATACATTTGTCAAATTATATTAAAATCGGTTCAGATTTGGATATAGCTCTCATATATATTTTCGACCGATTTCATGTATTTTATGCACCATACACGATATGTATGTTCGATTCCAAAGAAATTTGGAATATGTAACGGGATTTTGATTAGAAAATAAATTACTCAAATTATATTAAAATCGGTTCAGATTTGGATATAGCTCCCATATATATTTTCCGCCGATTTCACATATTTGATGCACAAAACACGATACGTATTTCCGATTCCAACGAAATTCGGCATGAGTGGCTAAATTTGGTACAAAAATAAATTTGACAAATTATATTCAAATACGCTCAGATGTGACTATAGCTCCCAAATATATACTCAGCCTATTTCACATATTTGATGCACCCAAAGCGAGAGAGACAAAATCTGGCACCAGCAAAAATTGCCAAATTATATTGAAATCAGTTGAGGTTTGGATATAGCTAACATATATATTTCGGCCGATTTCATACATATTATGCTCCAAACACGATATATATGACCGATTCCAATGAAATTCAGAATGTGTGGCGGAATTTGGTTATAATAATAAATGTAATAAATTAATTGGAAATTAGTTAAGATTTGGATATAGCTCCCATATATATATTCTCGTCCGATTTCACATATTTGACGCACCAATTTCAATGAATTATGAAAGGTGTGGCGGAGTTTGGTGTAAAAGTAATTTTTTTAAAATTATATTTAAATCGGATCAGATTGGGATATGATTTTAATAAGATCCATTGACCCACAACGCCTAAGGCTAAAACAAAAAAACAACACAACAATTTATTTGAAATACGCTTATTACGGCGAAGTATGTTGCTATCTCGAATTCACTAATTGCAATAGAAATGCCACTCTACTTAAAAAAATTGCAGTTTCCTGCACGCTTGGTATTTGCTATGAAATAAATAAATCCAAAGGACAAACCCTTCGTGTATGCATGTCATGTTACTGCTTTTGTAATGATTTTGTTTGTTAACGCATTAAATTAGCGCAATAATTGTTCTTTTAATTTTTAAATTTGTTTTTCTTTATCCAACATATATTCGTAAATAAAATTTTGAACGCATATAAAATCAAAAGGGGTAGCGAAGCGCACCGGGTTCAGCTAGTATATATATATATATATATATATATATATATATATATATATATATATATATATATATATATATTGTGATGGAATTCAATTATGCTAATGTACTCACAAGGAACTCCTTGTGTGGATTTTCCAAATACCGAATATCGCGGGGTATCGTTATATGGGAGCTATACGTTATCGTTAACCCATATAGAGAATTCTCTGTCGGGGGGTAAAGTGCTCACAAAGAACCCCTTGTGTACAAAGAACCTCTTGTGTACAAAAAACCCCTTGTGACCATTCCGTTGAAAAATATGGCTAAAAACATCAAAATACCGAATATCGGGGGTACCGTTATATGGGCGCTATACGATATGGTGGACCTATATAGATAATTCTCTGCCGAGGTATAAAGTACCCACAAGGAACTCCTTGTGTGGATTTTCAGACAATTCAACAACATCAAAATACCGAATATCGGGGGTACCGTTATACGGGGGATATACGATATCGTGAACCTGTATAGACAATTCTCTCTTAGGGGGTAAAGTACTCACAAGGAACTACTTGTGTGGATTTTAAGACAATTCCATTGAAAAATGTGGCTAACATCATCAAAATACCGAATAACGGTACCCCCGGTTATATGGGGGCTATACGATATCCTGGACCGATATAGCCCATCTTCGAACTTGACCTGCCTGCAGACAAAAGAGAGATCTGTCCAAAATTTTAGCTTCCTATCTTAATTCGGTTAGACTGTAGCGTGATTACAACAGACGGAAAGACGGACGGACAGGGCTAAATCGTCTTAGAATTTTACGCTGATCAAGAATATATATACTTTGTTGGGTCTAAAATGATTATTTCGATGAGTTACAAACGGTATGACGAACTTAATATACCCTCCATACTTTTTTTGGTGTAGGGTATAAAAATACACAGCAATTAAATTGTGGATAGATTATTAACTAATTATTATTTAATTAACTAAGAAAGACCCACCACGCATTTGGTATGGTAGAAGGCAAACTTTACAAAAAAAAAAAAAACTACACAGCAATTAAATTGTGGATACGATTATTACGGGGAAGTATGTACGTTCATATATATTGGTACCTAAAATCCTCCTAATAGCAACAAAAATTCCGTTCAGCTTTATAATATGCCGAAGCGTGCAGACGTTGCTATGACAATTAATAAATCTAAAGGACAAACTCTTCGTGTATGCGGACTATATTCAGCATGTTCCCGTGAGGTTAGACCTATCGATATGTTTGTTTACGCTCCTCAAGGAAAAAATATTTTTGCAAAAACCAAAAAAAAAAATTGGTATAAAATGTTTAATAAATAAAATTTTGAAAAAAAAATTAATTTTTAAATTTACAAATATTTTGGTTTTAAAAAATATCAATTTTAGTTAAAATAAACTGCAACAAAGTCTAACGCCATAATTTTTTTAAATTTCATTGAACAAAAGCAATAAATTTCGGAAATAGCATAAAATTTTGGAATAAGTTTAGATTTGAAATGCAACTGTCACACGCTTTCCGATTGATGCTCTGCGGTATTTTGGTTCATTCCCGGCGAAGTGCTTGCTCGACACATTGGTATTTTTTAGTGCCAACCTTGCTTTCCAAAATACTCCAGACACAATAGTCCAACGGATTGGTATCCGGAGATTTTGGTGGCAATTGTGCGCTGGAAATGAAGCGAGGATCCTAATTTTGTAACCATTCTTGGGTGGCGCGTGCTGAGTGCGATGGTGCTGAGTCCTGTTGGAATGTCCAAGGTTTGCGGTCAAAATATTTGCGTGCCCAAGGCTTTAATACACCCTCCACAATACTTTCGCGATAATATTCGGCATTTATTCTGATGCCATGGACGATTAACACGAACGGAGAGCGACCAACGGCTGATATGGCGGCCCACACCATCACCATGGCCAGTGATTGGGTTATGGTGGCCAACCGAAGGTGCACAGTTTCAGCTGACCTCTTTGGCAAGTCAATACGATCATTTTGTTTGTATACAAACTGCTGGAAAAAGAAAGTTTTCTCATCGGAGAAAACCAAATTCGGCAGTTCACCACTTTCGGTCAAGCGAAGCAACGCTTTAGCTCTTTTGAGTCTATTTTCTTCCTGTTGCGCTTCTTGCTTCCGTTTGTAACTCATCGAAATAATCATTTTAGTCCCAACAAAGTATATATATTCTAGATCAGCGTAAAATTCTAAGACAATTTAGACCTGTCCGTCCATCTGTCCGTCTGTTGCAATCACGCTACAGTCTAAACAAATTAGGATAGGAAGCTAAAATTGTGCACAGATCTCTCTTTTGTCTGCAGACAGGTCAAGTTTGAAGATGGGCTATATCAGTCCACGATATCGTATAGCCCCCATATAACGGTACCCCCGATATTCGGTATTTTGATGATTTTAGCCACATTTTCAATGGAATTGTCTGAAAATCCACACAAGTAGTGCCTTGTGGGTACTTCATACCTCGGCAGAGAAATATCTATATAGGCCCACAATATAGTATAGCCCCCATATAACGGTACCGCCACGGTAATCGGTATTTTGATGATTTTAGCCACATTTTTCAATTTAATTGTCTGAAATTCCACAAAAGGAGTCCCTTGTGGACATTTTACCCCTTCAAAAATAATTGTCTATATAGGTCTACGATATCGTATATCCCCCATATAACTGTACCCCCCGATATTCGGTATTTTGATGATGTTAGCCACATTTTTCAATGGAATTGTCTTAAAATCCACACAAGTAGTTCCTTGTGAGTACTTTACCCCCTGAGAGAGAATTGTCTATACAGGTCCACGATATCGTATATCCCCCATATAACGGTACCCCCGATATTCGGTATTTTGATGATTGTACCCACATTTTTCATCGGAATTGTCTGAAAATCCACTCAAGGAGTTCCTTGTGGGTACTTTATACCTCGGCAGAGAATAATCTATAAAGGTCCACGATATCGTATAGCCCTCATATAACGGTACCCCCGATATTCGGTATTTTGATGTTTTTAGCCATATTTTTCAACGGAATTGTCGCAAGGGGTTCTTTGTACACAAGGGGTTCTTTGTACACAAGGGGTTCTTTGTGAGCACTTTACCCCCCGACAGAGAATTCTCTATATAGGTTAACGATAACGTATGGCTCCCATCTAACGATACCTCGCGATATTCGGTATTTTGACAATCCACACAAGGAGTTCCTTGTGAGTACTTTACACGCAGACATAGATTTGTCTTTATAGGTCCACAATATCGTATATCCCCATATATCGGCACCTTCTTATATTAGATATTTTAAAGATTTTAAAAGAATTTTTAATAGATTTTATTTTTTTTGAAAATTTTCTAAATTCGTTCCAAATGGTGGAGGGTATTCAAAGTTCGGCACGGCCGGACTTACTGCTTTTTTACTTGTTGGGATTTCAATGGCTTTACCCAGCTCATTTTTCAATATTTGCCGAATGGTATATTGCGATATGTTCAGCCCACGAGCCATTTTTAGGCCACGGCGACGCGGGTTTCAATCAAGTCGCCTCTTTACTTTGCGAAACATTTCAGCTAATGTTGCTGTTTTCTTCCGTCCACTTCCTTGACGTCGGGCTACGCTACCAGTATCACGGCAACGATGGTATGAAACACAAAAGATTTATTCACATTTAAATGCTACAGTGCTCTAACGATAGCCACCAAATATAAATAAATCACATTATCACGCTTGAATTCCATCACAAATAACTTTTTTTCCGGAAAATTGTCATTAAAATGGTTTTGTGCGCTTGTAAACAATATAATGAGCTGTCACTGGAATAATTTTAACAGCTGTCGGATAAGTGGCTTTGAAATGACAACAGTGTGAAGATGGTTACAGTTTTTTCGTCTCACCCTGTATATAACATTGTTGCTTATAAGAAGAGAAATTTACTTCAATTAAATTTTGACTATGGACACACGTTATTATAAAAGAATTTATTCAATGTTTTGGCAATCTACTGTTAACATGAACGTTTATAAATACATCTAACGATTTCGTATTACGTAGCATAACTAATTTGTACGCAATGCAAGGACTTGGTTTGCAAAGTATAAAAAAAAATCCAGCTGTAAGTAAAGTTATAAAATTATTATTCAGTAATAAAATAAATATACTCTTTTCCTCATCCTTTAATTTAATTTGTTACAGCTTATTCCGCTTTATGTTTGCGTTGCAGCAGGGGCCTGCGGAGCGGTCTATTACATTCTTCGTTTAGCAACTAGAAATCCGGATGTCACATGGAATCGGTCATCAAATCCGGAGCCTTGGCAAGAATACAAAGACAAGCAATATAAAGTACCAACAACTTACATAACTAATTATTATAAACTAAATCACATTATTTTCATCATTTAATTTTCAGTTTTATTCGCCTATCAGGGACTATAGCAAAACGAAGTCTCCGGCTCCAAATTATGAGAACTAGGAAGTATCTTAAATTTTCTCTAAATGGAAACATTTTTCAAAGCAATGTTACATAAATAATTGTTCCCGAAAGAGAACAAAAATATAACAACATAAAGACCACAAAATATCCGTTATAAAAAAAAGTGTATGTTTTTTTTATTAAGAAAAAGCTTCAGTTTTTGAAAAATTTTAATTTATTTTTTTATTTTCTCGTGCAAATATGTTATTTTAGAATAGTTACGATTCTATTACATGAGAGACTTGACTAATTTTTTCTTAAGAATATACTTTATCTCGCTTGTTGTGAATAACCGTCGCTGACACATTTTAAGTTTTAATAGAATTAATCATCTCTTCTCAACGAAGTTTTCCATAAAGATAGCCCCACGTCACATTTATTCATAAGAATCTTATTTATTTGAATTGAAAAATAAAAACTGCTGACTACTGGGACTTGCGTACCCAGCCTATTTTTAAAAGTAGAAAATTGTCATCTACAGAATAAAATTCCAATTTTGACTCCTTGAAAATGTGGCTTAAACACGGAATACCTGGTGGCACCTTCATATAAGGGCTATTGGGAACCACAGATTTTATTCAGTTCCTACTATCCCCACAATACAAAAAGCTACGAAGACTAACTTTGCTAAGCTATCATTAATTTTGTGCAATTGTCACTAAGGAACAAAACACAGTAGTAATATAATTTTATTACCAACAAATATACATTTTCAATGATACGTAATTAAATTAGGAACAAAGAAAACAAGTTGTCTGAATTAAATTTTTTCTCAAAGCCAAGGAAAATGGTACCGGTTTTCTGCAAAGTTGTTGTCAAAGTTTCAATAACCAAATTATCAGTAAAAAATGTGGCTAAAACCACTAAAATACCAAATATTTGGAGATATCGCCTTATGAGTGATACAAGAAATAATGAAACTATTCAAGCAGTCACCTGCCACAACATATAGAGAGGTACTGTCATATGGGAGCTATCAGATTAGGATTAAAGAAGTACAGTTATGTGGGACAGATGTAACATGTTGATTCGAGTTGTGAAAGATTCGAAAGAAATAAGGTTTTAGCAAACACTAAAATTCCAAATATTCGGAGGTATCGCCTTATGAGTGATACAAGAAATAATGAGAATAATGAAATAACAAAGAATAATGATCAGCATATCGAGATATATAAGAAATTGTGGACACATATATACAATGTTCTACCACAGAAGGTAAAACCGTTAAGTCTTTAAGTACTGATTTTTTTACAATTGTGTCAGAAATGTGATCTAAGCCGTTACAATACCGAATATCGGAAGGTGCCAGATATAAGCGCAACAGGAAAATGTGGACCTATATAGACAATGTTTTGCCACAAGAGGTTATATGAGTTATAAATAATTCTATTAAAAAATGTGGTTCATATTCCTTAAATACCGAATAATGGAATATTCTGTAGAATGAAGGCATATAGAAAATGTTCTGCCACAGGAGGTAGATCGTGCCGGAGGTGGGGGATTAGCGTTGCTTTTGGACCACTCTGTCTAGTACAGACCTATCACGCCTGAGCTTGACGCTAATGACCCTTACATGAAATGTGTGGAACCTCCGAGGTAGAGGTACTTATGTACGTTCCGCCGTTAAGTGGCTGTGCCCCGCGTTATATGCCCAACATCACATCGTTATACTCAGACCACCGCCCCGTTATCGTCGCCATCCCCACATTTTCCTTAACTACGCGAAAGCTAATTGGCAAGAATTCAAAGAATATTCCAAACACCGCTTCTCAGCAGAGGCAGCAGAGCAAATTATATTAATTACAGAATAAGGGAACTAACCCTGAGATAAACAGGTTATTTGACGAGCATAAGTAAAAAAAGTAGAAAGAACATCTATCGAATATTGGAAATGAGTTGATCGAAGACCAGTCTCATTGGACGGCTTTGAAGTAAGAGATTCGAAGATTTTAACCTACAATAAAATGCTGCGGATGCAATATTTGTTGGCTGTTGTAAACATAATCATCTCAATCACCATCTGGTGGATAGAAAATCTCCCAGGCAAGTAAGGAAATACATTCATGATCTGAGAGAAAGAGAGGTACAGAAATATCAGAGAGCCTCTTGATCAACTTCTCTGATTCACTCTTATGTGGTCAAAGCAGCTGAAGAATGAAAGTTGTCGCACCTCAGAGGACTTCAACGAATATGTTAGAGTAAGCTTGATCACACTTACTAAAAATTCAATCAGCGGGACAGATGTAAAATGTTGATACAAGTTGCCTAACGGAAGAAAAAAGATTCGAGCAAACACGAGTTGATCAAGTCTCTGTGTTGGTATTCAAACCGCTCACATGGCTGATTCATAGGGGCCATCATCTCGGATGAGTATGAATGGTGTGATTCAACTTTGTAGATTGAGTGATTTGATTAAAACACAAAAAATCAGCAAAATCATGATATGTATTTTACTAAGCATTTCAAAATCTAAAACAATATTTAAAAAATAATAAACAGAAAACTTATAATATTATTTGGCTTTTGTGCATATTAGACGCGCATTATTTCCTAAAATAGAAAAATATGGTTTTAAAAATAACAAGTAAAAAAGCTGTAAGTTTTTCCGGGCCGAACTTTGTATTCCCTCCACCATTTGGTACAAATTTGAAAATTTTCAAAAAAATAAAACCGTTAAAATTTTCGTTAAAATCTTAAAAATACCGAATGTAGCCGCATATTAGGGTCTATACGACGACGTAGACCTGCATAGGCATAATACCGAATATCGGGGGGTACCGTTGTATGGGGGCTATAAGAAGACATGGACCACAGACACTTTTCTGTCACAGGCTGTAGTTTCCATTACGAACTTCAAATGCGAAATTTGAAATAGTTCTGGTAAATAATGTCGCTAAAATCATCAAAATACAGAATATCGGGGGGTACCGTTATATGGGGGACCTACATGGCTCATTTTATGTCTTAGGGTGTAGTATCTATTACTAACTTCAAATGCGAAATGTGAAACAATTTCTGTAAATTATGTCTCTAAAATGATCAAAATACCCAATATCGGGAAGTACCGTTATACGGGGGCTATACAAAGCCGTGGACCTACATGGCCCATTCTTTGAAGCCAGAAGTCCTGCAGACATAATACACCTTTGAGTAAAATTGTATCAACCTACTTCATTTCGTTCGGAAGCTAGAGTGATTTCCACAGACGGACGGACATTGCTAAATCGACATATAATTTTATGCTGATCAAGAATATATATACTTTGTGGGGTCTAAAATGTATATTTCGAGGTGTTACAAAGGGAATGACAAACTTAATATACCCTATGGTGGAGGGTATAAAAAGGGACACATCAATTGTATTTAATAAACAAACAATGTTCAAATATATTTTGAATGGATGTTCCACACAAGACATATAGTGTAGTTCCCACTTGCAACATTTTCAGTTGCACTCTTACAACGATTGAATGTTTGAATAAACAATAATGATGAGCACTCTACTGAAAGAAACAAATCACAGTTGCAATTGTTAACATTTTTAACTACGAGTGAGATCAGAACTTAAAGCTTTTAACGGGTTCTACCTCCTGTGGCAGAATATTGTAATATCACTGTACCTCCCCAGTGATGCCAAATTATATTGTAATCGGTTCAGATTTGGATATAGCTCCCATATATATTTTCCACCGATTTCGTTCATTTGATGCCTCAAACACAATATGAATGTTCGATTCCAATGAAATTTGGAATGTGTGACGGGATTTAATCCGAAAATAAATTTGTCAAATTATATTCAAATCGGTTCAGATTTGGATATAGCTCCCATATATATTTTCGGCCGATTTCAAGCATTTGATGCACCAAACACGCAATGTATCCCCAATTTCAATGAAATTTGAAACGTGTGATAGATTTTATCTAAAAAATTGATTTCCCAAATTATATTGAAATCGGTTCAGATTTGGATATAGCTCCCATATACATTTTCGACCGATTTCATGTATTTGGTGGACCAAACACGACATGTATTTCCAATTGTAATGAAATTTAAAATAAGTAACGGAATTGGGAGCCAAAATAAATTTGTCAAATTAAATTGAAATCGGTTCAGATTTGGATATAGCTCCCATATATATTTTCGAGCGATTTCATGTATTTGATGCACCATACACGATAAGTATGTTCGATTCCAAAGAAATTTGGAATATGTAACGGGATTTTGATTAGAAAATAAATTAGTCAAATTATATTAAAATCGGTTCAAATTTGGATATAGCTCTCATATATATTTTCGACCGATTTCATGTATTGTATTCACAAAACACGATACGTATTTCCGATTCCAATGAAATTCGGCATGAGTGGCTAAATTTGGTACAAAAATAAATTTGACAAATTATATTCAAATACGCTCAGATTTGATTATAGCTCCCATATATATACTCAGCCGATTTCACATATTTAATGCACCCAAAGCGAGAGAGACGAAATCTGGCACCAGAAAAAAATTGCCAAATTATATTGACATCAGTTGAGGTTTGGGTATAGCTAACATATATATTTCGGGCGATTTCCTACATGTTATGCACCAAAACTGATATATATGTCCGATACCAATGAAATTCAGAATGCGTAACGGAATTTGGTTACAATAATAAATATGACAAATTAATTGGAAATTAGTTTAGATTTGGATATAGCTCCCATATATATATATATATATATATATATATATATATATATATATATATATATATATATATATATATATTCACATATTAGACGCACCAATTTCAATGAAATATGAAAAGTGTGGCGGAATTTGGTGCAAAAGTAATTTTTTTAAAATTATATTTAAATCGGATCAGATTGGGATATGATTTTAATAACAACTTTTGACCCACAAACACAACAATTCATTTGAAATACGCTTATTACGGCCAAGTATGTTGCTATCCCGAATTCACTAATTGCAATAGAAATGCCACTCAACTTCAAAAGATTGCAGTTTACTGCACGCTTGGTATTTGCTATGAAATAAATAAATCCGAAGGACAAACCCTTCGTGTATGTATGTCATGTTACTGCTTTTCTAATGGTTTTGTTTATTTACGCATTAAAGTAGTGCAATAATTTTTTTTTTTTAATTCTTAATTTTGTTTTTTTTTAACCAACATATATTCGTAAATAAAATTTTGAATGCATATAAAATCAAAAGGGGTAGCGAAGCGCACCGGGTTCAGCTAGTATATATATATATATATATATATATATATATATATATATATATATATATATATATATATATATATATATATATATAAGCGGAAAAATTCTTATTATTATTTGTAAAGAGAAATAAATATTTATGGCTGGATTGGATCGCTCTGAACAACATTAAAGACGTGCATAATTTCAGCTGAATGCACCACTTCCGACAGTTTTCAACATCGATTTGGGATGTACGTCTATGTGAAACAAACTCCAATAACAAAAATTGAGCTGAGTTTTCACATAGGGCTTTTATAGATGTTCTATATCATATAGTTTTTTAATACTCAAATTAAAGCCCAATGATGAACAATAAGATAAGGATGAACAATAAGATTAAACAAATGTTCGGTCCCGTGTTATTTTCTAATATTCACAATTTTTCATGTTTCTGCCATAATTTCCGACTGAATGAAACCCAGTTTGATATTTTGGAGTTTATTTCATATAGACGTACATCCCAAATCTACGTTACAAATTCAATAAAATACAAATATACTTAAATAAATGTCTATGCCTAAATAAATAGCTTAAAGACCAAGACAGACTCTACCGAAATAAGGGACAAAAAAAGAAAAAAGTGGCAAAGACCCCAAGACTCACTTAAATCATATGATGGTTATACCAAAACGTGATCATTTTTGCCAGGATATTACTAACATTTGCCGATACTAGTATGGAAAATATGGTTAAAATGTAAAATATACTTAAGATCAGGTTTTACCCTTTTCTGGGCTTATGACCAATATCATGACGTGCAAAAGCGATTAAAGGTATTTTGAAAGTGTAGAAATAATTTCTGGAATGATATAATTCATTTTCTTACTAAATGTCCATTTCGCTCTACTATTTTTGCTCCCTTTACATTCGGATTATGTCAATTGAAATAAGTAGATTCACGTTCTGTTGGTCATTTTTGTTTGTTAAAATGTGTTCGCATCTTCAAGCTGAAGCACAATGTACGTCCAGGGGTTAAAAGCCAAATGCAAATTTTAGACATGGCATATTTTCACGCGATTTGTCACAATCCGTCAAGCCGTTCTTAAATTATAAGCGTAGTTACTAACATTACTTTTTTATATGGTGAAAATAATTCTTTATTTTATAAGACTTCTGAAATAAATACATAAAATCTATAAATAAAAGTTTTGTCGCTTTATACTACCCTTAAAAGTTTACAAATTATTTTAGAATTCAAAAAAAAAAAAATGTACATTCGAAAATAGTAAGTAAAAAATCGAAAAAAAACATGCTATAAAAACTATTACAATTGTACATTTCAAAAGTCAAAATGAAAATGTTAATATTTCACATTTTTACACGATTTTTTTTTTTTGGATATTATCCTTACCTGCCAAGAGATAATTCCGAATTTGTCTGAACCCTTAAAATCAGACCAGCGGTTCTTGAGTTATAAGCGTAGTAACTAACACAACTTTCTTTTCTATATAGATAGATTAAATAACTTGAAATAATTTTTATTCAAAGCAATACACGAACATACACATATGTGTATAAGTTTTGACATAATAGGTGCTCCAAAATAAACAATTAACAAGTTAAAAAGCAGTAAGTTCGGCCGGGCCGAACTTTTAATACCCTCCACCATTTACAACGAATTTGGAAATTTTCAAAAAATAAAATCCTTAAAAAATTCTGTTAAAATTTTAAAAATACCGAATATAGCCGTTATGTTGGGGTCTATACGACGTGGACATACATATGCATTGTTTGTCATAAGCCATTACCATATTCAAATTCGAAACTGGACCCGCACCGACAATTTTCTGTCACAGACTGTAGTTCCCATAACGAACTTCAAATATCAAATTTTAAACAATTCCGGTTAATAATGTCGCTAAAATCATCAAAATACCGAACATAGCGACGTGCCGTTATATGGGGGCTATACGAAGACGTGGACCTGCACAGACAATTTTCAGTCTTAGGGTGTAGAATCCATTTGGAACTTAAAATACCAAATTTGAAACAATTCCAGTGAATAATGTCGCTAAAATCATCAAAATACCGAATATAGGGAGTTACCGTTATATTGGGGCTATACGAAGACGTGGACCTGCAAAGACAATTTTCTGTCTTAGGGTGTAGTATCCATTTGGAACTTCAAATACCAGATTTGAAACAATTCCCGTGAATAATGTCGCTAAAATCATCAAAATACCGAATATCGGGAGGTACCGTTATATGGGGGCTATACGAAGACATAGACTTGCACAGACAATTTTCTATCTTAGGGTGTAGTATCCATTTGGAACTTCAAATACCAAATTTGAAACAATTCCGGTGAATAACGTCGCTAAAATCATCAAAATACCGAATATAGGGAGGTACCGTTATATTGGGGCTATGCGAAGACGTGGACCTGCAAAGACAAATTTCTGTCTTAGGGTGTAGTATCCATTTGGAACTTCAAATACCAGATTTGAAACAATTCCCGTGAATAATGTCGCTAAAATCATCAAAATACCGAATATCGGGAGGTACCGTCATATGGGGGCTATACGAAGACATAGACTTGCACAGATAATTTTCTATCTTAGGGTGTAGTATCCATTTGGAACTTAAAATACCAAATTTGAAACAATTCCGGTGAATAACGTCGCTAAAATCATCAAAATACCGAAAATCCGGAGGTGCCGTTATATGGGAGCTATATGAAAACGTGGACCTACATGGCCCATTTACGAACTTAACCTGCCTACTGGAAAAATAAACATGTGTGCAAAATTTTAGCCATCTATCTCAATTTATTCGAAAGATAGCGTGATTACAACAGACAGACAGACGGACAGACAGACAGACAGACAGACAGACGGACAGACAGACAGACAGACAGACGGACATCGCTAAATCGACTTAGAATTTTACGCTGATCAAGAATATATATACTTTGTTGGGTCTGACATGAGTATTTCGAGGAGTTACAAACGGAATGACAAAGTTAATATACCCTCCATAGTATGGTGGAGGGTATAAAAAAGCAGCTAAGTTCGGCCGGGTCGAACTTTTATTACTCTTCACTATTTGGAAAGAACCTTAAAATTTTAAGAAAAGAAATTCCGAAAACTACTTCAATGAAAACCGTTATATGGGGATTAAAGAAGGCGTGGAAATGTTTATGAAACATTTTGTCATGTCAATATCGAATATCGGAAGGTATTATATATATACGAAAACGTTAACCTACATACGAAGTTCTTTGTCATAGGCATTACCATTACGAACTTTAAATACGAAATGTGTTACACTTCCGGTGAATAATGTCGAAAAATCATGAAAATACCGAGTATCGGGAGGTACCGTCATATGGGGGCTATACGAATACGTGGACCTGCATACGAATTTTTTTGCCATAGGTTGTAGTACCCATTAAGATCTTCCAATACGAACTTGAATAATGTCTCTGAAATTATTAAAATAGCAAATATCGGGAGGTACCGTAATATAGGGGCTATACGATGTCGTGGACCTATACAGACAATACTCAAAAGGAACTCCTTCTGTGCATTTTCCGACAATTCCATTGAAAAAACTGGCTACAATCATCAAAATACCGAATATTGGAGGGTGACTTTGTATGGGGGCTATACGATATCGTGGACTGGTATAGCCCATCTTCGAGCTTGACGTGCCTGCATCCAAAGACTGATTTGTGCAAAATTTTAGCTTCCTACCTTAATTCGTTTGCCTATAACGTGATTACAACAGACGGACAGACGCCTAAATCGTCAAGAATATGTATGTACTATGTTAGGTTTAAAATTATTATTTCGATGAATTACAAACGAAATGACGAACTTTATATACCCTCATATGTATGTTAAGGAGTATAAAAAAGCCTGTGGTGGTGTCCTTATATCCATTTAACAAATTTTGCCAATGAAATAATGTAATTTAGGTATTCTGTGAAAACATACACACAGTCTTAGGATAAAACTGCTTAGTGTTACTATTATAGATTCAAATTTGCGAACAACCCCAGCATTCCATTCATATTTTGTGTTTCTTCTGAAGATAAAAATGTTGTTAACATTTAGCAAAATAACCTAAATCATATATATATATATATATATATATATATATATATATATATATATATATATATATATATATATATATATATATATATATATATATGCCGGCCCGTAGTTTTTGTCGATTAAAAGTTTTAAAATACCTGTACCCATATTTATGCCGTGGTCTTTAATATTTAAACCGTGGGCTTCAAATGTGTGAATGTGCTATACAAATCTATTAAAAAGTATATATCAATCTTATCCCCATGTAAGGGATCAAATTAATTTTTAGTATAGTAAAAATCGTAGCAAAATCTTCCAGTCAAATGAGCAGAAATTTGGAATTTACTGAATGATTTAAGAATAACCAAAGTTAATTACTTTTTTCAACCCATTTGTTAAATCAGTCAAATGATTTTTTAATATTATTTAAATTTGATTTGTTGCTCAAAGAGCATTTTTGAAAACATAGAATTATTTAAATTAATTATTTTCATTACTTAATATTTTAACTCAACAAGAGCCACCTTAATGTTTTTTCTGCTTTCCTTTTCTATTATTTACTTTGAATTCGCCCTAAAGAGAATCCATCATTACAAGCATTGTTATTGTAAACATGGATGAGCAGTCAGACGATCAAGCGATAGGCAGAGAACGCACATACGTACAAACATACATACATACGTTGAGTGCATCATCTCTGTTTATGTTATTGCTCTGCCTCTGCTGATCGCTCTGCTGCTATTCAATGCAAAAAATATTGTCCCGCTATTCTTTTGGTTGTTAAACCAGAATAGAAAATAAATAAAACATTCTTATTTGAAACATTTGAAGGAAGCAGAAGTGTTTTAATTTGGTGACGGGCTAGAGGCAAACAAAACAGTAAAATATTACCCAACATACCTGTTGAGTAAAATTTCATATAAATTGAAAATTGTCATAAAAGTTAAATAAATCTTGCCCATTGGAGCAAATAGAAGGAAATTAAGGATTTTCTTTACAAAAACCATCAACAAGTTGGACGGCTATTTTTTTTGCTCGTCGAGGAATTTATCAATAAAGTAGATGCTGTAAACCAAACAAGAGCCAAAGCAAGAACAGAGCAACAGACCTGTAACGCCAATTACGTGAGTAAGTCAAGAGTTCCTGGGACAGTAAGAACGACTTAGAAGGAAATATTGTGCAAGGTATAAGGAGCGTCTGGTAAGAAGCTATTGGATTTCTTTTGTGTCATTAACATACTCAAACCGAACCCTTGAGTGAGGAGTTTGTTCGATTGCATATTGGACAAATTCCGGGGTTGTCAAAATAGGCAATCCTCAAACACCATTAGCACCTACGATTGTGCATTAGAGTCCTCATAAGTCCCCCTAATCATGTCGGTCTGTTTTTCCGCCAAAAGGTGGACTTGAGGGGGTACTATTACATGAAAAAATTCTAAAATTTGTAGATATGTTAAAATTTTTGTGTAAGATTTTCACCCCCCAAATACATATTTTTAACCAAATTCTTTGAAATATGGTAAAATCAGGAGGTACCTTTATATGGGCACTACTCCGAAACATCGACCAAACTGAAAAAAATTTCGCGTGATTTAAATAAGTAAAAATAGTTTTATCCACCTCATGATTGAGGGCAGAATGATTTCATAATAGTCAAATATAATTACTATTTTACACCCATTACCGTAAGATGGGAATTAATTTTATTTGTCATTTAAATTGTAAGTTGGAGACCCCATAAAGTCCATGTTTTTCATCATAGTCCCGTGCTACTTTCTTATATTTGTAATTTGTTAATGTTTCCACAATATATTTCATATAGATGTACATCCCAAATCTACGTTTCTCTTGAGGGTTACAAATTCAATAGAATACAAAATTTTCTTTTCTGACCACACATTAGATGAGAAAGTGGACTTCGGGATAATCCAATGTAGGGACTTCACTTAAATAAATTCCTATATGGCAATTATCTGTATGATGGTTCCCTACCACAGGGTAGCATAAATACAATCTTTAGCCATATCAATTGATAAATGTGGTCAAAAACAACATGGGCCCTACTCTGAAAATTTCAAATTTTATGCGAAGAGGTTCTCTACCCCCTTAGAAACAAAGATACCAAATAAGGGCCAACAAATGAAAAAAGTGGCCAAGACTCCAAAAATATCTTAAATCATACAATGGTTATATAAATATGAAATCGGGTAGTACCCTTATCCGTGAGTTATGATCGATATCATGGCCTGCAAAAGCGATTTAAGGTATCTTGAATGTTTGGAAGGAATTTCTGGAAGAATAGAAATCCTTTTCTTACTAAAAGTCCCATTCGCTCTACTATTTTGTACCCTTAACATTTGGTATTTTACTGATTGTACTCTCAAAGAATTTTGCATTTTGAGCTCTCATTGGACGGATTATTGTTACATGAAAGAAGTAGGTCCATCTTTGAAATGAGCCCTATTAGGCATTTTCGGTCATTTTTGTTTGTTTAAATGTGTTCGCATCTTCCAGCTGAACCACGATGTCGGCCATGGAGTTGAAAGGTAGATGTCAGTTAACATCGTGTTTCGCACTTCTTTCATTTTTTGGTGAAAAATTGTATATAGTGAAAAACTATTTTTTATTTTGTTCACAAAAAATCCACTGAATTAAATATGATAATACAAATGGAAAACAAGTAAAAAACATTAAGTTCGGCCGGGCCAAACTTTTAATACCATCCACCTTAGGGTAAAAGAAACATTAGAAGAAATGTGGCAAAAACCATTAAAATGCCGATTATGGGCAGGTACCGTTATATGGGGGCTATACCAAAACGTGGACCTATAATTACAATGTTTCGCCACCGGAGCTGGAACCCATTATGACCCACAAATACCAATTTCTAGACAAATCAGTGAAAAAATGTGGCAAAAACCATCAAAATACCGAATATCGGGAGGTACCGTTATATGGGGGCTATATCAAATCATGGACCCATGCATGCAATGTTTCGCCACCGAAGCTGGAACCAATTATGACCAACAAATACCAATTTTCGAACAAATCCCTGAAAAAATGTGGCAAAAATCATCAAATTACCGAATATCGGGAGGTACCGTTATATGGGGGCTATACCAAAACGTGGACCTATAATTACAATGTTTCGCCACCGGAGCTGGAACCCATTATGACCAACAAATACCGATTTTCAGACAAATCCGTGAAAAAATGTGGTAAAAAACTAAAATACTAAATATCGGGAGGTACCTTTATATGGGGGCTTTACCACAACGTGGACCTATACATGCAATGTTTTGCCACACGCTCAGGGACCCGCTATGACCTACAAATACCAATTTTAAGACAAATCCGTGAAAAAATGTGGCATAAATCATCAAAATACCGAATATCGGGAGGTACCGTTATATGGGGACTATTCCAAATTATGGACCCATACATGCAATGTTCCGCCACCGGAGCTGGAAACCATTATGACCCACAAATACCAATTTTTAGACAAATCGGTGAAAAAATGTGGTAAAAAAAACTAAAATACTAAATATCGGGAGGTACCTTTATATGGGGGCTATACCACAACGTGGACATATACATGCAATGTTTTGCCACACGCTCAGGGACCCGCTATGACCTACAAATACCAATTTAAAGACAAATCCGTGAAAAAATGTGGCATAAATCATCAAAATACCGAATATCGGGAGGTACCGTTATATGGGGACTATACCAGAACGTGGACCGATATATCTCATTTTCAATACCAACCATCCTAGACACAATGCAAATAGCTCTGCTAAATTTTGGAGCTCTACGTCAAATAATGTGGGCTGTATCGTGATTTCATCAGACAGACAGACGGACAGACAGACAGACAGACGGACAGACAGACAGACGGACATCGTTAAATCGACTTAGAATTTTATGCTGATTATGAATATATATACTTTATGGGGTCAAAAACGAATATTTAGGGATGTTACAAACGGAATGACAAAGTTAATATACCCTCCTTTCCAAGGTGGAGGGTATAAAAATGACTTTTACACCAAACTCTGCCACACCTTTCATAATTCATTGAAATTGGTGCGTCAAATATGTGAAATCGGCCGAGAATATATATGGGAGCTATATTCAAATCTTAACTAATTTCCAATTAATTTATCACATTTATTATTATAACCAAATTCCGCCACACATTCTGAATTTCATTGGAATCGGTCATATATATCGTGTTTGGAGCATAATATGTATGAAATCGGCCGAAATATATATGTTAGCTATATCCAAACCTCAACTAATTTCAATATAATTTGGCAATTTTTGCTGGTGCCAGATTTTGTCTCTCTCGCTTTGGGTGCATCAAATATGTGAAATCGGCTGAGTATATATTTGGGAGCTATAATCACATCTGAGCGTATTTGAATATAATTTGTCAAATTTATTTTTGTACCAAATTTAGCCACTCATGCCGAATTTCGTTGGAATCGGAAATACGTATCGTGTTTTGTGCATCAAATATGTGAAATCGGCGGAAAATATATATGGGAGCTATATCCAAATCTGAACCGATTTTAATATAATTTGACTAATTTATTTTCTAATCAAAAGCCCGTTACATATTCCAAATTTCCTTGGAATCGAACATACATATCGTGTATGGTGCATAAAATACATGAAATCGGTCGAAAATATATATGAGAGCTATATCCAAAACTGAACGGATTTTAATATAATTTGACAAATGTATATTTGTTTTAATTTCCGCTACACATTCCAAATTTCATTGAAATTAGAGATACATAGCGTGTTTGGTGCATCAAATACATGAAATCGGTCGAAAATATATATGGGAGCTATATCCAAATCTGAACCGATTTCAATTTAATTTGACAAATTCATTTTGGCTCCCAATTCCGTTACTTATTTTAAATTTCATTACAATTGGAAGTACATGTCGTGTTTGGTCCACCAAATACATGAAATCGGCCGAAAATGTATATGGGAGCTATTTCCAAATCTGAACCGATTTCAATATAATTTGGGAAATCAATTTTTTAGATAAAATCTATCACACGTTTCAAATTTCATTGAAATTGGGGATACATAGCGTGTTTGGTGCATCAAATGCTTGAAATCGGCCGAAAATATATATGGGAGATATATCCAAATCTGAACCGATTTTAATATAATTTGAGTAATTTATTTTCTAATCAAAATCCCGTTACATATTCCAAATTTCTTTGGAATCGAACACACATATCGTGTATGGTGCATAAAATACATGAAATCGGTCGAAAATATATATGAGAGCTATATCCAAATCTGAACCGATTTTAATATAATTTGACAAATGTATATTTGTTTTAATTTCCGCTACACATTCCAAATTTCATTGAAATTAGAGATACATAGCGTGTTTGGTGCATCAAATACATGAAATCGGTCGAAAATATATATGGGAGCTATATCCAAATCTGAACCGATTTCAATTTAATTTGACAAATTCATTTTGGCTCCCAATTCCGTTACTTATTTTAAATTTCATTACAATTGGAAATACATGTCGTGTTTGGTGCATCAAATGCTTGAAATCGGCCGAAAATATATATGGGAGCTATATCCAAATCTGAACCGATTTCAATATAATTTGACAAATTTATTTTCGGATTAAATCCCGTCACACATTCCAAATTTCATTGGAATCAAACATTCATATTGTGTTTGAGGCATCAAATGAACGATATCGGTCGAAAATATATATGGGAGCTATATCCAAATCTGAACCGATTACAATATAATTTGGCAAACTTATTTTTGTTCCAAATTCCGTTACGTATTCCAAATTTGGAGACTGTATCTTCAACCAATCAATAGATATGTGCATATAAAATCTAAATTTTTGGGAGGTATCTCCGATTCTGATGCTATATCTCCAGTTCCAAGTGGAAATTCACAAATGTATATAGCCTATGTTACTTTCAGGCGATGTTGCAGTATATATGGAAATTTTCAGGAAAATCTATTCAGCGGTTTTCGAGTCCATAATTTACAAACAAACAAACAAACATACAAACATTTTCCTCTTTTATAGATATAGAAGATATATTTAGAATTAGTATTGCCAAGGTTTTTTCTGAGGTATTTCTAAGTTATATGCTTTTGTGGGAATCCAAGTTTAGATGTTACGAGAATATTAACAATTTGAAGAATGGTAAGCTGTACCAGTGTATCCGAGAATATCTTTCTGACATCACTTACAGAACAAAGCTGTGTCTGCGACTAATCCTCTAAGCATTGGAAGCGTGGTTTTACATGTGATATTGAGCTTCACAGAGCTCAATGAAATTGAGTAGAATTGTTGAACCATTCCGAGTCAAAGATGGGGTTGTCATGGTGATGGTGTGGGCCGCCATAACAGCCGATGGTCGCTCTCCGGACTCAGCACCATCGCACTCAGCACGCGCCAACTAAGAATGGTTACAGAATGAGGTTCCTCGCTTCATTTCCAGCGCACAATGGCCACCAAAATCTTGGGATACAACAACTGGTACAACTTACCATTCTTCAAATTGTTAATGTTCTCGTAACATCTAAACTTCGATTCCCACCAAAAGCACATCCACGATTGATGCAATTATTTATATAAGTTATCGTTGTTCCAACAGTTTTGGCACAGTTACGCGTTTGCTTTAGCACATTTAACATTCCCATAGGTTCTTTACATTTGAGTAGCCAAATACTGTGCTGCAATGTCAGCAAAGCGGCGGCAGAGCTACAGCAGTGGAGCTTAGATTAAGAAAAATAAAATATTATTAAGTTAGTGGATAACAACTTATAGAAGTTTCAACATGTACATCAAAAATGCAATAAATGTAATAAAGAATAATAATAAAATTTCAAACTTGGCGCCCACCTAGAAAAAACAAGTCGAAGTGAATGATAACGAAAAGAAGACAACACTAATTGACACCAAGGAACGATTCTTCTTGGGCAGCGTTGAGAATATACCGGATGTCTGAACGACAAAATAAGGAGAACTATTTGTCACCATGGAACGATTTTCGTTGGGCAGCGTTGAAAATACACTGGAAGTCTGGAAAACACTAGAAATAAGGTGCTGGGTGCAACCGATGCGGTACTCTCATCTTTTAACAAAGTGCTAAATTTTAATGCAATGATTGCATTACTGGAGTTCTAGGACGAAGTAGAAAAGAAACTAACGTTATTAGCAAACAAGACCATTATGTCATATGAAAACAGTGTAGCGGACACTATAAACGGAAAGTATGGATCATCAAATCATCTTAACGATTATTATAATCTATCTGCAGTTAAAATTTCTTGTATAGTTGCCGACGTTTTCATTTTACCCGAACTGACATCATTTGACGGCGTCAATGGCCTTGACATATTGAATAAGGCACACGCGTCTATTGATTTAAAATCAAACACAATCACTCATGACAACGGAAAGAAACTATTTTATTCATAACTAGGCAGGACATAAATCGTCTGCAATTTCAGGCCAAGTCGGTACCAAACCATTTGAATGAAGCATTTTGCAAGGTAATTGAAAGTGTCCAATCTTGGTGGAAGTAAATGTTTTACCACAATTGACTTGAAATCGGGTTTTCACCAGATACAGCTATCAGAACAAGATAGGAAAAAACGGAAAATAAGAGTTTTGTAGACTGCCCTTCGGCAATGCTCCAAGCATTTTTCAGAGGGCGATAGATGACGTGTTAAGAGAACAGATCGGGACGAGGTGTTTTGTTTACGTAGACGATGTAATCATATTCTCGAAAGAGGAGCAACAACACTTACAAGATGTGGAATTAGTACTATTTGCAGTCTATTTGAAGCCAATATGAGGGTTTCGCCTGAAAAATCAAAATTCTTCCAATCTGAGGTTGAATATTTGGTATTTCTAGTTTCCCAAGACTATTTGTCACCAATTTTTCCGAGCCTACCACTCTAAGTGGATTAAGATCATTTTTAGGATTGGCGGGATATTACCGCTCTTTTAAAAAGACTTTGCCAAGATTGCAAAGCCACTCTCAAACATACAGAGAGGAGAATATGGCCGAGTTTCTGCATCGCAGTCAAAAAAAAAAAAAAAAAATCAAAATTGATTTGACCAGTGAACAAAAAGAGGCATTCAACACAATAAAAGAAATCCTAACGTCCGAAGATGTAACGCTAACATATCCAGACTTTCGGAAACCATTTGATTTAACGACGGTTGCATCGTCACACGCAATAGGAACTGTCCTTTCACAAGGAGGCAGACCTATCAATATGATCTCCCGCATTTTATCCGAAAGCGAGGAACATTACGCCACTAATGAGCGGGAGTTGTTGGCCATCGTCTGGGCACTAAAGACGCTTAGAAATTATCTCTACGGAGTATCAGATCTGAATGAATTCACAGATCATCAACCACTAACATTTGCCGTTTCGGACAGAAATCCGAACTCAAAAATCAGAAGATGGAAAGCATTTATTGACGAATGGCATGCAAGGCTGAACTACAAACCAGGAAAGGAAATTGTGGTCGCCCATGCGCTGTCTAGGCCACACATAAATGCCTTGGATAATGTGAGTGTATATACAATTTATAGCGAAATATCATCAACTAACACAATTGAAAAAACCAACAAAGCGGTAAATTGTTTTCGCAATCAGATAATCGTGGAAGAAGGTGTAGAGCCTCAGATAAGAACTTTTATTATCTTTGGAAAAAAGACAAGGCACCTAATTACATTCCAAACAAATGATGATCTGATCAAACACCTACAAGGGTCTGTAAAAACAGATGTAGTAAACGCACTGCGGTGCGACTTGCCCACTTTTGCACGATTCCAGCATAAATTGGTTGAAATCTTTACAAATGTGAGTTCAGACACACGGAGAAGTTAGTTTTTGATATATCAGACCCGAATGAACAACAGGAAACTATAGCAGCTGAACATAAGCACACCGAGCAGCTCAGGAAAATGTCAAGCATATTCTGGAGGACTATTTTTTTCCAAAAATGGAAAATAAATCGAAGCAGCTAGTGGCAAACTGCTGAGTATGTTCCCAGGCAAAGTATGATCGTCATTCAAAAAGGCAGCTTATTGCCCAGACACCCATACCAACATATTGCGGGGAAGTCCTTCACATTGACATATTTTCCACCGGTTCAAAGTACTTTCTGACCTGCATCGACAAATGTCCAAAATATGCGATAATACAGTCACTTAAATTCAGGACAATAGTGGATGTTACTACTGCAGTTGCTCAATGTGTTCCAAGGTACAAAATCCATTTATTGCGACAACGAAAAATCATTTAACTCGAACACACTTCGACATAGATATCAAGAATATACATGAAATCGGTCGAAAATATATATGGGAGCTATATCCAAATCTGAACCGATTTCAATTTAATTTGACAAATTAATTTTGGCTCCCAATTCCGTTACTTATTTTAAATTTCATTACAATTGAAAATACATGTGTTTGGTCCACCAAATGTATATGGGAGCTATATCCAAATCTGAACCGATTTCAATATAATTTGGGAAATCAATTTTTTAGGTAAAATCTATCACACGTTTCAAATTTCATTGAAATTGGGGATACATAGCGTGTTTGGTGCATCAAATGCTTGAAATCGGCCGAAAATATATATGGGAGCTATATCCAAATCTGAACCGATTTCAATATAATTTGACAAATTTATTTTCGGATTAAATCCCGTCACACATTCCAAATTTCATTGGAATCGAACATTCATATTGTGTTTGAGGAATCAAATGAACAAAATCGGTCGAAAATATATATGGGAGCTATATCCAAATCTGAACCGATTACAATATAATTTGGCAAACTTATTTTTGTTCCAAATTCCGTTACGTATTGGAGACTGTGTCTTCAACCAATCAATAGATATGTGCATATAAAATCTAAATTTTTGGGAGGTACCTTCGATTCTGATGCTATATCTCCAGTTCCAAGTGGAAATTCACAAATGTATATAGCCTATGTTACTTTCAGGCGATGTTGCAGTATATATGGAAATTTTCAGGAAAATCTATTCAGCGGTTTTCGAGTCCATTATTTACAAACAAACAAACAAACATACAAACATTTTCCTCTTTTATAGATATAGATATATTTAGAATTAGTATTGCCAAGGTTTTTTCTGAGGTATTTCTAAGTTATATGCTTTTGTGGGAATCCAAGTTTAGATGTTACGAGAATATTAACAATTTGAAGAATGGTAAGCTGTACCAGTGTATCCGAGAATATCTTTCTGACATCACTTACAGAACAAAGCTGTGTCTGCGACTAATCCTCTAAGCATTGGAAGCGTGGTTTTACATGTGATATTGAGCTTCACAGAGCTCAATGAAATTGAGTAGAATTGTTGAACCATTCCGAGTCAAAGATGGGGTTGTCATGGTGATGGTGTGGGCCGCCATAACAGCCGATGGTCGCTCTCCGGACTCAGCACCATCGCACTCAGCACGCGCCAACTAAGAATGGTTACAGAATGAGGTTCCTCGCTTCATTTCCAGCGCACAATGGCCACCAAAATCTTGGGATACAACAACTGGTACAACTTACCATTCTTCAAATTGTTAATGTTCTCGTAACATCTAAACTTCGATTCCCACCAAAAGCACATCCACGATTGATGCAATTATTTATATAAGTTATCGTTGTTCCAACAGTTTTGGCACAGTTACGCGTTTGCTTTAGCACATTTAACATTCCCATAGGTTCTTTACATCTGAGTAGCCAAATACTGTGCTGCAATGTCAGCAAAGCGGCGGCAGAGCTACAGCAGTGGAGCTTAGATTAAGAAAAATAAAATATTATTAAGTTAGTGGATAACAACTTATAGAAGTTTCAACATGTACATCAAAAATGCAATAAATGTAATAAAGAATAATAATAAAATTTCAATCTTGGCGCCCACCTAGAAAAAACAAGTCGAAGTGAATGATAACGAAAAGAAGACAACACTAATTGACACCAAGGAACGATTATTATTTCGAGAATATACCGGATGTCTGAACGACAAAATAAGGAGAACTATTTGTCACCAAGGAACGATTTTCGTTGGGCAGCGTTGAAAATACACTGGAAGTCTGGAAAACACTAGTAATCTGAAAATCACTTGAAGTAGTACTACTTGGACCACCTGGAAATTCATTATAACTTAACTAATTCATAACAATAAATTTTAGGGTGAGTGAGTTCTAGTGGAAAAAAAAATAAAAAGTAAAACAACGGAAAGTAATGATTGAAAGTAGATGAGTGAGTTAGAAACATTGTTTGAAAAGTTAAATTTAGAAAATGTAGAACAAAAAATGAATGCGGAACAAGTGAGTGAGTTAATAAAAGCGAAGGTGAGCAAGCATTATGTGGTCAAAGAATAGAAAATAGAAAAATTACCGAAAGTACAAAAATTCGGGAAGGGTACGATCAACCCACTTGTGCCGTGTGAAATCACTCTAGATGCGACAAAATCTTTTCCGGAATTTTCCTGACAATAAGGCCCCTGTGTGTCTTGGCGTGAGGCTGCGCACCACGCTTATGAATTATTTAAGAGATATGATGGCAGCGAACGTCACTATCAAGCAGTGACCATACTAAGAAATAAGGTGCTGGGTGCAACCGATGCGGTACTCTCATCTTTTAACAAAGTGCTAAATTTTAATGCAATGATTGCATTACTGGAGTTCTAGGACGAAGTAGAAAAGAAACTAACGTTATTAGCAAACAAGACCATTATGTCATATGAAAACAGTGTAGCGGACACTATAAACGGAAAGTATGTATCATCAAATCATCTTAACGATTATTATAATCTATCTGCAGTTAAAATTTCTTGTATAGTTGCCGACGTTTTCATTTTACCCGAACTGACATCATTTGACGGCGTCAATGGCCTTGACATATTGAATAAGGCACACGCGTCTATTGATTTAAAATCAAACACAATCACTCATGACAACGGAAAGAAACTATTTTATTCATAACTAGGCAGGACATAAATCGTCTGCAATTTCAGGCCAAGTCGGTACCAAACCATTTGAATGAAGCATTTGCAAGGTAATTGAAAGTGTCCAATCTTGGTGGAAGTAAATGTTTTACCACAATTGACTTGAAATCGGGTTTTCATCAGATACAGCTATCAGAACAAGATAGGAAAAAACGGAAAATAAGAGTTTTGTAGACTGCCCTTCGGCAATGCTCCAAGCATTTTTCAGAGGGCGATAGATGACGTGTTAAGAGAACAGATCGGGACGAGGTGTTTTGTTTACGTAGACGATGTAATCATAATCTCGAAAGAGGAGCAAAACACTTACAAGATGTGGAATTAGTACTATTTGCAGTCTATTTGAAGCCAATATGAGGGATTCGCCTGAAAAATCAAAATTCTTCCAATCTGAGGTTGAATATTTGGTATTTCTAGTTTCCCAAGACTACTTGTCACCAATTTTTCCGAGCCTACCACTCTAAGTGGATTAAGATCATTTTTAGGATTGGCGGGATATTACCGCTCTTTTAAAAAGACTTTGCCAAGATTGCAAAGCCACTCTCAAACATACAGAGAGGAGAATATGGCCGAGTTTCTGCATCGCAGTCAAAAAAAAAAAAATCAAAATTGATTTGACCAGTGAACAGAAAGAGGCATTCAACACAATAAAAGAAATCCTAACGTCCGAAGATGTAACGCTAACATATCCAGACTTTCGGAAACCATTTGATTTAACCACGGTTGCATCGTCACACGCAATAGGAACTGTCCTTTCACAAGGAGGCAGACCTATCAATATGATCTCCCTCATTTTATCCGAAAGCGATGAACATTACGCCACTAATGAGCGGGAGTTATTGGCCATCGTCTGGGCACTAAAGACGCTTAGAAATTATCTCTACGGAGTATCAGATCTGAATGAATTCACAGATCATCAACCACTAACATTTGCCGTTTCGGACAGAAATCCGAACTCAAAAATCAGAAGATGGAAAGCATTTATTGACGAATGCCACGCAAGGCTGAACTACAAACCAGGAAAGGAAATTGTGGTCGCCCATGCGCTGTCTAGGCCACACATAAATGCCTTGGATAATGTGAGTGTATATACAATTTATAGCGAAATATCATCAACTAACACAATTGAAAAAACCAACAAAGCGGTAAATTGTTTTCGCAATCAGATAATCGTGGAAGAAGGTGTAGAGCCTCAGATAAGAACTTTTATTATCTTTGGAAAAAAGACAAGGCACCTAATTACATTCCAAACAAATGATGATCTGATCAAACACCTACAAGGGTCTGTAAAAACAGATGTAGTAAACGCACTGCGGTGCGACTTGCCCACTTTTGCACGATTCCAGCATAAATTGGTTGAAATCTTTACAAATGTGAGTTCAGACAGACGGAGAAGTTAGTTTTTGATATATCAGACCCGAATGAACAACAGGAAACTATAGCAGCTGAACATAAGCACACCGAGCAGCTCAGGAAAATGTCAAGCATATTCTGGAGGACTATTTTTTTCCAAAAATGAAAAGAAATCGAAGTAGCTAGTGGCAAACTGCTGAGTATGTTCCCAGGCAAAGTATGATCGTCATTCAAAAAGGCAGCTTATTGCCCAGACACCCATACCAACATATTGCGGGGAAGTCCTTCACATTGACATATTTTCCACCGGTTCAAAGTACAGAGCTCAATGAAATTGAGTAGAATTGTTGAACCATTCCGAGTCAAAGATGGGGTTGTCATGGTGATGGTGTGGGCCGCCATAACTGCCGATGGTCGCTCTCCGGACTCAGCACCATCGCACTCAGCACGCGCCAACTAAGAATGGTTACAGAATGAGATTCCTCGCTTCATTTCCAGCGCACAATGGCCACCAAAATCTTGGGTACAACTTACAATTCTTCAAATTGTTAATGTTCTCGTAACATCTAAACTTCGATTCCCACCAAAAGCACATCCACGATTGATGCAATTATTTATAAAAGTTATCGTTGTTCCAACAGTTTTGGCACAGTTACGCGTTTGCTTTAGCACATTTAACATTCCCATAGGTTCTTTACATCTGAGTAGCCAAATACTGTGCTGCAATGTCAGCAAAGCGGCGGCAGAGCTACAGCAGTGGAGCTTAGATTAAGAAAAATAAAATGTCATTAAGTTAGTGGATAACAACTTATAGAAGTTTCAACATGTACATCAAAAATGCAATAAATGTAATAAAGAATAATAATAAAATTTCAAATTTGGCGCCCACCTAGAAAAAACAAGTCGAAATGAATGATAACGAAAAGAAGACAACACTAATTGAAACCAAGGAACGATTATTATTTCGAGAATATACCGGATGTCTGAACGACAAAATAAGGAGAACTATTTGTTACCAAGGAACGATTTTCGTTGGGCAGCGTTGAAAATACACTGGAAGTCTGGAAAACACTAGAAATCTGAAAATCACTTGAAGTAGTACTACTTGGACCACCTGGAAATTCATTATAACTTAACTAATTCATAACAAAAAATTTTAGGGTGAGTGAGTTCTAGTGGAAAAAAATAAAAAGTAAAACAACGGAAAATAATGATTGAAAGTAGATGAGTGAGTTAGAAACATTGTTTGAAAAGTTAAATTTAGAAAATGTAGAACAAAAAATGAATGCGGAACAAGTGAGTGAGTTATTAAAAGCGAAGGTGAGCAAGCATTATGTGGTCAAAGAATAGAAAATAGAAAAATTACCGAAAGTACAAAAATTCGGGAAGGGTACGATCAACCCACTTGTGCCGTGTGAAATCACTCTAGATGCGACAAAATCTATTCCGGAATTTTCCTGACAATAAGGCCCCTGTGTGTCTTGGGGTGAGGCTGCGCACCACGCTTATGAATTATTTAAGAGATATGATGGCAGCGAACGTCACTATCAAGCAGTGACCATACTAAGAAATAAGGTGCTGGGTGCAACCGATGCGGTACTCTCATCTTTTAACAAAGTGCTAAATTTTAATGCAATGATTGCATTACTGGAGTTCTAGGACGAAGTAGAAAAGAAACTAGCGTTATTAGCAAACAAGACCATTATGTCATATGAAAACAGTGTAGCGGACACTATAAACGGAAAGTATGGATCATCAAATCATCTTAACGATTATTATAATCTATCTGCAGTTAAAATTTCTTGTATAGTTGCCGACGTTTTCATTTTACCCGAACTGACATCATTTGACGGCGTCAATGGCCTTGACATATTGAATAAGGCACACGCGTCTATTGATTTAAAATCAAACACAATCACTCATGACAACGGAAAGAAACTATTTTATTCATAACTAGGCAGGACATAAATCGTCTGCAATTTCAGGCCAAGTCGGTACCAAACCATTTGAATGAAGCATTTTGCAAGGTAATTGAAAGTGTCCAATCTTGGTGGAAGTAAATGTTTTACCACAATTGACTTGAAATCGGGTTTTCACCAGATACAGCTATCAGAACAAGATAGGAAAAAACGGAAAATAAGAGTTTTGTAGACTGCCCTTCGGCAATGCTCCAAGCATTTTTCAGAGGGCGATAGATGACGTGTTAAGAGAACAAATCGGGACGAGGTGTTTTGTTTACGTAGACGATGTAATCATATTCTCGAAAGAGGAGCAACAACACTTACAAGATGTGGAATTAGTACTATTTGCAGTCTATTTGAAGCCAATATGAGGGTTTCGCCTGAAAAATCAAAATTCTTCCAATCTGAGGTTGAATATTTGGTATTTCTAGTTTCCCAAGACTATTTGTCACCAATTTTTCCGAGCCTACCACTCTAAGTGGATTAATATCATTTTTAGGATTGGCGGGATATTACCGCTCTTTTAAAAAGACTTTGCCAAGATTGCAAAGCCACTCTCAAACATACAGAGAGGAGAATATGGCCGAGTTTCTGCATCGCAGTCAAAAAAAAATCAAAATTGATTTGACCAGTGAACAGAAAGAGGCATTCAACACAATAAAAGAAATCCTAACGTCCGAAGATGTAACGCTAACATATCCAGACTTTCGGAAACCATTTGATTTAACGACGGTTGCATCGTCACACTCAATAGGAACTGTCCTTTCACAAGGAGGCAGACCTATCAATATGATCTCCCGCATTTTATCCGAAAGCGAGGAACATTACGCCACTAATGAGCGGGAGTTATTGGCCATCGTCTGGGCACTAAAGACGCTTAGAAATTATCTCTACGGAGTATCAGATCTGAATGAATTCACAGATCATCAACCACTAACATTTGCCGTTTCGGACAGAAATCCGAACTCAAAAATCAGAAGATGGAAAGCATTTATTGACGAATGCCACGCAAGGCTGAACTACAAACCAGGAAAGGAAATTGTGGTCGCCCATGCGCTGTCTAGGCCACACATAAATGCCTTGGATAATGTGAGTGTATATACAATTTATAGCGAAATATCATCAACTAACACAATTGAAAAAACCAACAAAGCGGTAAATTGTTTTCACAATCAGATAATCGTGGAAGAAGGTGTAGAGCCTCAGATAAGAACTTTTATTATCTTTGGAAAAAAGACAAGGCACCTAATTACATTCCAAACAAATGATGATCTGATCAAACACCTACAAGGGTCTGTAAAAACAGATGTAGTAAACGCACTGCGGTGCGACTTGCCCACTTTTGCACGATTCCAGCATAAATTGGTTGAAATCTTTACAAATGTGAGTTCAGACACACGGAGAAGTTAGTTTTTGATATATCAGACCCGAATGAACAACAGGAAACTATAGCAGCTGAACATAAGCACACCGAGCAGCTCAGGAAAATGTCAAGCATATTCTGGAGGACTATTTTTTTCCAAAAATGGAAAAGAAATCGAAGCAGCTAGTGGCAAACTGCTGAGTATGTTCCCAGGCAAAGTATGATCGTCATTCAAAAAGGCAGCTTATTGCCCAGACACCCATACCAACATATTGCGGGGAAGTCCTTCACATTGACATATTTTCCACCGGTTCAAAGCACTTTCTGACCTGCATCGACAAATGTCCAAAATATGCGATAATACAGTCGCTTAAATTCAGGACTATAGTGGATGTTAAACCAAAGCTACTGCAGTTGCTCAATGTGTTCCAATGTACAAAACCCATTTATTGCGACAACGAAAAATCATTTAACTCGAACACACTTCGACATAGATATCAAGAATATACATGAAATCGGTCGAAAATATATATGGGAGCTATATCCAAATCTGAACCGATTTCAATTTAATTTGACAAATTAATTTTGGCTCCCAATTCCGTTACTTATTTTAAATTTCATTACAATTGGAAATACATGTCGTGTTTGGTCCACCAAATACATGAAATCGGCCGAAAATGTATATGGGAGCTATATCCAAATCTGAACCGATTTCAATATAATTTGGGAAATCAATTTTTTAGATAAAATCTATCACACGTTTCAAATTTCATTGAAATTGGGGATACATAGCGTGTTTGGTGCATCAAATGCTTGAAATCGGCCGAAAATATATATGGGAGCTATATCCAAATCTGAACCGATTTCAATTTAATTTATTTTCGGATTAATTTAATTTTTATTTTCGGATTAAATCCCGTCACACATTCCAAATTTCATTGGAATCGAACATTCATATTGTGTTTGAGGCATCAAATGAACGAAATCGGTCGAAAATATATATGGGAGCTATATCCAAATCTGAACCGATTACAATATAATTTGGCAAACTTATTTTTGTTCCAAATTCCATTACGTATTCCAAATTTGGAGACTGTATCTTCAACCAATCAATAGATATGTGCATATAAAATCTAAATTTTTGGGAGGTATCTCCGATTCTGATGCTATATCTCCAATTCCAAGTGGAAATTCACAAATGTATATAGCCTATGTTACTTTCAGGCGATGTTGCAGTATATATGGAAATTTTCAGGAAAATCTATTCAGCGGTTTTCGAGTCCATAATTTACAAACAAACAAACAAACAAACAAACATTTTCCTCTTTTATAGATATAGAAGATATATTTAGAATTAGTATTGCCACGGTTTTTTCTGAGGTATTTCTAAGTTATATGCTTTTGTGGGAATCCAAGTTTAGATGTTACGAGAATATTAACAATTTGAAGAATGGTAAGCTGTACCAGTGTATCCGAGAATATCTTTCTGACATCACTTACAGAACAAAGCTGTGTCTGCGACTAATCCTCTAAGCATTGGAAGCGTGGTTTTACATGTGATATTGAGCTTCACAGAGCTCAATGAAATTGAGTAGAATTGTTGAACCATTCCGAGTCAAAGATGGGGTTGTCATGGTGATGGTGTGGGCCGCCATAACAGCCGATGGTCACTCTCCGGACTCAGCACCATCGCACTCAGCACGCGCCAACTAAGAATGGTTACAGAATGAGATTCCTCGCTTCATTTCCAGCGCACAATGGCCACCAAAATCTTGGGTACAACTTACCATTCTTCAAATTGTTAATGTTCTCGTAACATCTAAACTTCGATTCCCACCAAAAGCACATCCACGATTGATGCAATTATTTATATAAGTTATCGTTGTTCCAACAGTTTTGGCACAGTTACGCGTTTGCTTTAGCACATTTAACATTCCCATAGGTCCTTTACATCTGAGTAGCCAAATACTGTGCTGCAATGTCAGCAAAGCGGCGGCAGTAGCGGCGGCGGTAGATTAAGAAAAATAAAATATTATTAAGTTAGTGGATAACAACTTATAGAAGTTTCAACATGTACATCAAAAATGCAATAAATGTAATAAAGAATAATAATAAAATTTCAAATTTGGCGCCCACCTAGAAAAAACAAGTCGAAATGAATGATAACGAAAAGAAGACAAAATAAGGAGAACTATTTGTCACCAAGGAACGATTTTCGTTGGGCAGCGTTGAAAATACACTGGAAGTCTGGAAAGCACTAGAAATCTGAAATTCACTTGAAGTAGTACTACTTGGACCACCTGGAAATTCATTATAACTTAACTAATTCATAACAAAAAATTTTAGGGTGAGTGAGTTCTAGTGGAAAAAAAAAATAAAAAGTAAAACAATGGAAAATAATGATTGAAAGTAGATGAGTGAGTTAGAAACATTGTTTGAAAAATTAAATTTAGGAAATGTAGAACAAAAAATGAATGCGGAACAAGTGAGTGAGTTAATAAAAGCGAAGGTGAGCAAGCATTATGTGGTCAAAGAATAGAAAATAGAAAAATTACCGAAAGTACAAAAATTCGGGAAGGGTACGATCAACCCACTTGTGCCGTGTGAAATCACTCTAGATGCGACAAAATCTATTCCGGAATTTTCCTGACAATAAGGCCCCTGTGTGTCTTGGCGTGAGGCTGCGCACCACGCTTATGAATTATTTAAGAGATATGATAGCAGCGAACGTCACTATCAAGCAGTGACCATACTAAGAAATAAGGTGCTGGGTGCAACCGATGCGGTACTCTCATCTTTTAACAAAGTGCTAAATTTTAATGCAATGATTGCATTACTGGAGTTCTAGGACGAAGTAGAAAAGAAACTAACGTTATTAGCAAACAAGACCATTATGTCATATGAAAACAGTGTAGCGGACACTATAAACGGAAAGTATGGATCATCAAATCATCTTAACGATTATTATAATCTATCTGCAGTTAAAATTTCTTGTATAGTTGCGACGTTTTCATTTTACCCGAACTGACATCATTTGACGGCGTCAATGGCCTTGACATATTGAATAAGGCACACGCGTCTATTGATTTAAAATCAAAAAAAAAGGACATAAATCGTCTGCAATTTCAGGCCAAGTCGGTACCAAACCATTTGAATGAAGCATTTTGCAAGGTAATTGAAAGTGTCCAATCTTGGTGGAAGTAAATGTTTTACCACAATTGACTTGAAATCGGGTTTTCACCAGATACAGCTATCAGAACAAGATAGGAAAAACGGAAAATAAGAGTTTTGTAGACTGCCCTTCGGCAATGCTCCAAGCATTTTTCAGAGGGCGATAGATGACGTGTTAAGAGAACAAATCGGGACGAGGTGTTTTGTTTACGTAGACGATGTAATCATATTCTCGAAAGAGGAGCAACAACACTTACAAGATGTGGAATTAGTACTATTTGCAGTCTATTTGAAGCCAATATGAGGGTTTCGCCTGAAAAATCAAAATTCTTCCAATCTGAGGTTGAATATTTGGTATTTCTAGTTTCCCAAGACTATTTGTCACCAATTTTTCCGAGCCTACCACTCTAAGTGGATTAAGATCATTTTTAGGATTGGCGGGATATTACCGCTCTTTTAAAAAGACTTTGCCAAGATTGCAAAGCCACTCTCAAACATACAGAGAGGTGAATATGGCCGAGTTTCTGCATCGCAGTCAAAAAAAAAAAAAAAATCAAAATTGATTTGACCAGTGAACAGAAAGAGGCATTCAACACAATAAAAGAAATCCTAAAGTCCGAAGATGTAACGCTAACATATCCAGACTTTCGGAAACCATTTGATTTAACGACGGTTGCATCGTCACACGCAATAGGAACTTCCTTTCACAAGGAGGCAGACCTATCAATATGATCTCCCGCATTTTATCCGAAAGCGAGGAACATTACGCCACTAATGAGGGGGAGTTGTTGGCCATCGTCTGGGCACTAAAGACGCTTAGAAATTATCTCTACGGAGTATCAGATCTGAATGAATTCACAGATCATCAACCACTAACATTTGCCGTTTCGGACAGAAATCCGAACTCAAAAATCAGAAGATGGAAAGCATTTATTGACGAATGCCACGCAAGGCTGAACTACAAACCAGGAAAGGAAATTGTGGTCGCCCATGCGCTGTCTAGGCCACACATAAATGCCTTGGATAATGTGAGTGTATATACAATTTATAGCGAAATATCATCAACTAACACAATTGAAAAAACCAACAAAGCGGTAAATTGTTTTCGCAATCAGATAATCGTGGAAGAAGGTGTAGAGCCTCAGATAAGAACTTTTATTATCTTTGGAAAAAAGACAAGGCACCTAATTACATTCCAAACAAATGATGATCTGATCAAACACCTACAAGGGTCTGTAAAAACAGATGTAGTAAACGCACTGCGGTGCGACTTGCCCACTTTTGCACGATTCCAGCATAAATTGGTTGAAATCTTTACAAATGTGAGTTCAGACACACGGAGAAGTTAGTTTTTGATATATCAGACCCGAATGAACAACAGGAAACTATAGCAGCTGAACATAAGCACACCGAGCAGCTCAGGAAAATGTCAAGCATATTCTGGAGGACTATTTTTTTCCAAAAATGGAAAATAAATCGAAGCAGCTAGTGGCAAACTGCTGAGTATGTTCCCAGGCAAAGTATGATCGTCATTCAAAAAGGCAGCTTATTGCCCAGACACCCATACCAACATATTGCGGGGAAGTCCTTCACATTGACATATTTTCCACCGGTTCAAAGTACTTTCTGACCTGCATCGACAAATGTCCAAAATATGCGATAATACAGTCACTTAAATTCAGGACAATAGTGGATGTTAAACCAAAGCTACTGCAGTTGCTCAATGTGTTCCAAGGTACAAAATCCATTTATTGCGACAACGAAAAATCATTTAACTCGAACACACTTCGACATAGATATCAAGAATATACATGAAATCGGTCGAAAATATATATGGGAGCTATATCCAAATCTGAACCGATTTCAATTTAATTTGACAAATTCATTTTGGCTCCCGATTCCGTTACTTATTTTAAATTTCATTACAATTGAAAATACATGTGTTTGGTCCACCAAATACATGAAATCGGCCGAAAATGTATATGAGAGCTATATCCAAATCTGAACCGATTTCAATATAATTTGGGAAATCAATTTTTTAGGTAAAATCTATCACACGTTTCAAATTTCATTGAAATTGGGGATACATAGCGTGTTTGGTGCATCAAATGCTTGAAATCGGCCGAAAATATATATGGGAGCTATATCCAAATCTGAACCGATTACAATATAATTTGACAAATTTATTTTCGGATCAAATCCCGTCACACATTCCAAATTTCATTGGAATCGAACATTCATATTGTGTTTGAGGCATCAAATGAACGAAATCGGTCGAAAATATATATGGGAGCTATATCCAAATCTGAACCGATTACAATATAATTTGGCAAACTTATTTTTGTTCCAAATTCCGTTACGTATTCCAAATTTGGAGACTGTATCTTCAACCAATCAATAGATATGTGCATATAAAATCTAAATTTTTGGGAGGTACCTCCGATTTTGATGCTATATCTCCAGTTCCAAGTGGAAATTCACAAATGTATATAGCCTATGTTACTTTCAGGCGATGTTGCAGTATATATGGAAATTTTCAGGAAAATCTATTCAGCGGTTTTCGAATCCATAAATTACAAACAAACAAACATTTTCCTCTTTTATAGATATAGATATATTTAGAATTAGTATTGCCAAGGTTTTTTCTGAGGTATTTCTAAGTTATATGCTTTTGTGGGAATCCAAGTTTAGATGTTACGAGAATATTAACAATTTGAAGAATGGTAAGCTGTACCAGTGTGTCCGAGAATATCTTTCTGACATCACTTACAGAACAAAGCTGTGTCTTCGACTAATCCTCTAAGCATTGGAAGCGTGGTTTTACATGTGATATTGAGCTTCACAGAGCTCAATGAAATTGAGTAGAATTGTTGAACCATTCCGAGTCAAAGATGGGGTTGTCATGGTGATGGTGTGGGCCGCCATAACAGCCGATGGTCGCTCTCCGGACTCAGCACCATCGCACTCAGCACGCGCCAACTAAGAATGGTTACAGAATGAGGTTAGGGATACAACAACTGGTACAACTTACCATTCTTCAAGTAGTTAATGTTCTCGTAACATCTAAACTTCGATTCCCACCAAAAGCACATCCACGATTGATGCAATTATTTATATAAGTTATCGTTGTTCCAACAGTTTTGGCACAGTTACGCGTTTGCTTTAGCACATTTAACATTCCCATAGGTTCTTTACATCTGAGTAGCCAAATACTGTGCTGCAATGTCAGCAAAGCGGAGGCAGAGCTACAGCAGTGGAGCTTAGATTAAGAAAAATAAAATATTATTAAGTTAGTGGATAACAACTTATAGAAGTTTCAACATGTACATCAAAAATGCAATAAATGTAATAAAGAATAATAATAAAATTTCAAACTTGGCGCCCACCTAGAAAAAACAAGTCGAAATGAATGATAACGAAAAGAAGACAACACTAATTGACACCAAGGAACGATTATTATTTCGAGAATATACCGGATGTCTGAACGACAAAATAAGGAGAACTATTTGTCACCAAGGAACGATTTTCGTTGGGCAGCGTTGAAAATACACTGGAAGTCTGGAAAACACTAGAAATCTGAAAATCACTTGAAGTAGTACTACTTGGACCACCTGGAAATTCATTATAACTTAACTAATTCATAACAAAAAATTTTAGGGTGAGTGAGTTCTAGTGGAAAAAAATAAAAAGTAAAACAACGGAAAATAATGATTGAAAGTAGATGAGTGAGTTAGAAACATTGTTTGAAAAGTTAAATTTAGAAAATGTAGAACAAAAAATGAATGCGGAACAAGTGAGTGAGTTAATAAAAGCGAGGGTGAGCAAGCATTATGTGGTCAAAGAATAGAAAATTGAAAAATTACCGAAAGTACAAAAATTCGGGAAGGGTACGATCAACCCACTTGTGCCGTGTGAAATCACTCTAGATGCGACAAAATCTATTCAGGAATTTTCCTGACAATAAGGCCCCTGTGTGTCTTGGCGTGAGGCTGCGCACCACGCTTATGAATTATTTAAGAGATATGATGGCAGCGAACGTCACTATCAAGCAGTGACCATACTAAGAAATAAGGTGCTGGGTGCAACCGATGCGGTACTCTCATCTTTTAACAAAGTGCTAAATTTTAATGCAATGATTGCATTACTGGAGTTCTAGGACGAAGTAGAAAAGAAACTAACGTTATTAGCAAACAAGACCATTATGTCATATGAAAACAGTGTAGCGGACACTATAAACGGAAAGTATGGATCATCAAATCATCTTAACGATTATTATAATCTATCTGCAGTTAAAATTTCTTGTATAGTTGCGACGTTTTCATTTTACCCGAACTGACATCATTTGACGGCGTCAATGGCCTTGACATATTGAATAAGGCACACGCGTCTATTGATTTAAAATCAAAAAAAAAGGACATAAATCGTCTGCAATTTCAGGCCAAGTCGGTACCAAACCATTTGAATGAAGCATTTTGCAAGGTAATTGAAAGTGTCCAATCTTGGTGGAAGTAAATGTTTTACCACAATTGACTTGAAATCGGGTTTTCACCAGATACAGCTATCAGAACAAGATAGGAAAAACGGAAAATAAGAGTTTTGTAGACTGCCCTTCGGCAATGCTCCAAGCATTTTTCAGAGGGCGATAGATGACGTGTTAAGAGAACAAATCGGGACGAGGTGTTTTGTTTACGTAGACGATGTAATCATATTCTCGAAAGAGGAGCAACAACACTTACAAGATGTGGAATTAGTACTATTTGCAGTCTATTTGAAGCCAATATGAGGGTTTCGCCTGAAAAATCAAAATTCTTCTAATCTGAGGTTGAATATTTGGTATTTCTAGTTTCCCAAGACTATTTGTCACCAATTTTTCCGAGCCTACCACTCTAAGTGGATTAAGATCATTTTTAGGATTGGCGGGATATTACCGCTCTTTTAAAAAGACTTTGCCAAGATTGCAAAGCCACTCTCAAACATACAGAGAGGAGAATATGGCCGAGTTTATGCATCGCAGTCAAAAAAAAAAAAAAATCAAAATTGATTTGACCAGTAAACAGAAAGAGGCATTCAACACAATAAAAGAAATCCTAACGTCCGAAGATGTAACGCTAACATATCCAGACTTTCGGAAACCATTTGATTTAACGACGGTTGCATCGTCACACGCAATAGGAACTGTCCTTTCACAAGGAGGCAGACCTATCAATATGATCTTCCGCATTTTATCCGAAAGCGAGGAACATTACGCCACTAATGAGGGGGAGTTGTTGGCCATCGTCTGGGCACTAAAGACGCTTAGAAATTATCTCTACGGAGTATCAGATCTGAATGAATTCACAGATCATCAACCACTAGCATTTGCCGTTTCGGACAGAAATCCGAACTCAAAAATCAGAAGTTGGAAAGCATTTATTGACGAATGCCACGCAAGGCTGAACTACAAACCAGGAAAGGAAATTGTGGTCGCCCATGCGCTGTCTAGGCCACACATAAATGCCTTGGATAATGTGAGTGTATATACAATTTATAGCGAAATATCATCAACTAACACAATTGAAAAAGCCAACAAAGCGGTAAATTGTTTTCGCAATCAGATAATCGTGGAAGAAGGTGTAGAGCCTCAGATAAGAACTTTTATTATCTTTGGAAAAAAGACAAGGCACCTAATTACATTCCAAACAAATGATGATCTGATCAAACACCTACAAGGGTCTTTAAAAACAGATGTAGTAAACGCACTGCGGTGCGACTTGCCCACTTTTGCACGATTCCAGCATAAATTGGTTGAAATCTTTACAAATGTGAGTTCAGACACACGGAGAAGTTAGTTTTTGATATATCAGACCCGAATGAACAACAGGAAACTATAGCAGCTGAACATAAGCACACCGAGCAGCTCAGGAAAATGTCAAGCATATTCTGGAGGACTATTTTTTTCCAAAAATGGAAAATAAATCGAAGCAGCTAGTGGCAAACTGCTGAGTATGTTCCCAGGCAAAGTATGATCGTCATTCAAAAAGGCAGCTTATTGCCCAGACACCCATACCAACATATTGCGGGGAAGTCCTTCACATTGACATATTTTCCACCGGTTCAAAGTACTTTCTGACCTGCATCGACAAATGTCCAAAATATGCGATAATACAGTCACTTAAATTCAGGACAATAGTGGATGTTAAACCAAAGCTACTGCAGTTGCTCAATGTGTTCCAAGGTACAAAATCCATTTATTGCGACAACGAAAAATCATTTAACTCGAACACACTTCGACATAGATATCAAGAATATACATGAAATCGGTCGAAAATATATATGGGAGCTATATCCAAATCTGAACCGATTTCAATTTAATTTGACAAATTCATTTTGGCTCCCGATTCCGTTACTTATTTTAAATTTCATTACAATTGAAAATACATGTGTTTGGTCCACCAAATACATGAAATCGGCCGAAAATGTATATGAGAGCTATATCAAAATCTGAACCGATTTCAATATAATTTGGGAGATCAATTTTTTAGGTAAAATCTATCACACGTTTCAAATTTCATTGAAATTGGGGATACATAGCGTGTTTGGTGCATCAAATGCTTGAAATCGGCCGAAAATATATATCGGAGCTATATCCAAATCTGAACCGATTTCAATATAATTTGACAAATTTATTTTCGGATTAAATCCCGTCACACATTCCAAATTTCATTGGAATCGAACATTCATATTGTGTTTGAGGCATCAAATGAACAAAATCGGTCGAAAATATATATGGGAGCTATATCCAAATCTGAACCGATTACAATATAATTTGGCAAACTTATTTTTGTTCCAAATTCCGTTACGTATTCCAAATTTGGAGACTGTATCTTCAACCAATCAATAGATATGTGCATATAAAATCTAAATTTTTGGGAGGTACCTCCGATTCTGATGCTATATCTCCAGTTCCAAGTGGAAATTCACAAATGTATATAGCCTATGTTACTTTCAGGCGATGTTGCAGTATATATGGAAATTTTCAGGAAAATCTATTCAGCGGTTTTCGAATCCATAAATTACAAACAAACAAACATTTTCCTCTTTTATAGATATAGATATATTTAGAATTAGTATTGCCAAGGTTTTTTCTGAGGTATTTCTAAGTTATATGCTTTTGTGGGAATCCAAGTTTAGATGTTACGAGAATATTAACAATTTGAAGAATGGTGATTTGACCAGTAAACAGAAAGAGGCATTCAACACAATAAAAGAAATCCTAACGTCCGAAGATGTAACGCTAACATATCCAGACTTTCGGAAACCATTTGATTTAACGACGGTTGCATCGTCACACGCAATAGGAACTGTCCTTTCACAAGGAGGCAGACCTATCAATATGATCTTCCGCATTTTATCCGAAAGCGAGGAACATTACGCCACTAATGAGGGGGAGTTGTTGGCCATCGTCTGGGCACTAAAGACGCTTAGAAATTATCTCTACGGAGTATCAGATCTGAATGAATTCACAGATCATCAACCACTAGCATTTGCCGTTTCGGACAGAAATCCGAACTCAAAAATCAGAAGTTGGAAAGCATTTATTGACGAATGCCACGCAAGGCTGAACTACAAACCAGGAAAGGAAATTGTGGTCGCCCATGCGCTGTCTAGGCCACACATAAATGCCTTGGATAATGTGAGTGTATATACAATTTATAGCGAAATATCATCAACTAACACAATTGAAAAAGCCAACAAAGCGGTAAATTGTTTTCGCAATCAGATAATCGTGGAAGAAGGTGTAGAGCCTCAGATAAGAACTTTTATTATCTTTGGAAAAAAGACAAGGCACCTAATTACATTCCAAACAAATGATGATCTGATCAAACACCTACAAGGGTCTTTAAAAACAGATGTAGTAAACGCACTGCGGTGCGACTTGCCCACTTTTGCACGATTCCAGCATAAATTGGTTGAAATCTTTACAAATGTGAGTTCAGACACACGGAGAAGTTAGTTTTTGATATATCAGACCCGAATGAACAACAGGAAACTATAGCAGCTGAACATAAGCACACCGAGCAGCTCAGGAAAATGTCAAGCATATTCTGGAGGACTATTTTTTTCCAAAAATGGAAAATAAATCGAAGCAGCTAGTGGCAAACTGCTGAGTATGTTCCCAGGCAAAGTATGATCGTCATTCAAAAAGGCAGCTTATTGCCCAGACACCCATACCAACATATTGCGGGGAAGTCCTTCACATTGACATATTTTCCACCGGTTCAAAGTACTTTCTGACCTGCATCGACAAATGTCCAAAATATGCGATAATACAGTCACTTAAATTCAGGACAATAGTGGATGTTAAACCAAAGCTACTGCAGTTGCTCAATGTGTTCCAAGGTACAAAATCCATTTATTGCGACAACGAAAAATCATTTAACTCGAACACACTTCGACATAGATATCAAGAATATACATGAAATCGGTCGAAAATATATATGGGAGCTATATCCAAATCTGAACCGATTTCAATTTAATTTGACAAATTCATTTTGGCTCCCGATTCCGTTACTTATTTTAAATTTCATTACAATTGAAAATACATGTGTTTGGTCCACCAAATACATGAAATCGGCCGAAAATGTATATGAGAGCTATATCAAAATCTGAACCGATTTCAATATAATTTGGGAGATCAATTTTTTAGGTAAAATCTATCACACGTTTCAAATTTCATTGAAATTGGGGATACATAGCGTGTTTGGTGCATCAAATGCTTGAAATCGGCCGAAAATATATATCGGAGCTATATCCAAATCTGAACCGATTTCAATATAATTTGACAAATTTATTTTCGGATTAAATCCCGTCACACATTCCAAATTTCATTGGAATCGAACATTCATATTGTGTTTGAGGCATCAAATGAACAAAATCGGTCGAAAATATATATGGGAGCTATATCCAAATCTGAACCGATTACAATATAATTTGGCAAACTTATTTTTGTTCCAAATTCCGTTACGTATTCCAAATTTGGAGACTGTATCTTCAACCAATCAATAGATATGTGCATATAAAATCTAAATTTTTGGGAGGTACCTCCGATTCTGATGCTATATCTCCAGTTCCAAGTGGAAATTCACAAATGTATATAGCCTATGTTACTTTCAGGCGATGTTGCAGTATATATGGAAATTTTCAGGAAAATCTATTCAGCGGTTTTCGAATCCATAAATTACAAACAAACAAACATTTTCCTCTTTTATAGATATAGATATATTTAGAATTAGTATTGCCAAGGTTTTTTCTGAGGTATTTCTAAGTTATATGCTTTTGTGGGAATCCAAGTTTAGATGTTACGAGAATATTAACAATTTGAAGAATGGTAAGCTGTACCAGTGTATCCGAGAATATCTTTCTGACATCACTTACAGAACAAAGCTGTGTCTTCGACTAATCCTCTAAGCATTGGAAGCGTGGTTTTACATGTGATATTGAGCTTCACAGAGCTCAATGAAATTGAGTAGAATTGTTGAACCATTCCGAGTCAAAGATGGGGTTGTCATGGTGATGGTGTGGGCCGCCATAACAGCCGATGGTCTCTCTCCGGACTCAGCACCATCGCACTCAGCACGCGCCAACTAAGAATGGTTACAGAATGAGGTTCCTCGCTTCATTTCCAGCGCACAATGGCCACCAAAATCTTGGGATACAACAACTGGTACAACTTACCATTCTTCAAATTGTTAATGTTCTCGTAACATCTAAACTTCGATTCCCACCAAAAGCACATCCACGATTGATGCAATTATTTATATAAGTTATCGTTGTTCCAACAGTTTTGGCACAGTTACGCGTTTGCTTTAGCACATTTAACATTCCCATAGGTTCTTTACATCTGAGTAGCCAAATACTGTGCTGCAATGTCAGCAAAGCGGCGGCAGAGCTACAGCAGTGGAGCTTAGATTAAGAAAAATAAAATATTATTAAGTTAGTGGATAACAACTTATAGAAGTTTCAACATGTACATCAAAAATGCAATAAATGTAATAAAGAATAATAATAAAATTTCAAACTTGGCGCCCACCTAGAAAAAACAAGTCGAAGTGAATGATAACGAAAAGAAGACAACACTAATTGACACCAAGGAACGATTCTTCTTGGGCAGCGTTGAGAATATACCGGATGTCTGAACGACAAAATAAGGAGAACTATTTGTCACCATGGAACGATTTTCGTTGGGCAGCGTTGAAAATACACTGGAAGTCTGGAAAACACTAGAAATAAGGTGCTGGGTGCAACCGATGCGGTACTCTCATCTTTTAACAAAGTGCTAAATTTTAATGCAATGATTGCATTACTGGAGTTCTAGGACGAAGTAGAAAAGAAACTAACGTTATTAGCAAACAAGACCATTATGTCATATGAAAACAGTGTAGCGGACACTATAAACGGAAAGTATGGATCATCAAATCATCTTAACGATTATTATAATCTATCTGCAGTTAAAATTTCTTGTATAGTTGCCGACGTTTTAATTTTACCCGAACTGACATCATTTGACGGCGTCAATGGCCTTGACATATTGAATAAGGCACACGCGTCTATTGATTTAAAATCAAACACAATCACTCATGACAACGGAAAGAAACTATTTTATTCATAACTAGGCAGGACATAAATCGTCTGCAATTTCAGGCCAAGTCGGTACCAAACCATTTGAATGAAGCATTTTGCAAGGTAATTGAAAGTGTCCAATCTTGGTGGAAGTAAATGTTTTACCACAATTGACTTGAAATCGGGTTTTCACCAGATACAGCTATCAGAACAAGATAGGAAAAAACGGAAAATAAGAGTTTTGTAGACTGCCCTTCGGCAATGCTCCAAGCATTTTTCAGAGGGCGATAGATGACGTGTTAAGAGAACAAATCGGGACGAGGTGTTTTGTTTACGTAGACGATGTAATCATATTCTCGAAAGAGGAGCAACAACACTTACAAGATGTGGAATTAGTACTATTTGCAGTCTATTTGAAGTCAATATGAGGGTTTCGCCTGAAAAATCAAAATTCTTCTAATCTGAGGTTGAATATTTGGTATTTCTAGTTTCCCAAGACTATTTGTCACCAATTTTTCCGAGCCTACCACTCTAAGTGGATTAAGATCATTTTTAGGATTGGCGGGATATTACCGCTCTTTTAAAAAGACTTTGCCAAGATTGCAAAGCCACTCTCAAACATACAGAGAGGAGAATATGGCCGAGTTTCTGCATCGCAGTCAAAAAAAAAAAAAAATCAAAATTGATTTGACCAGTGAACAGAAAGAGGCATTCAACACAATAAAAGAAATCCTAACGTCCGAAGATGTAACGCTAACATATCCAGACTTTCGGAAACCATTTGATTTAACGACGGTTGCATCGTCACACGCAATAGGAACTGTCCTTTCACAAGGAGGCAGACCTATCAATATGATCTCCCGCATTTTATCCGAAAGCGATGAACATTACGCCACTAATGAGCGGGAGTTGTTGGCCATCGTCTGGGCACTAAAGACGCTTAGAAATTATCTCTACGGAGTATCAGATCTGAATGAATTCACAGATCATCAACCACTAACATTTGCCGTTTCGGACAGAAATCCGAACTCAAAAATCAGAAGATGGAAAGCATTTATTGACGAATGCCACGCAAGGCTGAACTACAAACCAGGAAAGGAAATTGTGGTCGCCCATGCGCTGTCTAGGCCACACATAAATGCCTTGGATAATGTGAGTGTATATACAATTTATAGCGAAATATCATCAACTAACACAATTGAAAAAACCAACAAAGCGGTAAATTGTTTTCACAATCAGATAATCGTGGAAGAAGGTGTAGAGCCTCAGATAAGAACTTTTATTATCTTTGGAAAAAAGACAAGGTACCTAATTACATTCCAAACAAATGATGATCTGATCAAACACCTACAAGGGTCTGTAAAAACAGATGTAGTAAACGCACTGCGACATGCCCACTTTTGCACGATTCCAGCATAAATTGGTTGAAATCTTTACAAATGTGAGTTCAGACACACGGAGAAGTTAGTTTTTGATATATCATACCCGAATGAACAACAGGAAACTATGGCAGCTGAACATAAGCACACCGAGCAGCTCAGGAAAATGTCAAGCATATTCTGGAGGACTATTTTTTCCAAAAATGGAAAAGAAATCGAAGCAGCTAGTGGCAAACTGCTGAGTATGTTCTCAGGCAAAGTATGATCGTCATTCAAAAAGGCAGCTTATTGCCCAGACACCCATACCAACATATTGCGGGGAAGTCCTTCACATTGACATATTTTCCACCGGTTCAAAGTACTTTCTGACCTGCATCGACAAATGTCCAAAATATGCGATAATACAGTCACTTAAATTCAGGACAATAGTGGATGTTAAACCAAAGCTACTGCAGTTGCTCAATGTGTTCCAAGGTACAAAATCCATTTATTGCGACAACGAAAAATCATTTAACTCGCACACCATCAAGGCTACTTTGAAAATTCACTTCGACATAGATATCGAGAATGCCCCACCACTACACAACACATCTTACGGGCAGGTAGAGCGCTTCCACAACACACTGATGGAAATAGCGCGATTCCTTAAAATTGAAGAATCTGGACGATATCGAAGATATATTACTTTTAGCCACCATCGAGTATAATAAATCAATACATCTCTCATTCAACAAAGGATGATGAACAAAAAGTGTCACGGTTAAAATCCGTCCAGGATAAAGAGTTAATAAACCAAAATAAGAACCGACGTGACAGGGAATTTTCCGTAGGGGAAAAAGTTCTCGTCAAGAATAATAGGAGATTAGGGAACAAACTAACTCCCCTTTATAGTGAACAAGAAGTTCAACAAGATCTAGGGACAATAGTTCTGATAAGAGGGGGGAGGGTCCATAAGGACTATCTTCGGTGAAGTTCCTTTCACTATAATGTAAAGAAAGAAGATATCCTATACTGGTCGTGAGTTAAAGGAAATATTGTTTACATTTTTTAGGATTGGTCATAGCCATATTAGTGTCGGCATCAAATGGAAGGTTAATGGACTAATGCGAGATACATTCCGGACACCGGCGGGGATCTCGTAATTTGGGGAAACTTTGGAGACATAAAACATGTTACTAACCTAACCTTATACGAACTACTAAGTGATGAGACAGCTAATGCTACTAACCACTTTCCCCAAACTCATATGAGAAAGTTGCTGGATGCGAACGTAAATCAAATAAGTAGACTGATACAGACGGTAAATATTCACCATAGGCAAGCGAGAAACCTGAATGCATTAGGAACAGTCCTGAAATACATCACTGGAACAACTGATCATGATGTCTTCGACAAACTGACCAACACAGTTGACCAACTCACAGGAGAGATAGTTTACTATCAACACCAAAGTGCAGAAAGAAATTAATAGCCTCACCACTACAGTAAACAAAATTTTAAAGGCAGAAAAACAAAGGGAAATTGATACAGGAAATAGGGCGAGAAATAGGGCGATAATAACAGAATTAAATAATTTAGTAACTTCCATTACATTCGCAAAAAATGAAGTTTTGAACCCTATATTTTTAGATAGCAATGTAATCAATTTCACAATAAAAAAACCAGTTAAAAAGCAGTAAGTTCGGCCGGGCCGAACTTTTACTCCACCATTTGCAACGAATTTGGAAATTTTCAAAAAATAAAGTCCTTGGGGTCTATACGACGTGGACATACATAGGCATTGTTTTCATAAGCCATTACCATACTCAAATTCGAAACTTGAAATAAACGGTGAATAATGTAGCTTAAATCATCAAAATATCGTACAGGTGGAGGTGCCGTTAAATTGGAGCTGTGCGAAGACCTGGACCAGCATAGACAATTTTCTGTCACAGGCTGTAGCATCCATTAGGAACTTCAAATACCACATCTAAAACAATTTTGGTGGGTATTGTACCTAAAATCGTCAAAATACCGAATATTGGGAGGTACTGATATTTGGGGCCTATACGAAGACCTGGACCCGCACAGACAGTTTTCTGTCACAGACTGTAGTTCCCATAACGAACTTCAAATACCAATTTTGAAACATTTCCGGTAAATAATGTCGCTAAAATCATCAAAATACTGAATATAGGGAGGTACCGTTATACGGGGGCTATACGAAGACGTGGGCCTGCACAGACAATTTTCTGTCTTAGGATGTAGTATCCATTTCGAACTTCAAGTACGAAATTTGAAACAATTCCCGTGAATAGTGTCGTTAAAACCATCAAAATACCGAATATCGGGAGGTACTGTTATATGGGGGCTATACGAAGACGTGCACCTGCACAGACAATTTTCTGTCTTAGGGTGTAATATCCATTTGGAACTTCAAATACCAAATTTGAAACAATTCCGGTGAATAATGTCGCTAAAATCATCAAAATACCGAATATAGGGAGGTACCGTTATATGGGGGCTATATGAAAACGTGGACCTACATGGCCCATTTACGAACTTAACCTGCCTACTGGAAAAATAAACATGTGTGCAAAATTTTAGCCATCTATCTCAATTCATTCGAAAGATAGCGTGATTACAACAGACAGTCGGGCAGACAGACAGGCGGACATCGCTGAATCGACTTAGAATTTTAAGCTGATCAAGAATATATATACTTTGTTGGGTCTGACATGAATATTTCGAGGAGTTACAAACGGAATGACAAAGTTAATATACCCTCCATAGTATGGTGGAGGGTATAAAAACAATTCACAAACCTCTCCGTAGCCGATATTATGCTGAATCTAAAATTAAGATTTTTCAATACAATAATGTAATATATTTTCTGATAAGATATCATATCCCTAAGTATAAATGTAAATGTAAAATTATTATATTACCAGTAGCAAAAGGTCACCTCATGCTATACTTGCAAGAATCCACCCTAGCTGCATATCACAATTACACCTCAGCAGTAAGAAACTGCAGCTATACGATACCAACATTTTGTCTGTCATTATCACTCACATGATGCGCTCTGGAACTAATGACTAGTAACACCGCTAAAGCAACACACCGACATACTAAGCACGTCCTATCTACATCATGCCAACAAACAAAATCTCCAACATATCCATACCTACAACATGCGGTCAATCAAGGTCATATCGCAAGTTTATCGACTATTGGAATTCTATTACTTATAGAACTTGTTGCTTACTCACTCCGACGCAGGGCCTCCGCAAAGAAAAAAATTCTTATAACTAAACCTGTGGAGGTTGCAATAAAAAACGCTAACGCTGGGACCGTGGACGGCCCTAACTTAGAAGAGGAGAGTTATCGTGAAGAAACACGCGTATGTCGTTGTTCCCACAGTTTTGGCTTTTGTCAAGTAACTGAACGCTATACGCGTGTGCTACTCAGCACATTTAACATTCCCACAGGTTCTTGACATCTGAGTAGCCAAATGCTGTGCTGCAATGTCAGCAAAGCGGCGGCAGAGCTACAGCAGTGGAGCTTAGATTAAGAAAAATAAAATATTATTAAGTTAGTGGATAACAACTTATAGAAGTTTCAACACGTAAATAAATGTAATAAAGAATAATAATCAAATTTCATAATTTACATACTAACCAGTAAGATCGGCAGGTATCTTCAAGTGGATAGTCCGAACAGTGAAAAAGGTAAACAAGGCAACACACCTCTTTTCGCACTCAAAAACCAAAACAAAAACACATTAACTTTGAAATAGCTCAGAAAAAACCTTGGCACTTCTAATTCTAATAAGATATATTTTATTAATTAATTTAAAATAATTGAAAAATAATTTTACTCAAAACAATACACACACACATACACCAAATGTGTAAATGTTTTGACAGAATGGGGACTCTAAAAGAAACAAGTAAAAAAGCGGCCGGGCCGAACTTTTAATACCCTTCACTATTTGGAAAGAACTTTAAAATTTTAAGAAAAAAAATTCCGAAAACTACTTGAATGAAAACCGTTATATGGGGACTTTACCTCGAAATATACATATTATTAGACCTCACAAAGTATATATATTCTTGATCAGCATAAAATTATATGTCGATTTAGCGATGTCCTTCCGTATGTCAGTCTGTGGAAATAACTCTAGCTTCCGAACGAATTGAAATAGATTGATAAAGGATTGATAGGTCCACGTTTTGGTATAGCCAGCCCCCATACAATGGTACCTCCCGATATTTGGTATTTTGATGATTTTAGCGACAATATTCATCGGAATTGTTTCAAATTTGGTATTTGAAGTTCAAAATGGATACTACAGCCTAAGACAGAAATTTGTCTGTGCAGGTCCAAGTCTTCGTATAGTCCCTATATAACTGTACCTCTCGATATGCGGCATTTTGATAATTTAAGGGATATTATTCAACGGAATTGCATTAAATTTGTTATTTGAAGTTTGTAACGAATACTACAGCCTATGACAGCCTGTGCTGGTTCATGTCTTCGTATATCCCAAACATAACGGTACCTTCTTATATTCGGTATTTTGTGATGTTAGCTATATTATTCCCCGATTTTTTTAAGTTTAACATTTGAATATTGTAATGGCTTATGCCAAAAGTTGCCTATGCAGGTGCACGTCGTCGTATGGACACTAATATAACGGCTACACTCGGTAATTGTAAGATTTGAAAACAATGATTGCTGAACTTTATATGGTCCTTTATAAAGCGGATCAAATTTGTGCCTACTTTAAATTGTGACCAATACAAAATCATTTATTGTCATTTTTGCTGAATAGGATTTCCCACGGAGATTTTTAGTGCCTCATAATGGTGTGGAGTATAATTCAATTTTTCAATTTTCGTTAGTTGGCATAGATCTATGGATGTCTGGTTCATATATTCAGTACATATCTGTCTTTACAGTATTCATTGGGCCTATATATCAAAATAAAATATTTCATGTTGGCTTTCGCTACGTTCATAGCAGACTTTCTTGACATTAGTACCGTCACTAAATATTTCGTTAAATCGCACATGATTATTACAGAATATTAATTCTGTGAATTAGACTTTGTCCCATTGTGTCGATCATAGCACTTTCAAAAAATTCTTTGGTGGAGTTGGTGTTATTATTAACGACTCCTTGTTTCTAATATTACTCTTTTAATACTCTTGCACACTCTAAAAAATCATATTTTTATATTTGTTTCTTAAGTGTTGACAATTTATTGTATGAAAATGTTTGATTTTTGACTTTTTTTAATTCTAGATATTGTTAGCTAAAATATAATGCGAAAAAGTTTTTAAATTTATATTCGCCAGCGTTGGCTTTAGATAAGAAAATACAACTCTGGTGTGGAGAATGGTAGAGACATGTAGGTGCGCTTAAAGCATAAAAATATAAATAGGAAAAATCCGGGAAAACATAAGAAAAGAGGGAAAATCAGCTTTGGTTTTGTCCCTATAAAAGGTGAGATTAGTCCTGATTTTGTTGTGTGTAACAGCCATTCTTCCGTAAAAAGTGTAACTGATTTCTTTTACGATAATGCCAAAAGCATTGTTTTGTTTTATTGTATTTGGTATGACTCGTTTAATTTATTTTATTGTGCCGGCATTCCAGAAGCAACTAAATTTTGTGTGTGAAAACAGAGCCGAAACATCTTTATGGCGCTATAAACTGAAATTGTAAAGAAGAAATAAATTTCGATTAATATATCATTTTGTCAATTTGTCATTTAATACAAATAGAAAAACATAATATTAGGATTTTAACGCCGGGGAACCATTGAAATAGGTAAGGTTAAAGGATATGCGATTGGTCCAATGTGTTCATCCTAAGGTTTGCATCCATGGTGTATCAGCGTGTCGTCCTTAGCCATTTTAGTCTTCTGGCTAACTGATGTTAGCCATCGCTGGCTCGATGTCGGAGAGGGAATTCGGGAGAATTTGCTTACCCAGTAGCCTCTGTCTCACTCCTATAAGAGTTGTCAATATCGAATATTGGGAGGTACCATTATATGGGGGATATACGAAAACCTGAACCTACATACGAAGTTCTTTGTCATAGGCAGTAGTACCCATTGTCATAGGTTGTAGTACCTATTGAGATCTTCCAATACAAAATTTGAAACGATTCCAGTAAATAATTTTGCTGATATCATTAAAATATCGGGAATACCGTAATATAGGGGCTATACGATGTCGTTGGCCTATGCAGACAATACTCAGAAGGAACTCCTACTGTGCATTTTCCGACAATTAAATTGAAAAAAATTGGCTACAATCATCAAAATACCGAATATTGGGGTGTGACGGGTGCTATACGATATCGTGGACTTATATAGCCCATCTTCGAGCATGACGTGCCTGCAGCCAAAGACTGATTTGTGCAAAATTTTAGCTACCTATCTTAATTCGTTTCGCCTCTAACCTCCCGATATTCGCTATTTTAATGATTTCAGCAACATTATTCACCGGAATCGTTTCAAAATATATATATATATATATATATATATATATATATATATATATATATATATATATATATATATATACATACATACATATTATATATATATATATATATATATATATATATATATATATATATATATATATATATATTTTTTTTTTTTTTTTTTTTGAGAATTAGAAGATGGGGTTGCCCGCTTCATACTATAGCTCAGGTTGATATAGAAGGCCTATTTCTGAACTTCCGCCTTTAGAAGTTGCATTAGTGAAGATACCAGTGAAGCTTTATCATTCAGATCAATTATATGGATAACGCATTCTGCACTGAACTCGAATTGAATATCCAGAGATCTGGTATAGGATTTTGTTTTCATTACGAGAAAACTAGAATATGTTTATATGTGAGAAAAAATGGGTAGTTGGGCTGCGGGTACGGCAGGGAGTACTTTTGTTTGGGAAAGACCCACCAACCCTCATCAGTTCCCTTGTATTTTGTATGGTACTCCAATGACAACAACTTTTCCTACCCAAGCGACGAGACCGTAAGCTCAATAGAAGAGAAACAAAAGAATTTAATTAAACTAAAATTCTCTTGAAAAATCTTACAACCACACTTATAAACATTTACATCTCTCCCCACTTGTTATGCTTTCGTTTAAGTGAACGACACATAAAAACATATTCTTGTTTTCTCGTATAAACATATTCTTGTTTTAGTACTAATTCTGCTACAACGCGTTCCCGTACTCCAAGAACTAGCAAAACTTGTAATATCGGTAGATACCGTTATATGTGGGCTATACGATGTCGTGGACCTATACAGACAATATTCAGAAGGAACTCCTTCCGTGCATTTTCCGACAATTCCAAATGTTTTGACAGAATACCTAAATTACATTATTTCATTTGCAAAATTTGTTAGATGGATGTAAGAACCCCACCACTCAAGAACGGCTTGACGGATTTTGACAAATCGCGTGAAAATATGCCAATAAAAATGCGAACGGCGATCTTTCATGTCTAAAATTTTCATCTAGCTTTTAACCCCAGGACATACATTGTGCTTCAGCTGGAAGATGCGAACACATTTTAACAAACAAAAATGACCAACAAAACGTGGACCTACTTATTTCATATGACAATAATCCGTGCAATTAGAACTCAAAATGCAGAATTCATTGGGACTGCAATCTGTGAAATACCGAATGTAAAGGGTGCAAAAATAGTAGAGCGAAATGAACATTTAGTAAGAAAATGAATTATTTCATTCCACAAATTCTTTCTATACTTTCAAGATACCTTTAATCGCTTTTGCACGTCATGATATTGGTCATAAGCCCAGAAAAGGGTACAACCCTATCTCTAGTATATTTTACATTTTAATAATATATTTTTATACCCTACATCACAAAGTGGTCAGGGTATTATGTCTTTGTGCATCTGTTTATAACAGGCAAAAGGAAACGAAATAGACCCATAGTTCCTTTTGATGATCTCCATAGAATCACATTCTGAGTCGATTTATGCAGTTGAGTTCCAGAACCTACAAAATAGTACTTATATATATATATATATATATATATATATATATATATATATATATATATATATATATATATATATATACTAGCTGAACCCGGTGCGCTTCGCTACCCTTGTGATTTTATATGCATATGGTTAAAAAAAAAAAAAACAAATTTAAAAATTAAAAAAAAAAATTATTGCACTACTTTAATGCTTAAATAAACAAAACCATTAGAAAAGCAGTAACATGACATACATACACGAAGGGTTTGTCCTTCGGATTTATTTATTTCATAGCAAATACCAAGCGTGCAGTAAACTGCAATCTTTTGAAGTTGAGTGGCATTTCTATTGCAATTAGTGAATTCGGGATAGCAACATACTTCGCCGTAATAAGCGTATTTCAAATGAATTGTTGTGTTGTTTTTTATTGTTAGCCTAAGGCGTTGTGGGTCAAAAGTTCTTATTGAAATCATATCCCAATCTGATCCGATTTAAATATAATTTTAAAAAAATTACTTTTACACCAAATTCCGCCACACTTTTCATATTTGATTGAAATTGGTGCATCTAATATGTGAAATCGGCCCTATATATATATATATATATATATATATATATATATATATTATATATATATATATATATATATATATATATATATATATATATATATATGTATGTATATATATGGGAGCTATATCGAAATCTAAACTAATTTCCAATTAATTTGTCACATTTATTATTGTAACCACATTCCGTCACGCATTCTGAATTTCATTGGTATCGGACATATATATCATTTTTGGTGCATAACATGTAGGAAATCGCCCGAAATATATATATTAGCTATATCCAAACCTCAACTGATTTCAATATAATTTGGCAATTTTTTGCTGGTGCCAGATTTCGTCTCTCTCGGTTTTGGTACATTAAATATGTGAAATCTGCTGAGTATATATATGGGAGCTATAATCAAATCTGAGCGTATTTGAATATAATTTGTCAAATTTATTTTTGTACCAAATTTAGCCACTCATGCCGAATTTCATTGGAATCGGAAATACGTATCGTGTTTTGTGAATACAATACATGAAATCGGTCGAAAATATATATGAGAGCAATATCAAAATCTGAACCGATTTTAATATAATTTGACTAATTTATTTTCTAATCAAAATCCCGTTACATATTCCAAATTTCTTTGGAATCGAACATACTTATCGTGTATGGTGCATCAAATACATGAAATCGGTCGAAAATATATATGGGAGCTATATCCAAATCTGAACCGATTTCAATTTAATTTGACAAATTTATTTTGGCTCCCAATTCCGTTACTTATTTTAAATTTCATTACAATTGGAAATACATTTCGTGTTTGGTCCACCAAATACATGAAATCGGCCGAAAATGTATATGGGTTCTATATCTAAATCTGAACCGATTACAATATAATTTGGCAAACTTATTTTTGTTCCAAATTCCGTTACGTATTCCAAATTTGGACTGTATCTTCAACCAATCAATAGATATGTGCATATAAAATCTAAATTTTTTAAGGAGGTACCTCCGATTCTGATGCTATATCTCCAGTTCCAAGTGGAAATTCAAAAATTTATATAGCCTATGTTACTTTCAGGCGATTTTGCAGTATATATGGAAATTTTGAGGAAAATCTATTCAGCGGTTTTCGAGTCCATAAATTACAAACAAACATTTTCCTCTTTTATAGCATGCGTAGCATCCAATGGAGAACTGATACGAATGGGACATTGCTTACGGGAAATTTGTGAAACGGACCCACTAACCCCCGAGATTGAAGCTTGAACGTTATTCGCGCCTATACCCAATCTTTTTTGTATACGTTCAAAAACAAAAGATGCTTCTGAAGCAGGATCTATTAAGGCTCTTGCTGGGTACGTAGTACCTTTGTGCACAATATGCACCATAGCTGTGCCGAACAATATTTTTCTGCTCTGGGTGGTATGAAATACCTGGCGGTTTGAAGACCCTGATATAATATTGGTAGAAGTAGTAGGTAGAATTACCTGATCTGGACTCCTAACATTTAAGGTCGTCGGAGACGATTGAGGCGTGGCCTCGATGTGTAACAGCGTGTGATGCCGTTTATTGCATATAGTGCAGTTGTAAATGCTGTTGCATTTTGAAGATTCATGTCCGTGAGACAAACAATCAAGACAACAGAAGTGTTTCTTAACTGTGCTGACTCTTTCAGGAACTGAAAGTCTAAGGAATTTATGACAAACTCTTAGATGATGCCTTTGTCGTGAACAAAGCGCACATGATTTAGGCGAGGATGTTCGAGGTAACCTTGAGAAATGAGGGACACTTTGGGCCGTGACGGAATTTGATGTATTCGTTGCACCATTCGTAGAAAGGGAACGTTTATCATTGTTTAGAGGTTCGACGTAATCGATGCCCCTAATGTCACGTAAGCAGGTCAGAGTTTGGATCCTTTCTGTAAGAAAGTGATCCAAATCTTTCCACGATGACAAAGAAGATTTGTTATTTATGCTTTGTTCCCAAAGCACCACGCAGTTCTTAGGTAACCTCTGAAGACACAGGAAAACTGGAATAGGATCCCAGTCTTTTGTCGGCACATCATAATTAGACATGGACGAAATACACCCGTTTATGCCTCTTTATAATTTCTTTAACCCTGCACTAGTTTCTTTGCCTAAAACTGGAAGGTCAAAGAGGAGCTTAAGTTGGTGGTTCACTAAAATTCGAGGATTGACCTATACATTAAGTAGAGAATAATGCACTCCATGCTAGATTAAAGTTTTTGTATGTAAGCGAAAACTTAGACACAATTTCATGGGCGTCACCACTAGTTTTGTTATTTAAATGGCATAAACGCTTAATGTCGCTTATGCCGCTATTGTTAATGTATATGGCAGAAAACAAGTCCCTGAACGTAGGCCAGGAAAGAAAATCGCCATTGAATACTTCGATGTCACAGGGTGGCAAATTTAACCTGTGACTGGAATTTTCATTTCCACAGGATGTGGAAGATGAATTTTGGGAATTTGCGGAACGATGCGGAGCATTCGATACGGTCGCTGTATCCTCGGAACGAGGTATTGACGTGTTACCTATATGAGATTTTGGTGTAATTAGAGTAGGTGACTTAGGCGGAGCCCGTAGCGCACCTACCTTTCTATTAATGGACGCTAAAACATTTAAAAAACATTTGTAGGCGACATCGTATTTGATGTCGGCTGCTGAAATGTCGTCCTCATTCGAATTTTTATCTTCATATAGGTAATCGAGGCACTTTTCAAATTGGAATTTAACTTTATCCCAAAGTGTGCTGACCTCAGCTCCTTGTAATTCTAGGATGTAAACATCGAGCTCTTCGTCCCGTTGGGAACTGAAATTGGCATCAAATTTTACCAAAGCATTAGTAGCTCGGATGAATAAATCCAAAGGAGTGAGTGGCATTTTGAATGCAAATCAGAAGCAAAACAAATGAATAATGTTTATTTAGACACGTAATGTCTTGTTTGAAAAACAAATGCAGCCGAAGAATACAAAACTGCAGCGAAAATACAAGAAATTGTAATTTAGTTTGCACGAAAATGCGTAAAATATTTTTAAAACGACACTTAATGTCAAGAAAATCAATATTTATTTAATGAAAATACACTGATTGTATAATAGTCGTTGACTATTCCCAATATTAATTGAGGTTTAACGTGATTAAACCACAAGAAGTAAAATATTGTTATACAGAAACTCGAAAATTTTCAATTTTTCATTTAGTGCATTTTATATTGTTTACAATGTATCGTAAAATACACACAGTGTGTGGCAGGGTATCGTAAATACCACTTACCGACAAAAAAAATCTAAAAGAGAGGTGTGCAAAGTCGAAAAACTCAAAAATGTGACGAAAATCACTAAAGCCGATGGTAGGGTGCACAGACCGTTAGTTGTGCTCTTCCAATCGTTGAGAATAAAGCAAGAAACGAAACAGCTTTCTCGAAAGAGTTTGCAAAAATAAATAGTAATATTTGTATTAAACGTTATTTAATAAAATATTACTATGCACATATATGTATGTATATACCGAATGTAGGGTGTATTGTATCGGAGACACAAGCAAAATTTTATTTTTGATTGATATTCGAAGAAATCAACACAAAATTTGATTCCAAATAGCACTTTCAATTTTTCAATAAATATATTATGATAAATGATCGTGAACACACCTATTATATGTGATCAGCTATCATTTATCAGTGAGTGTCACTATTGTTATTTACACGAATATGTAAATAAAGAGGAACCAACAATCAGCAGTAATGACAACAAATATTCTTTTCTGTTGTTGTTGTTGTGTTTTACAAACTTACAAGAAGATGCAAAACACAAAAAGAACAATGAGAAAATAAAGTAAAATATAAAAGAAATATGCCAAAAATGTAAATAGGCAATGAGAAAATATGGTAGTCTGTGATTGTGGTTGTGTGTGTGTTTTGTTGGAAACAAAAATCACTTTGACACTGTTTTGTTGTTATGATAAATGCCGACGGCAATCTCATAGGAGACGGACGGACATGTAAACTTGTTGTAAAACGACCGAAGGCTTTGTTTTGTTTTACAAGTACAACAATAACAAAGTTCGGTATGTCACTTTAGAAGTAATTCAGAGCGTACATACCTTTGTTGTGGCGGTTTAAATAAAATGAAAATAATTAAATAGATGTGATGGTGGTGATCGATGATCCCGTAGTTGTTGTTGACGACGTAGTCGTTGTATCCTCGGTGAGCCAAAGAGACGGATCGTATAATCCAATGCTTTTGCTGCGAAACAGTTTCCTTTGTTGTTTTCCTCGTGAAGGAAGGAGATAGATCGTAAAATCCGGGTCGATCGGACCAATGTTTGCGTAGCAAAACGAAAATAAAGGAAATGGGAGAAAAATAAAACACAAATGATTAATATTTTTCCCACTGAGCAGTGGACTGTATATTTTTTATAGGGTGGCTGTTCGTGGAACAATATTACATTGGTACAAAGGGTTTTTAGCAGTAGGACGTAATCCTATGCTTGTTAGTACTCGTAAAGTCGGTAGAATACTGTAAAGGCGGCAATTACAAAACGTCACTCCTTAGGAAATGTCATTACCTTTGACATTATGTACGAAGTACAAAGTCGTATAAAGAGGTAGTAGACATTACCTAAGGAGGAGAAAAATCACTCGTGTTACAAATATGTAATATTAACGCAATTTAATGAAAATTAAGTTTGAAATTAAACATAAAGGGTGCAAAAATAGTAGAGCGAAATGAACATTTAGTAAGAAAATGAATTATTTCATTCCACAAATTCTTTCTATACTTTCAAGATACCTTTAATCGCTTTTGTACGTCATGATATTGGTCATAAGCCCAGAAAAGGGTACAACCCGATCTCTAGTATATTTTACATTTTAATAATATATTTTTATACCCTACACCACAAAGTGGTCAGGGTATTATGTCTTTGTGCATCTGTTTATAACAGGCAAAAGGAAACGAAATAGACCCATAGTTCCTTTTGATGATCTCCATAGAATCATATTCTGAGTCGATTTATGCATGTCCGTCCGTCTGTCCATGTATTTTTGTAAACAAAGTACAGGTCGCATTTATTGCCCGATCCAGATGAGATTTTGCACAGATCATTTGTTTGGCCCAAGGACGAACCCCATTGAAATTGGAGATAATAGGTCAACATTTAGATATAGCTCCCATATATATCTTCGTCCGATTTGCCTTTTATTGTGCACCAAATGTGTAATATCAGCCCGAATTGTATGGAACTTTGCATATACACCCAAATTAGGCCTAAAAATAAGTATGCCAAATTTGATCGAAATCGGTTCAGATATAGCTATAGCTGCCATATATATTGTTCATCCAATTTTTTATTTTTGTCCTCCGCAGCCGTAGTATACACTCTGCAACAACAGCATTTCAGTATTATCAAATACAGCTCAAAAATACATTTGCTAAATTTTATCGAGATTGTTTCAGATTTGGATATAGCTCCCATATATAAAATCGTCCGATTTGCCTTTTATTGTGCACCAAACGTCTAATATTTGTCTAAATGGGATGGAATTTGACACTTACGGCCGAATTGAGTCTAGAAGCTAGTATGTCAAATTTGGTGAAGATCGGTTCAGATATAGCTATAGCTTCCATATATATTATTGATCCGATTTGTTATATTTATTACTCACAACCGTAATATGCACTCAGAAATATCTTTGCCAAATTTTATCGAGATCGGTTCAGATTTGGATATAGCTCCCATATATACCTTTATCCGATTTGAAATTAATTGTGCACCAAATGGGCAATACAATTCCGAATTTAAAAGATACAAATGCTTCGGCATATTTAGTCCTTTGAACTTTAAATTATAATTATATCATAAATTATAATTATC